>NC_140169.1:47926925-48038463 GCF_963971535.1 Notolepis coatsorum | reverse complement strand
GGTATTAAAGACAGTAGAGGTTGAGTACTTTATTCTCTAAAGAGTAATGTTAGAGTGTTGTGTTCAATTCAATTTAAAGACAGTAGAGGTTGAGTACTTTATTATCTAAAGAGTGAGTTAGAGTGTTGTGTGTTCATTCATAGTTAAAGACAGTAGAGTTGAGTACTTTATTATCTAAAGATGGTAAGTTAGAGTGTTGTGTTCATTCATAGTTAAAGACAGTAGAGTTGAGTACTTTATTATCTAAAGATGGTAGTTAGAGTGTTGTGTTCATTCATAGTTAAAGACAGTAGAGGTTGAGTACTTTATTATCTAAAGATGGTAAGTTAGAGTGTTGTGTTCATTCATAGTTAAAGACAGTAGAGGTTGAGTACTTTATTATCTAAAGATGGTAAGTTAGAGTGTTGTGTTCATTCATAGTTAAAGACAGTAGAGGTTGAGTACTTTATTATCTAAAGATGGTAAGTTAGAGTGTTGTGTTCATTCATAGTATAAGACAGTAGAGGTTGAGTACTTTATTATCTAAAGATGGTAAGTTAGAGTGTTGTGTTCATTCATAGTTAAAGACAGTAGAGGTTGAGTACTTTATTATCTAAAGATGGTAAGTTAGAGTGTTGTGTTCATTCATAGTTAAAGACAGTAGAGGTTGAGTACTTTATTATCTAAAGATGGTAAGTTAGAGTGTTGTGTTCATTCATAGTTAAAGACAGTAGAGGTTGAGTACTTTATTATCTAAAGATGGTAAGTTAGAGTGTTGTGTTCATTCATAGTTAAAGACAGTAGAGGTTGAGTACTTTATTATCTAAAGATGGTAAGTTAGAGTGTTGTGTTTCATTCATAGTTAAAGACAGTAGATGTTGAGTACTTTATTATCTAAAGATGGTGAGTTAGAGTGTTGTGTTCATTCATAGTTAAAGACAGTAGAGGTTGAGTACTTTATTATCTAAAGATGGTGAGTTGGAGTGTTGTGTTCATTCATAGTTAAAGACAGTAGAGGTTGAGTACTTTATTATCTAAAGATGGTAAGTTAGAGTGTTGTGTTCATTCATAGTTAAAGACAGTAGAGGTTGAGTACTTTATTATCTAAAGATGGTGAGTTAGAGTGTTGTGTTCATTCATAGTTAAAGACAGTAGAGGTTGAGTACTTTATTATCTAAAGATGGTAAGTTAGAGTGTTGTGTTCATTCATAGTTAAAGACAGTAGAGGTTGAGTACTTTATTATCTAAAGATGGAAGTTAGAGTGTTGTGTTCATTCATAGTTAAAGACAGTAGAGGTTGAGTACTTTATTATCTAAAGATGGTAAGTTAGAGTGTTGTGTTCATTCATAGTTAAAGACAGTAGAGGTTGAGTACTTTATTATCTAAAGATGGTGAGTTAGAGTGTTGTGTTCATTCATAGTTAAAGACAGTAGAGGTTGAGTACTTATTATCTAAAGATGGTGAGTTAGAGTGTTGTGTTCATTCATAGTTAAAGACAGTAGAGGTTGAGTACTTTATTATCTAAAGATGGTAAGTTAGAGTGTTGTGTTCATTCATAGTTAAAGACAGTAGAGGTTGAGTACTTTATTATCTAAAGATGGTAAGTTAGAGTGTTGTGTTCATTCATAGTTAAAGACAGTAGAGGTTGAGTACTTTATTATCTAAAGATGGTAAGTTAGAGTGTTGTGTTCATTCATAGTTAAAGACAGTAGAGGTTGAGTACTTTATTATCTAAAGATGGTAAGTTAGAGTGTTGTGTTCATTCATAGTTAAAGACAGTAGAGGTTGAGTACTTTATTATCTAAAGATGGTAAGTTAGAGTGTTGTGTTCATTCATAGTTAAAGACAGTAGAGGTTGAGTACTTTATTATCTAAAGATGGTAAGTTAGAGTGTTGTGTTCATTCATAGTTAAAGACAGTAGAGGTTGAGTACTTTATTATCTAAAGATGGTGAGTTAGAGTGTTGTGTTCATTCATAGTTAAAGACAGTAGAGGTTGAGTACTTTATTATCTAAAGATGGTAAGTTAGAGTGTTGTGTTCATTCATAGTTAAAGACAGTAGAGGTTGAGTACTTTATTATCTAAAGATGGTGAGTTAGAGTGTTGTGTTCATTCATAGTTAAAGACAGTAGAGGTTGAGTACTTTATTATCTAAAGATGGTAAGTTAGAGTGTTGTGTTCATTCATAGTTAAAGACAGTAGAGGTTGAGTACTTTATTATCTAAAGATGGTAGTTAGAGTGTTGTGTTCATTCATAGTTAAAGACAGTAGAGGTTGAGTACTTTATTATCTAAAGATGGTAAGTTAGAGTGTTGTGTTCATTCATAGTTAAAGACAGTAGAGGTTGAGTACTTTATTATCTAAAGATGGTGAGTTAGAGTGTTGTGTTCATTCATAGTTAAAGACAGTAGAGGTTGAGTACTTTATTATCTAAAGATGGTGAGTTAGAGTGTTGTGTTCATTCATAGTTAAAGACAGTAGAGGTTGAGTACTTTATTATCTAAAGATGGTAAGTTAGAGTGTTGTGTTCATTCATAGTTAAAGACAGTAGAGGTTGAGTACTTTATTATCTAAAGATGGTAAGTTAGAGTGTTGTGTTCATTCATAGTTAAAGACAGTAGAGGTTGAGTACTTTATTATCTAAAGATGGTGAGTTAGAGTGTTGTGTTCATTCATAGTTAAAGACAGTAGAGGTTGAGTACTTTATTATCTAAAGATGGTAAGTTAGAGTGTTGTGTTCATTCATAGTTAAAGACAGTAGAGGTTGAGTACTTTATTATCTAAAGATGGTAAGTTAGAGTGTTGTGTTCATTCATAGTTAAAGACAGTAGAGGTTGAGTACTTTATTATCTAAAGATGGTAGTTAGAGTGTTGTGTTCATTCATAGTTAAAGACAGTAGAGGTTGAGTACTTTATTATCTAAAGATGGTGAGTTAGAGTGTTGTGTTCATTCATAGTTAAAGACAGTAGAGGTTGAGTACTTTATTATCTAAAGATGGTGAGTTAGAGTGTTGTGTTCATTCATAGTTAAAGACAGTAGAGGTTGAGTACTTTATTATCTAAAGATGGTAAGTTAGAGTGTTGTGTTCATTCATAGTTAAAGACAGTAGAGGTTGAGTACTTTATTATCTAAAGATGGTAGTTAGAGTGTTGTGTTCATTCATAGTTAAAGACAGTAGAGGTTGAGTACTTTATTATCTAAAGATGGTGAGTTAGAGTGTTGTGTTCATTCATAGTTAAAGACAGTAGAGGTTGAGTACTTTATTATCTAAAGATGGTGAGTTAGAGTGTTGTGTTCATTCATAGTTAAAGACAGTAGAGGTTGAGTACTTTATTATCTAAAGATGGTAAGTTAGAGTGTTGTGTTCATTCATAGTTAAAGACAGTAGAGGTTGAGTACTTTATTATCTAAAGATGGTAGTTAGAGTGTTGTGTTCATTCATAGTTAAAGACAGTAGAGGTTGAGTACTTTATTATCTAAAGATGGTGAGTTAGAGTGTTGTGTTCATTCATAGTTAAAGACAGTAGAGGTTGAGTACTTTATTATCTAAAGATGGTAAGTTAGAGTGTTGTGTTCATTCATAGTTAAAGACAGTAGAGGTTGAGTACTTTATTATCTAAAGATGGTGAGTTAGAGTGTTGTGTTCATTCATAGTTAAAGACAGTAGAGGTTGAGTACTTTATTATCTAAAGATGGTAAGTTAGAGTGTTGTGTTCATTCATAGTTAAAGACAGTAGAGGTTGAGTACTTTATTATCTAAAGATGGTGAGTTAGAGTGTTGTGTTCATTCATAGTTAAAGACAGTAGAGGTTGAGTACTTTATTATCTAAAGATGGTAAGTTAGAGTGTTGTGTTCATTCATAGTTAAAGACAGTAGAGGTTGAGTACTTTATTATCTAAAGATGGTGAGTTAGAGTGTTGTGTTCATTCATAGTTAAAGACAGTAGAGGTTGAGTACTTTATTATCTAAAGATGGTAAGTTAGAGTGTTGTGTTCATTCATAGTTAAAGACAGTAGAGGTTGAGTACTTTATTATCTAAAGATGGTAAGTTAGAGTGTTGTGTTCATTCATAGTTAAAGACAGTAGAGGTTGAGTACTTTATTATCTAAAGATGGTGAGTTAGAGTGTTGTGTTCATTCATAGTTAAAGACAGTAGAGGTTGAGTACTTTATTATCTAAAGATGGTGAGTTAGAGTGTTGTGTTCATTCATAGTTAAAGACAGTAGAGGTTGAGTACTTTATTATCTAAAGATGGTAAGTTAGAGTGTTGTGTTCATTCATAGTTAAAGACAGTAGAGGTTGAGTACTTTATTATCTAAAGATGGTAAGTTAGAGTGTTGTGTTCATTCATAGTTAAAGACAGTAGAGGTTGAGTACTTTATTATCTAAAGATGGTAGTTAGAGTGTTGTGTTCATTCATAGTTAAAGACAGTAGAGGTTGAGTACTTTATTATCTAAAGATGGTAAGTTAGAGTGTTGTGTTCATTCATAGTTAAAGACAGTAGAGGTTGAGTACTTTATTATCTAAAGATGGTAAGTTAGAGTGTTGTGTTCATTCATAGTTAAAGACAGTAGAGGTTGAGTACTTTATTATCTAAAGATGGTAAGTTAGAGTGTTGTGTTCATTCATAGTTAAAGACAGTAGAGGTTGAGTACTTTATTATCTAAAGATGGTAAGTTAGAGTGTTGTGTTCATTCATAGTTAAAGACAGTAGAGGTTGAGTACTTTATTATCTAAAGATGGTAAGTTAGAGTGTTGTGTTCATTCATAGTTAAAGACAGTAGAGGTTGAGTACTTTATTATCTAAAGATGGTGAGTTAGAGTGTTGTGTTCATTCATAGTTAAAGACAGTAGAGGTTGAGTACTTTATTATCTAAAGATGGTGAGTTAGAGTGTGTGTTCATTCATAGTTAAAGACAGTAGAGGTTGAGTACTTTATTATCTAAAGATGGTAAGTTAGAGTGTTGTGTTCATTCATAGTTAAAGACAGTAGAGGTTGAGTACTTTATTATCTAAAGATGGTAAGTTAGAGTGTTGTGTTCATTCATAGTTAAAGACAGTAGAGGTTGAGTACTTTATTATCTAAAGATGGTGAGTTAGAGTGTTGTGTTCATTCATAGTTAAAGACAGTAGAGGTTGAGTACTTTATTATCTAAAGATGGTGAGTTAGAGTGTTGTGTTCATTCATAGTTAAAGACAGTAGAGGTTGAGTACTTTATTATCTAAAGATGGTAAGTTAGAGTGTTGTGTTCATTCATAGTTAAAGACAGTAGAGGTTGAGTACTTTATTATCTAAAGATGGTAAGTTAGAGTGTTGTGTTCATTCATAGTTAAAGACAGTAGAGGTTGAGTACTTTATTATCTAAAGATGGTAAGTTAGAGTGTTGTGTTCATTCATAGTTAAAGACAGTAGAGGTTGAGTACTTTATTATCTAAAGATGGTGAGTTAGAGTGTTGTGTTCATTCATAGTTAAAGACAGTAGAGGTTGAGTACTTTATTATCTAAAGATGGTAAGTTAGAGTGTTGTGTTCATTCATAGTTAAAGACAGTAGAGGTTGAGTACTTTATTATCTAAAGATGGTAAGTTAGAGTGTTGTGTTCATTCATAGTTAAAGACAGTAGAGGTTGAGTACTTTATTATCTAAAGATGGTAGTTAGAGTGTTGTGTTCATTCATAGTTAAAGACAGTAGAGGTTGAGTACTTTATTATCTAAAGATGGTAAGTTAGAGTGTTGTGTTCATTCATAGTTAAAGACAGTAGAGGTTGAGTACTTTATTATCTAAAGATGGTAAGTTAGAGTGTTGTGTTCATTCATAGTTAAAGACAGTAGAGGTTGAGTACTTTATTATCTAAAGATGGTAAGTTAGAGTGTTGTGTTCATTCATAGTTAAAGACAGTAGAGGTTGAGTACTTTATTATCTAAAGATGGTAAGTTAGAGTGTTGTGTTCATTCATAGTTAAAGACAGTAGAGGTTGAGTACTTTATTATCTAAAGATGGTAAGTTAGAGTGTTGTGTTCATTCATAGTTAAAGACAGTAGAGGTTGAGTACTTTATTATCTAAAGATGGTAAGTTAGAGTGTTGTGTTCATTCATAGTTAAAGACAGTAGAGGTTGAGTACTTTATTATCTAAAGATGGTAAGTTAGAGTGTTGTGTTCATTCATAGTTAAAGACAGTAGAGGTTGAGTACTTTATTATCTAAAGATGGTGAGTTAGAGTGTTGTGTTCATTCATAGTTAAAGACAGTAGAGGTTGAGTACTTTATTATCTAAAGATGGTGAGTTAGAGTGTTGTGTTCATTCATAGTTAAAGACAGTAGAGGTTGAGTACTTTATTATCTAAAGATGGTAAGTTAGAGTGTTGTGTTCATTCATAGTTAAAGACAGTAGAGGTTGAGTACTTTATTATCTAAAGATGGTAAGTTAGAGTGTTGTGTTCATTCATAGTTAAAGACAGTAGAGGTTGAGTACTTTATTATCTAAAGATGGTAAGTTAGAGTGTTGTGTTCATTCATAGTTAAAGACAGTAGAGGTTGAGTACTTTATTATCTAAAGATGGTGAGTTAGAGTGTTGTGTTCATTCATAGTTAAAGACAGTAGAGGTTGAGTACTTTATTATCTAAAGATGGTAAGTTAGAGTGTTGTGTTCATTCATAGTTAAAGACAGTAGAGGTTGAGTACTTTATTATCTAAAGATGGTGAGTTAGAGTGTTGTGTTCATTCATAGTTAAAGACAGTAGAGGTTGAGTACTTATTATCTAAAGATGGTGAGTTAGAGTGTTGTGTTCATTCATAGTTAAAGACAGTAGAGGTTGAGTACTTTATTATCTAAAGATGGTAAGTTAGAGTGTTGTGTTCATTCATAGTTAAAGACAGTAGAGGTTGAGTACTTTATTATCTAAAGATGGTAAGTTAGAGTGTTGTGTTCATTCATAGTTAAAGACAGTAGAGGTTGAGTACTTTATTATCTAAAGATGGTAAGTTAGAGTGTTGTGTTCATTCATAGTTAAAGACAGTAGAGGTTGAGTACTTTATTATCTAAAGATGGTAAGTTAGAGTGTTGTGTTCATTCATAGTTAAAGACAGTAGAGGTTGAGTACTTTATTATCTAAAGATGGTAAGTTAGAGTGTTGTGTTCATTCATAGTTAAAGACAGTAGAGGTTGAGTACTTTATTATCTAAAGATGGTAAGTTAGAGTGTTGTGTTCATTCATAGTTAAAGACAGTAGAGGTTGAGTACTTTATTATCTAAAGATGGTGAGTTAGAGTGTTGTGTTCATTCATAGTTAAAGACAGTAGAGGTTGAGTACTTTATTATCTAAAGATGGTGAGTTAGAGTGTTGTGTTCATTCATAGTTAAAGACAGTAGAGGTTGAGTACTTTATTATCTAAAGATGGTAAGTTAGAGTGTTGTGTTCATTCATAGTTAAAGACAGTAGAGGTTGAGTACTTTATTATCTAAAGATGGTAAGTTAGAGTGTTGTGTTCATTCATAGTTAAAGACAGTAGAGGTTGAGTACTTTATTATCTAAAGATGGTGAGTTAGAGTGTTGTGTTCATTCATAGTTAAAGACAGTAGAGGTTGAGTACTTTATTATCTAAAGATGGTAAGTTAGAGTGTTGTGTTCATTCATAGTTAAAGACAGTAGAGGTTGAGTACTTTATTATCTAAAGATGGTAGTTAGAGTGTTGTGTTCATTCATAGTTAAAGACAGTAGAGGTTGAGTACTTTATTATCTAAAGATGGTAAGTTAGAGTGTTGTGTTCATTCATAGTTAAAGACAGTAGAGGTTGAGTACTTTATTATCTAAAGATGGTAAGTTAGAGTGTTGTGTTCATTCATAGTTAAAGACAGTAGAGGTTGAGTACTTTATTATCTAAAGATGGTAAGTTAGAGTGTTGTGTTCATTCATAGTTAAAGACAGTAGAGGTTGAGTACTTTATTATCTAAAGATGGTAAGTTAGAGTGTTGTGTTCATTCATAGTTAAAGACAGTAGAGGTTGAGTACTTTATTATCTAAAGATGGTGAGTTAGAGTGTTGTGTTCATTCATAGTTAAAGACAGTAGAGGTTGAGTACTTTATTATCTAAAGATGGTAAGTTAGAGTGTTGTGTTCATTCATAGTTAAAGACAGTAGAGGTTGAGTACTTTATTATCTAAAGATGGTGAGTTAGAGTGTTGTGTTCATTCATAGTTAAAGACAGTAGAGGTTGAGTACTTTATTATCTAAAGATGGTAAGTTAGAGTGTTGTGTTCATTCATAGTTAAAGACAGTAGAGGTTGAGTACTTTATTATCTAAAGATGGTAAGTTAGTGTTGTGTTCATTCATAGTTAAAGACAGTAGAGGTTGAGTACTTTATTATCTAAAGATGGTGAGTTAGAGTGTTGTGTTCATTCATAGTTAAAGACAGTAGAGGTTGAGTACTTTATTATCTAAAGATGGTGAGTTAGAGTGTTGTGTTCATTCATAGTTAAAGACAGTAGAGGTTGAGTACTTTATTATCTAAAGATGGTGAGTTAGAGTGTTGTGTTCATTCATAGTTAAAGACAGTAGAGGTTGAGTACTTTATTATCTAAAGGTGGTAAGTTAGAGTGTTGTGTTCATTCATAGTTAAAGACAGTAGAGGTTGAGTACTTTATTATCTAAAGATGGTAAGTTAGAGTGTTGTGTTCATTCATAGTTAAAGACAGTAGAGGTTGAGTACTTTATTATCTAAAGATGGTAAGTTAGAGTGTTGTGTTCATTCATAGTTAAAGACAGTAGAGGTTGAGTACTTTATTATCTAAAGATGGTAAGTTAGAGTGTTGTGTTCATTCATAGTTAAAGACAGTAGAGGTTGAGTACTTTATTATCTAAAGATGGTAAGTTAGAGTGTTGTGTTCATTCATAGTTAAAGACAGTAGAGGTTGAGTACTTTATTATCTAAAGATGGTAAGTTAGAGTGTTGTGTTCATTCATAGTTAAAGACAGTAGAGGTTGAGTACTTTATTATCTAAAGATGGTAAGTTGGAGTGTTGTGTTCATTCATAGTTAAAGACAGTAGAGGTTGAGTACTTTATTATCTAAAGATGGTAAGTTAGAGTGTTGTGTTCATTCATAGTTAAAGACAGTAGAGGTTGAGTACTTTATTATCTAAAGATGGTAAGTTAGAGTGTTGTGTTCATTCATAGTTAAAGACAGTAGAGGTTGAGTACTTTATTATCTAAAGATGGTGAGTTAGAGTGTTGTGTTCATTCATAGTTAAAGACAGTAGATGTTGAGTACTTTATTATCTAAAGATGGTGAGTTAGAGTGTTGTGTTTATTCATAGTTAAAGACAGTAGAGGTTGAGTACTTTATTATCTAAAGATGGTGAGTTGGAGTGTTGTGTTCATTCATAGTTAAAGACAGTAGAGGTTGAGTACTTTATTATCTAAAGATGGTAAGTTAGAGTGTTGTGTTCATTCATAGTTAAAGACAGTAGAGGTTGAGTACTTTATTATCTAAAGATGGTGAGTTAGAGTGTTGTGTTCATTCATAGTTAAAGACAGTAGAGGTTGAGTACTTTATTATCTAAAGATGGTAAGTTAGAGTGTTGTGTTCATTCATAGTTAAAGATAGTAGAGGTTGAGTACTTTATTATCTAAAGATGGTGAGTTAGAGTGTTGTGTTCATTCATAGTTAAAGACAGTAGAGGTTGAGTACTTTATTATCTAAAGATGGTAAGTTAGAGTGTTGTGTTCATTCATAGTTAAAGACAGTAGAGGTTGAGTACTTTATTATCTAAAAATGGTGAGTTAGAGTGTTGTGTTCATTCATAGTTAAAGACAGTAGAGGTTGAGTACTTTATTATCTAAAGATGGTGAGTTAGAGTGTTGTGTTCATTCATAGTTAAAGACAGTAGAGGTTGAGTACTTTATTATCTAAAGATGGTAAGTTAGAGTGTTGTGTTCATTCATAGTTAAAGACAGTAGAGGTTGAGTACTTTATTATCTAAAGATGGTAAGTTAGAGTGTTGTGTTCATTCATAGTTAAAGACAGTAGAGGTTGAGTACTTTATTATCTAAAGATGGTGAGTTAGAGTGTTGTGTTCATTCATAGTTAAAGACAGTAGAGGTTGAGTACTTTATTATCTAAAGATGGTAAGTTAGAGTGTTGTGTTCATTCATAGTTAAAGACAGTAGAGGTTGAGTACTTTATTATCTAAAGATGGTAAGTTAGAGTGTTGTGTTCATTCATAGTTAAAGATAGTAGAGGTTGAGTACTTTATTATCTAAAGATGGTGAGTTAGAGTGTTGTGTTCATTCATAGTTAAAGACAGTAGAGGTTGAGTACTTTATTATCTAAAGATGGTAAGTTAGAGTGTTGTGTTCATTCATAGTTAAAGACAGTAGAGGTTGAGTACTTTATTATCTAAAGATGGTGAGTTAGAGTGTTGTGTTCATTCATAGTTAAAGACAGTAGAGGTTGAGTACTTTATTATCTAAAGATGGTGAGTTAGAGTGTTGTGTTCATTCATAGTTAAAGACAGTAGAGGTTGAGTACTTTATTATCTAAAGATGGTAAGTTAGAGTGTTGTGTTCATTCATAGTTAAAGACAGTAGAGGTTGAGTACTTTATTATCTAAAGATGGTAAGTTAGAGTGTTGTGTTCATTCATAGTTAAAGACAGTAGAGGTTGAGTACTTTATTATCTAAAGATGGTGAGTTAGAGTGTTGTGTTCATTCATAGTTAAAGACAGTAGAGGTTGAGTACTTTATTATCTAAAGATGGTAAGTTAGAGTGTTGTGTTCATTCATAGTTAAAGACAGTAGAGGTTGAGTACTTTATTATCTAAAGATGGTAAGTTAGAGTGTTGTGTTCATTCCCAGTTAAAGACAGTAGAGGTTGAGTACTTTATTATCTAATGATGGTAAGTTAGAGTGTTGTGTTCATTCATAGTTAAAGACAGTAGAGGTTGAGTACTTTATTATCTAAAGATGGTAAGTTAGAGTGTTGTGTTCATTCATAGTTAAAGACAGTAGAGGTTGAGTACTTTATTATCTAAAGATGGTGAGTTGGAGTGTTGTGTTCATTCATAGTTAAAGACAGTAGAGGTTGAGTACTTTATTATCTAAAGATGGTAAGTTAGAGTGTTGTGTTCATTCATAGTTAAAGACAGTAGAGGTTGAGTACTTTATTATCTAAAGATGGTGAGTTAGAGTGTTGTGTTCATTCATAGTTAAAGACAGTAGAGGTTGAGGACTTTATTATCTAAAGATGGTAAGTTAGAGTGTTGTGTTCATTCATAGTTAAAGACAGTAGAGGTTGAGTACTTTATTATCTAAAGATGGTGAGTTAGAGTGTTGTGTTCATTCATAGTTAAAGACAGTAGAGGTTGAGTACTTTATTATCTAAAGATGGTAAGTTAGAGTGTTGTGTTCATTCATAGTTAAAGACAGTAGAGGTTGAGTACTTTATTATCTAAAGATGGTAAGTTAGAGTGTTGTGTTCATTCATAGTTAAAGACAGTAGAGGTTGAGTACTTTATTATCTAAAGATGGTAAGTTAGAGTGTTGTGTTCATTCATAGTTAAAGACAGTAGAGGTTGAGTACTTTATTATCTAAAGATGGTGAGTTAGAGTGTTGTGTTCATTCATAGTTAAAGACAGTAGAGGTTGAGTACTTTATTATCTAAAGATGGTAAGTTAGAGTGTTGTGTTCATTCATAGTTAAAGACAGTAGAGGTTGAGTACTTTATTATCTAAAGATGGTAAGTTAGAGTGTTGTGTTCATTCATAGTTAAAGACAGTAGAGGTTGAGTACTTTATTATCTAAAGATGGTAAGTTAGAGTGTTGTGTTCATTCATAGTTAAAGACAGTAGAGGTTGAGTACTTTATTATCTAAAGATGGTAAGTTAGAGTGTTGTGTTCATTCCTAGTTAAAGACAGTAGAGGTTGAGTACTTTATTATCTAAAGATGGTAAGTTAGAGTGTTGTGTTCATTCCTAGTTAAAGACAGTAGAGGTTGAGTACTTTATTATCTAATGATGGTAAGTTAGAGTGTTGTGTTCATTCATAGTTAAAGACAGTAGAGGTTGAGTACTTTATTATCTAAAGATGGTAAGTTAGAGTGTTGTGTTCATTCATAGTTAAAGACAGTAGAGGTTGAGTACTTTCTTGTGATATATCACATTCACACCGATGATTTAGATGAACTTCACAACTGCAAATACATGGGCTGTCCAATTTCTTTTTTTAAACAGACTTAGTAAATGGTTCTTCAAGGCAAGGGTTCAAATGTCTCACGACAACTCACTTGCTTTCTGCTTGATGGCCCCCCAGTCCGGGTAGCTGTCCAGGTGCTCTACGAGTCGGGAGCAGAGCTTCACGCGACCCACGTAGTTCAGGAGCACGTCTATGACCGGTCCGGCCCAGTTACTGATGCTCGGAGCGGAGATCACCTCGCAGAACTGACGGGGAGACGAGAGAAGCGTTAACCTGGCAGAACTGACGGGGAGACGAGAGAAGAGTTAACCTGGCAGAACTGACGGGGGGACGAGAGAAGCGTTGACCTGGCAGAACTGACGGGGAGACAAGGGAAGCGTTTAACATGGCAGAACTGACGGGGGGACGAGAGAAGCGTTAACATTAAAGGACATTTCGCATGGTCGTCCTTAGAATAATATAATAAAATAATTATCCGTATGAGATGAAATCCATATTTTACAGTAACTGTAACTGAGGGGTACAATTCCCTGACTGTATTGAGAGTATGGTATCATTAAACCACTACTTAGTTATGTACTTTAATTACTGGCCATACAGTACACGGTATATATGATGAACACCCACACAATAACACGGCTTAACAAAGAAAGTCCTGTTTAGAATATTTATTAGAAGAGCAGCAATAGTAGATTACAGTATTGAGAATTATGAGTCGCGCTTATATGGCGAAGAACACTTAAATAGGTCAAGAGCGTAAGTCCATGAGCATATTACGATGGGTATAATTAATACCACCTGTAGCATAAGAATTATATAAGGCACACTCGTAGGTCAGCTGGAGATACTAAGGGGGTTCCCTCCGGTTGTAAGCCAGCAGGGGAGAGGAATTGTCGGGAGCAAAAGTCTGGATCAACAAGGAATAAAGAGACTCCAGGTACAGGAGACGGTGCAATAATCCCTTGGTCCTTAGACAAAGCAACAGCTATACTCCGGTATGCATTGCAGCATGGATGAAAGCTAGCCAGCCTCTGGGTCCTAGAGGCGGGCTCGACGGTGCTCCTCACAGGGTAGATCCCACACAGCAGTGGGGTAGACGGTTCTCTGCTCCAGCAGCCATAGTACCAAAGCAACATAATCCAGCCGGAAAAGGCTCTGCATTCGTCGGTGTAGGTTATCCAGTGTACATATCCACACGGTTCTCGTCTAGGACTCCTCGGATGGCGGCACAAGGTTAGGCCGCCCAGCCTGGATAAGCACACTAGCTCGGTACGACGAACCGGTGGTAATGCTGGTCACTGTAGAACGGTAGCCGCACGATACACTATACATAATAGACTATTACTTTATAATAGAATAAGTCGAACTCGACGATATAGCGTTAAACTCTGACACTTTAGCTATCAATTCGCACGCGGTCTCAAGGCTCTATTTAGGGGCAAAACGGGCCCACTTCACAGCACGTTGTATCGTGGTGAAGGCTTCAGCTTTTAGTTACCAAGTCTAAGTGCTTCTGTATCCACCTGCGCCGTATTTATACGTAAGGTGAATAATCTAGTGCCAACCTCATTTTTTCTGTCTCGTATTACTGCGCAAACCTGGGCATGTTGAGACATGTCTTAGCGGTGGCTTTGAACTAGACATTGGGGGTATGGCCGTTGGCGCCTAGGGGGTCGCTGTCCAATAGGAGAACGAATATTATGGTCTGGCCTGTACCTAGGTAAAGGGATATTCCGTGTATATGTACAAAGAATATACAAGGGATATCAGACGATATACAAATATTATACAATATATCTCAAGTAATAAATATATATATTCGGTTTAATCTGACCCTTTGTAACAGCCGCCTCCTAATTAGTCTGCACCTAATTAGATAAGCAGAGACAGATTAACCGCCTTGTCCACTACTCAATGTCCGTTGTGAGGAGTAGGGCAATTCACAAAGTCAGTGGGTCATGGTCGTCATTAAGGGAATCAGGTAGCCTTGGCAACTCTATCAGCCTCGCCACGGGTCGGGTGTATGTCCGTCCCTGGACGAGCACTTCTGCCGCTCTGACCTTTCCGTCGGCACCAGTGATCACTTTGCTTACGCGGCCGGCCGGACACATAGCTCGGGGTAGTGACTGGTCTATAATCATGACGACTGTGCCCTCCGTCAAATTGTCTCTTTCTTTTACCCATTTCTGGCGGGTCTGTAGAGACGGTAGATAGTGGAGGAGGAAACTGTTCCAAAACTTGTCAGCCAATACTTGACTGTACCTCCACATTCTTCGGCCGTTCGCTTCCTCAGGTCTGTACACTGTCTGTGGGAGCGCGGGGTCCAGCCGCCCCATCAAGAGTGTGTTGGGGGTGACTGGGTCGACATCTGCTACATCACTTGAGACGTAACCGAGGGGCTTTGAGTTCAATACTCCCTCGATCTCCGTGAGGACTGTCGTGAGGACTTCTTCCGCCACGGTCTGGGCCCCAAGCACGGCGTACAGGGCTGTCTTTATTGAACGTACTTCTCGTTCCCAAGTTCCCCCGAAGTGAGGGGCATTCGGGGGGTTAAACTGGAAATCAATCTGAGAGGGAGCGAGGTGGGTCTTAAGTTCTGGGCCCATAGCTTGGAAGCTCTCTCTCAGCTCTCTTTCTCCGCCTTTGAAGTTTGTCCCGTGATCAGACAATAATATAGACGGTTTTCCTTTCCGCGCTGTGAATCTCCGGAAGGCCATAAGGAATGAGTCCGTACTCATGGTTGGAAGGAGTTCTATGTGTATCGCTCGGGTGGTCATGCATTTGAATACAATACCCCACCGCTTCTCCGTCCCTCTTCCTTTCTTCACATACAGCGGGCCGAAGCAGTCCATACCGGTGGAGTGAAAGGGCTTGTCGCCGAGTCGAAGGCGACAGGGGGGTAGGTCAGCCATCCTGGGTATACTGGGCTGTGCTCGCCACTTGCGACAGTCTAGACAGGTCCGCTGGAAGCGTCGTACTGCTTCTCTTCCTTGCAGTATCCAATAGCGACGTCTGATCTCAGCGAAGACTCTCTCTGCCCCAGCGTTGTGCACGTCCTCGTCGTATTTCTTTATGATGAGCTCTGTGACCTTGTGTCGGCTGTTGAGAACTATCGGGAACTTGACGTCATCCGTTAAGTCTGGGGCCCTTCTCAGACGACCACCCACTCTGATAAGATTATGGGCGTCGCGCTCAGGGGCTAAGTGGAGCAGTCTGCTGTCTGACGGGACTGGCTTTGATCCCTGCAGGCAGTCTAGCTCGTCGGGGAACGAGTCTCTTTGGGCTCGCTGTAGCAGAAGGAGTTCTGCTTCTTCGTAATTAGCTGCATTAATGTCAGTAGTGGAGGGAACCTCAGGGCTGTGCCACAGGAATGTCTTTAACTGCGCACTCTCAAGGGTAGGGCAGTCGTCTATGTTGGGATCTGTGGGGACTGGTGTGTGTGTCAACCCACAGAACATAGATTTCTTCATCTCTGCCTCCTCTTGACTAGCCTCCCGTGGGGTGGGTGTAGGCCACTCTTCTTCCGGGAGCTTGAGGAACTCGGGACCGTCACTATAGAGATTGTGACGTGTGAGGTCATCCAGGGACATTCCCCGTATGATGACGTCTGCTGGGTTCTGTTTTGTGTCCACGTACCTCCAGCATGCTGATTCTGTTAAATCTTGGATCTCTGTGATTCTGACTCCCACGAAGACCTTGTATCTACACAAATCGGACTGGATCCATGTGAGTACGGTCATGGAGTCTGACCACAGGATTGTTCTTTGCACCGGGATGGTGAGTTCACGTTGGATTAACGTGGCGAGTTGCGCTCCTACTAGGGCTGCGCAGAGCTCTAGACGCGGGATCGATTGTTGCTTGCGGGGGGCTATTCTTGAACGAGCCAGGATGAAGGCGGTATGTATTTCTCCTCCCTCCTCTCGGGCCCGCAAGTAGGCCACCGAACCGTAGGCTACTTCGGAGGCGTCGCTGAAGACGTGCAGGTCCATCTGACACGTCTCCAGCCGCACTGTGGGTGGGAAGTAGCTGCGGCGTATGTTGACACCTGGGAGCGAGCTGAGTTCTGTTTCCCACTATCTCCATGTGGAAGCAAGGTGGTCGGGTATGGGGTCGTCCCAGCCCTGGTCCTTGTCCCACAGCTCTCGTACAATCATCTTTGCCCTGGTGGTGTAAGGTAGAATACATCCCAACGGGTCATATTGTCTGGCGAGTGTTCTGTATACACTCCGTCTGGTGGTCGGTAGTGAAATCGACCTTCCCTGCTCCTTGGTCAGGGGTGTGTGTCTATAATGGAGCGAGTCTGTTTTGAAGCGCCAGACTAGTCCTAATGTCATTTCTTGGGCTTCACCTGGGATGGTCGCCATCCAGGTCTCGCTGCTTGCTGCCTTGTCCTCTGGGGAGAGGCTGCGCAGTACTTGAGGGTCGCTGCTGGCCCACTGCCGGAGATCAAAGCCGCCTTTGATCAGGGAGGCGCGGAGCTTGAGTAGGAGGGCCTCGGCCTCTTCTGGCGTCGAGACGCTTTGCAGACAGTTGTCCACGTAGAAACTCTTCTCTACACTTTGTCGGACCTCCTCGTCAGCTGCTGGGTCCTCTGCGACATGTTTTTGCAGTGCGAACGTAGCACAGCATGGGCTGCATGTGGTTCCGAAAGGGAGGACTTCCCATTGATAGATGGATGGTTGCTCATCCCCGATCCTCTCTCTCCATAAGAACCGCAGCAGGGGCTTGTCCTCTTCCACTAGTCGCACCTGCAGGAACATCCCTTTGATGTCGCCGCTGATGGCCACCTTGTTCTGGCGGAAACATAGCAACACGCCTAGTAGAGAAGGGCCGAGTGTTGGGCCGGGCAAGAGCTCTTTATTCAGATTTTGTGATCCGATCTGGTAGCTGCAGTTGAACACAATACGATCCTTGCCGTTGTGGTGGACCTTGTGGTGGGGCACGTACCATGATTCGGTCGTCTGATCGGCCTCTTGAATGTCAATTCTCTTTATGTGTCCCGCTGTGATTAACTTGTCAATCTCAGCGCGGTACACAGTGGCTTGAGCGGGGTCTCTGGCTAGGCGCCGCTCGGTGTTCAGTAGATATCGCTCCGTCGCTTCTTTTGAGGCGTGGAAGGTAGGCATACCCTCTCGCCTCAGGAGTGGAGTTGCGTATCTCATCACTCCATTGACTTTGACTCTCTTTGTCCCCTGCTCGAGGAGGGCTATGGCATAAATGTCTTCCTTGGAACGAATGTGTTTCTTTTCGTTCTTAAAGGGCATTGTCTCTAGTGTCCATAGCCTCTCGACGTGCTGTAAGAGGGTGGTGTCTTCTTCTGTCACTCTGGAGTGGAGGCAGCGAGTGGCTGCTGATCGGTTGGGAGACCTGGAGAGGGGGCCTTGTAGTGTCCATCCTAGGCGGGTCTCGACTGCTGCTGGACAGCCTCTGGGCCCAATGTGGACCCGGTCCGTCGGGACGATGAGGTGTGCGTGGTCGGATCCTATGAGCAGGGTCGGGGTGGCGCCGTCGATGAGCGGTATAGGTAGTTGATGCAGGTGCACGTATTTATCCATCAGCTTGGCGATGGGGTAGGTGTACCGCGACAGGCCTATGTCTTGGCTGGTGAAAGCGTTAGTGATCCTATACCGCCTCTCTGGCTGCCCGCTTGCTGCGATAGTGAAGGAGACGTGCTCACCCTTTATTGTCTTCAGGTCTCTTCTTATAGTACGAATCGTCATTGTTTCTTCGCTCCCCCGCAGACCCAGCTGGGCTGCAGCGGATGCGAGGAGGAGAGTCTTTTCTGACCCGTCGTCAAGGACGGCGTAAGTGTCCATGACCTTGTCCTCGTAGCTTAATGTCACTCGGACCACCTTCAAGAGCACCCGGGAGCCCCCGCTGCTGGCGGGGTCAATATACATGACGCTTACTCTGGTGCTGCTTGAGGGTGTGGGTTTCTTCCTGTTGCTGTCATGCAAGACGTCCAAGTGGGCTCCGTCACACCGGCTGCACCTCTTCTTTAAGCGGCACTCGGCTGCCATATGGCTGCGCGCACAGCGGTAACAGCGGCGGTTGGACTTTATCCATTGACTCACCTCGTCGGCGGTCATCTTCTTGAAAGCATCACATTGTGACAGCCAATGTTCTTTCTCGCAGTACTGGCATACAATCTTCCACTTCTCTTTCGTCGAGGGGGTGCTGTGGTTCTTGTTACGCGGTACTGATTCGGCTTGGTGCATGACAGTCACCAGCCTGCGGTTATCGTTGGATCTCCGAGGTCCCTCTCTGGGGCTTGGTCCACTCCGCACGAACGTATCCAGTCGTAGGCTGCTGACTTCTCTCGCGAGGAAGTCGGCCAGGTCTAGGAGGGATGGCTCGGGACCGTTGAGATCACGGTGGTCTCTTTGCCGCCTGAAGCGCTCTTGTCGGGCGGGAGGAAGCTTCTCTAATATCCTTTCCACATTAGAGTTAGCGTACAGTTCGTGTCTACCCTTTTCCTTTTGTGCCCCCAGCATCCCTACCAGGGATTGTACCTTGATAGAGAGGTCATCCAATGAGCGATTGTCTGTGGCTGGGGGGAGACGGTCAATATTCCTTATCTCTTGTATCACGTAGTCCCATATGCGTCCATAACGTTGGTCGAGGGCTACTAGAGCCGCGGTGTATGGGGTACTTGAGTTGGAATATGCCAGCGCTATATTGTGCGCTCTGGGCACCTTCAGGTGCTTGAGGAGGATAGCATATTTGTACGTCTCATCGGGGACATCGGACATCATAGTCTCTAAGCACATCCGTAGTTCCGTGTACTGTGCTCTGTCCTCGTGTGTAAAATCCGGGAACGTCGGTGTGCCAAGGTACGATGCCATGGATGGCTGGCACATCGGTGAGCGTTGGGGGAGAGGCCTCCTGGGCGAGTCTCCCTGTACGTGTCGTCGTGGGCTGGTACTTGGTGGGTACCAAAGCCCGGGTACCCAGGTGCTGTTCCTCGGGGCTGGCGGTGCGTCAAACTCACCCTTGAGTTGAGTCGGGGGTCTGTAACGCAGGGCCTCGGGGGTAAAGTCTGGGCTGTACTGGACCTCCTGGTCCTGTGGAGTACGATGCTGCTGGTGGGCTTGACTTTCTTCCTCTTCCTCTTCCTCTTCCTCTGCTAGGTCTTCTAGATCTTGCAGTCGTCTATTCAGTCTCTCGGCGGCGTAGGCCGGTTCTTCCCGGTTGCTTGGTCTCGCATGGACCGGTCAGGGAGGGGGTTCGGAGACGTGTATAGGTTCTTTCTGTTGGCCGGGCTCCGGGTCGCTTGGTCGGGTAGGGGAAGGTGCCCTAGACCCTTGTCTTGACGATGCCCTGGAGCTCCGTGCGGAGAGAGGGGGTGTCGCCCTGGCAATCAGTTGCTCCATTATCTGCGCTTGTAGTCGGTCGCGCTCGGCTTCGCGCTTGATGTGAGCGAGGTCGCGCTCTGCTTCGCGCTGGGCTTGGGCTGCGTCGCGCTGTGCATTGGCGGCGTCGCGCTGTGCATCGGCGGCGGCGCGCTGGGCATCGGCGCGGTCTCTTTCAATATTCTCTTCCGTCTGGAGGCGTCTGGTCTCCAGGCGTATGCGGTCGTCTTCACTCCTTTGCTGCGCCTGGAAGCGATCTCGCTGGGTCGCAGAGTGTTCGCGTTCACTAAGGGCTTGCGCTTGGAGTTGCGCGTGAAGGCGCTCTCTTTGGTCTGCAGATTGTTCGCGCTCACTCAGTTGTTGAGCCTGCAGGCGTTCTCTTTCCATGGTAGAGTGTTCGCGCTCACTTAGCTGTTGCGCCCGGAGGCGCTCTTGTTCCATGGAAGAATGTTCGCGCTCGCTAAGCGTCTGTGCTTGGAGTCGATCGCGTTCGGTGGAGGCTGCCAGGGTGGCGATGAATGCCTGCGCCAGCATCTTGTCCGCCTCGCTGGGGGAAGACACTGATGGAGGTGATCGGCTTCTGACAGTGCTCGTTGGAGATCCGTTCTCCTGGCGCGCTCCGAGGAGGTCTATCTCCTGGGCGCGCTTCTCTTCTGGTAGTGAGTCGGGTTCCGTCCCTGGAGCGCTTTCTTTATCCTGGAGCTCTCCGGGGACCGTCCCGTTGATGTTGTCGGGGGGTATAGTCATGTCATGTCCCTCCTGGTCCCCCCCGTGAGCTTGGTCAGTTACGTTAGAACCCACTAGGGTCTCTACTGGCAAGGTCGCCTGGTCGTTAGGGTTTGACATGCTTTTACTATCCGCTTTTCCCGCATTTAACGTCTGTATAAAGCTAGGTAGTAGACTGGCAGCGTAGTCCTCTAGGTAAGGAGGTGGCTGCCGTCTGCGCTGCTGCCGTTCTAGCTTAGGAGAGCCGTTTGTGGAGTGTTCACCGCTGGCCATGGTTAATATCAATATTATATTTAGATATTACACTGATATTCATCCGGCTCGAAGGACCAATTGTAACTGAGGGGTACAATTCCCTGACTGTATTGAGAGTATGGTATCATTAAACCACTACTTAGTTATGTACTTTAATTACTGGCCATACAGTACACGGTATATATGATGAACACCCACACAATAACACGGCTTAACAAAGAAAGTCCTGTTTAGAATATTTATTAGAAGAGCAGCAATAGTAGATTACAGTATTGAGAATTATGAGTCGCGCTTATATGGCGAAGAACACTTAAATAGGTCAAGAGCGTAAGTCCATGAGCATATTACGATGGGTATAATTAATACCACCTGTAGCATAAGAATTATATAAGGCACACTCGTAGGTCAGCTGGAGATACTAAGGGGGTTCCCTCCGGTTGTAAGCCAGCAGGGGAGAGGAATTGTCGGGAGCAAAAGTCTGGATCAACAAGGAATAAAGAGACTCCAGGTACAGGAGACGGTGCAATAATCCCTTGGTCCTTAGACAAAGCAACAGCTATACTCCGGTATGCATTGCAGCATGGATGAAAGCTAGCCAGCCTCTGGGTCCTAGAGGCGGGCTCGACGGTGCTCCTCACAGGGTAGATCCCACACAGCAGTGGGGTAGACGGTTCTCTGCTCCAGCAGCCATAGTACCAAAGCAATATAATCCAGCCGGAAAAGGCTCTGCATTCGTCGGTGTAGGTTATCCAGTGTACATATCCACACGGTTCTCGTCTAGGACTCCTCGGATGGCGGCACAAGGTTAGGCCGCCCAGCCTGGATAAGCACACTAGCTCGGTACGACGAACCGGTGGTAATGCTGGTCACTGTAGAACGGTAGCCGCACGATACACTATACATAATAGACTATTACTTTATAATAGAATAAGTCGAACTCGACGATATAGCGTTAAACTCTGACACTTTAGCTATCAATTCGCACGCGGTCTCAAGGCTCTATTTAGGGGCAAAACGGGCCCACTTCACAGCACGTTGTATCGTGGTGAAGGCTTCAGCTTTTAGTTACCAAGTCTAAGTGCTTCTGTATCCACCTGCGCCGTATTTATACGTAAGGTGAATAATCTAGTGCCAACCTCATTTCTGTCTCGTATTACTGCGCAAACCTGGGCATGTTGAGACATGTCTTAGCGGTGGCTTTGAACTAGACATTGCCGTTGGCGCCTAGGGGGTCGCTGTCCAATAGGAGAACGAATATTATGGTCTGGCCTGTACCTAGGTAAAGAGATATTCCGTGTATATGTACAAAGAATATACAAGGGATATCAGACGATATACAAATATTATACAATATATCTCAAGTAATAAATATATATATTCGGTTTAATCTGACCCTTTGTAACAGTAACGACTTGGCTTTCATTTCCCAGAGCCGATGATTTTGTGATATTCAGGTAAAATGTTTCTCATGTACGAAGACAAGTGGTCTGTTGATATATGTCCGTCTCATAGAGTAATAGTTACAGAAACTAAGTTAAATATAATTTAAACAAAAATACACAGATCTCTATGTGCGCTGACTGGGTCAGGGACCTTACCACTATAACCCTAGAGAGCAGCAGGTTTAATGAGGACAGACATCACCACTAGTCCTAGAGACCAGCAGGTTTAATGCCACCTAGAGGACAGACATCACCACTAGTCCTAGAGACTGGCAGGTTTAATGCCACCTAGAGGACAGACATCACCACTAGTCCTAGAGACTGGCAGGTTTAATGCCACCTAGAGGACAGACATCACCACTAGTCCTAGAGACTGGCAGGTTTAATGCCACCTAGAGGACAGACATCACCACTAGTCCTAGAGACTGGCAGGTTTAATGCCACCTAGAGGACAGACATCACCACTAGTCCTAGAGACTGGCAGGTTTAATGCCACCTAGAGGACAGACATCACCACTAGTCCTAGAGACTGGCAGGTTTAACGCCACCTAGAGGACAGACATCACCACTAGTCCTAGAGACTGGCAGGTTTAACGCCACCTAGAGGACAGACATCACCACTAACGCTCTCCCTCTCTGCCGTGTGTCTGGTATCTCTGACCTCTGACCTGAACGCTCTCCCTCTCTGGTATCTCTGTGTTCTGACCTGAACGCTCTCCCTCTCTGGTATCTCTGACCTCTGACCTGAACGCTCTCCCTCTCTGGTATCTCTGACCTCTGACCTGAACGCTCTCCCTCTCTGCCATGTCTCTGGTATCTCTGACCTCTGACCTGAACGCTCTCCCTCTCTGCCGTGTCTCTGGTATCTCTGACCTCTGACCTGAACGCTCTCCCTCTCCACGGTGTCCGGTAGCTCGGTGTAGTGCTCCGTGTATCCCGGGTCCCTCATGTTGGGGCTGAGCTGCAGCGGCGGGTGTGGCCCGCTGCCGTGCACGCAGGAGAAGCAGGCGCGCGCGTCGCCCCCGTGGTCCATCAGGTACTTCAGCAGCGACAGGTACTTCATGCAGAACATCACGGCGGCCGGGAAGGTGGTGGGGTGCGTGGGGATGTAGGCGTTGACGTCGGCGCCGTGCTCCACCAGCATGGCCACGGTCTCCATGCAGCCCTGCCGCACGGCCACCAGCAGGGGGCTGAAGAGGTCCAGGTTGGGGTCGGCGCCGGCGCCCAGCAGCATGGCGGTGGCCTCCGTGTTGTTGTTGTAGACGGCGAAGTAGAGCGCCGTGCTGCGGCGGTCCTCGTACATCTTGCAGCGGTCCTGCGACAGCTGCTGGTTGACGTCGAAGCCGGCGGTGATCAGCGCCTCCAGGATGTCGTCCATGTTGTGCTCCACGGCCAGGTGCAGCGGGCTGATGCCGGCCCGGCGGACCCGCGGCTTACTGGTGACGGGGATCAGCAGGTCCACGATGCTGAGCGGGCGGAGGAGGACGGCTCAGTCAGAGGGGCGGCGTTACGTTTGACTCGACATGCCATCAAGTACAGTTTCATCGACAAAGAAAAACATTTAAAAAAGATTTATAATAAACAATTAAAGCTGAAAATGCTCAAATCCGCTTCCTGATATTGGGTACTTTCCCCCCGAATGGCTAATCGATCCCTAATTGAATTGAAACTAAATGTATGTGGACTGGGAGGGATGCAAAACGGGGGCCACGTGATATTGACATCAATAAGGTCAATATCATTAAAGCTGCTGTAGATAACATTCAGCCTCTAGGTGTCGCACTAGAGCACCACCGTGTCATTTATCCAATCAGGTCGTTCCACGCGGGGAGACGGGAAGTAGGGAGATACATGCATGAAACATGTAAACAACAACATTCATTTGAATGAAAAATGCATGAATCAAAGATTATTTGGGGGAAAAGCAATACTTTTAAATGATTAGTCTATAATATGATCTATGTTAGAATCATGTACTAATTCAAACCACATGTTTAGTATGACATTCATTCATTCATTAGTATATAAGTTTATTTGTATATAAGTGTAATGTGTGTAATGTATATACTGTAATCTAAGTACACTTGTTTGATGTCTACCAAACTTAAACATGTACCTGGCTGGGCATACAACAGTGTCATCGTTATAGCTACAGCGCTCGAGATACTAAATGATGACAGTGGCTCAGGAGGTAGAGCAGTCGTCTGGTAATCTGGATGTTCCTGGTTCGATTCCCGCTCCTCCCGGGCAGCGCGTCGAAGTGTCCTTGAGCGAGACACTTCAAAAAATATATATATAATATATAATAAATATATAATATTTTTAAACTTTTTTTTTTCATTCCATTTGGGCTGTGGGAGGTGCTTAATGTCTGAAGGAGTCGACTGAAGGCTTCTTGTCCTCTGCAAAAGCATGCAATTGGTCCACTGATGGATACATCTTGATATTTGTCTAGTCTAGTGTGTTCATTAGATGGTGAAATCCTCTTTCAGTGCCTCTGTGCCTGTTTTCATAGGCAGTTAGCCTCTGGTATGCGTGCCATTAGCGTTAGCCACGCTTCTAGGCCTCTTTTCTTTTGGAAAGAATGATAAAAAAAAATATTAATATTAATTTTTTTAATTTTTTAATTATTATTATATTCGACTAAGAGGTTGGCCAGTCGACTACGGCTCCTTTCGACCGATTAGTCAACTAATCGATTAATAGGGGTCAGCCCTAACAGGCACCATATCAAACTGAAGGTGGCGAAGCGAACAGTGAAACTGTCTGTGTGGCTCTGTGTGTGGTGCGCTGCTAGCTGGATGCTAGCTGGATGCTAGCTGGATGCTAGCTGGATGCTAGCTGGATGCTAGCTGGATGCTAGCTGGATGCTAGCTGGATGCTAGCTGGATGCTAGCTGGATGCTAGCTGACTACAACTCAGAGTTAACAGCCATGATGATCATATGACTGGAGAGGAGCAGGCGCCACCAGGCGGCCGTGATGATGATGTTACTACAAACATGTCGATGAACACAAAGACGGATGACGACACGAAGTGCAGTGAAACATATTGTGGATAATCCTGTAAACCAGGATTAACAATACACAAAAAAAGAAAAAACACAATACAAATCGAACTACATTAACACATTGGACGCCAGACCCGAGATAAGTCGGGGTTTTCATCGTTATTTCTTTTATTAGATATTTCCATTCATAATCCATCCATCCAGCCTGATGTTATCATTGGGAATGGGTCTGAGATCGCAAACGTCCAATACCGCCACCTAACGCCTTGCGGCCGGTATTGCACATCCTTGGAAACCCTCTGGCTTGGGCTGTGTGTCGATCTAAGAAGTCCGGTCCGGGTTTTCCTTGTCGGGCAGGAGTAACGTTTATAACACATGGACTGGGGAGACTCGAGCACCGCCGGTCCATGTGTTTTGGTGGATTATCTTGGCAACACGACCGACATCAATACTTGGAATGGTGATCAGATAATTGGAATATTCTTTTTGCAGTACATCCTAAGGGCTATATGCTATCAATCTTGCGTTGATCCGATAATTCCTTCCCCACGATTGGAGCGTGTGTCTGTAATGTACTGTGTAACGTATTCCGTTGGTGATGATTGAAACATAGAAACCCCCCATGCATGAAACATAATACCGATAATCTAGCGTTGATTTCAGATTGATTGTTGGTCCAAGCGAGGAATGGCACGCTTCCTAATGAAATGCAATAAAACACTGTTTAGTGGCGTTTCCTGGGATTACAGAGAATTACTCTAAAACTATACTCATATTCACCACGGTATAAAACGGGAATGTATGGATGAAACAATTATCTGTTTTTTGCATCTTGACTGGAAGAAACTCAATGACAATCGACTATATTATTAGATCCATAGCTATAATATTTAATATAGTTTTAGCACTACAAACACAGGCATGTACCCCCATTCATTACAGCGCTGGCACACATGGCCATATTTCCACAGCGACCTCTGGCACCCAATGTGTTAATGACAGGATAATCAATCAAAAAGGACAAAGAAAATCAAGAAACTTCAAACGAAAGTGTTTTTATGACCATCTAACGGGACGATTTTGTGAGGTTTTAAACTGTGAGCCAATATCTGTATGTTATTACCTGCATGGCTTTTACACTTTTTCTTATTCTCTGCCTTGCGTCTATTTCATGCCTTCGTGTCTTTACTGCTGTGAAGCACGTTGGGCTGCAAAAGTGCTATACAAATAAAGTGCATTATTATTATTATTATTATTATTATTATTATTATTATTATTATTATTATTATTATTATTATTATTATTAGTATCATCATTATGATTATTATTATCATTATTATTATTGTCATTATTATTATTGTTATCATTATTATTAGTATCATTATTATTATTATTATTATTATTATTATTATTATTATTATTATTATTATTATTATTATTATTATTATTATTATTATTATTATTATTATTATTATTATTATTATTATTATTATTGTTATCATTATTATTATTATCATTATTATTATTGTTATTATTATTATCATTATTATTGCTATCATTATTAGTATTATCATTATTCATATTATTAACACATTGGGGACGAAGCACGGATAACTCCGTGTTTCGATTCCACCCGTTGTGGACAGAAGGACGGATATATCCGTGGGAAGTTGTTTTGGCTTTTATTCCATTTTAATAACCTATTCAAGGTCGCCAAGCTGCACTGCAGATGTACCCTACTCGTTGAATTCGCCAAAGTGCAATACCGGCCAGATCCTCTTAAGGGCGCTATCGCGATAATAGAGTGTTCCCTGTGGCAGAAGTTGTCTTTTTTTTTTATCTCTAATGTAGTTTTCTACTCATCAGAAGCGATAGCTATTGTCTGTTCCACGGAATACCTTTTGGAGCGCGGATTTCACTATGCAATAAGGGGATTTATCATCAGCCAATGGACATATCGATCTACCAGATGGCGATCGATAAGGGGGAAATGCTCGGGGGGATCCAACCAGCTCATGGTAAGATCTTTTTCACGTAAAGTACAAACCGATCGGGCATTGTTTTGATAGCCATCCAGGCGATCGGCCTATGTGGCTACTTAGACGAACACGGTTATTGGTAATCAATAATAAGAAACGACGTCCTCCGCCCCCCCCCCCCCCCCCCTTTCATGCATACATGCTTGAGGATCGTGCCGATCATATGCAGTCTGAGTTTTAACTGTAGCTTCTGTATAACGGAAATGCCATTGGATATAACGTTAGTAGCTATTAGCCCTTTATCTAGCCTTCCAGGAAATATACTAGATACCAAATGCCGTATACCGCTTATATTCACGGCGCTATAAAATGAGAACGTATTGATGATTTTTTTTTCTTTAAGCCATTTTGAAGGGACGGTTTATGGACTCAATTTACAATGAGAATGGACAGATAGCAATACTATAAAGTATAGATTTAGCTCTACAAACAGCCCCACATCTGTTTACATTTGCTGGTCCTCTAGAGATTTATTAGACTCATCCCAGTGGCCGCGATTGTGTTAATAATAATAATAATAATAATAATAATAATAATAATAATAATAATAATAATAATAATAATAATAATAATAATAATAATAATAATATTATCATTATTATTATTGTCATTATTATCATTATTATTATCGTTATTATTATTGTTATCATTATTATTATTATTATTATTATTATTATTATTATTATTATTATTATTATTATTATTATTATTATTATTATTATCATTATTATGATCATTATTATTGTTATCATTATTATTATTATTATTATTATTATTATTATTATTATTATTATTATTATTATTATTATTATTATTATTATTATTATTATTATTATTATTATCATCATTATCATCATTATTGTTATTGTTATTATTATCATTATCATCATTATCATTATCATCATCATCATCATCATCATCATCATCATCATCATCATCATCATCATTATTATTATTACAGTAGCTACTTACTCATCAAACCCTCTCTCAGCAGCGATGTGAAGCGGCAGCAGTCCTGTCCTGCCAGGTTGATTAGCGTCTGCTTTCTGAGACAGAAGGAACTCCACAGTTTCCTTGCGTCCGTTCTTAGTGGCTTCGTACAGCGCTGTGTTGCCGTCGTTCGCCTGGCTGTTGATGTCTGCGCCTGGAGAACGTAGGAGAGGAACGTGTTCACGATGTGTATCTAGATCCCAGTGTGACGATATGGTGGCTTCACCGTGACCACTGCAATACGTGGAACAGTCCGTTCGGGTTGACCTTTCCTCTAGCGCCACCTTCAGGCCAAACTCTCAATTTTCAAATGAGTTTATATCCTGATCCCTTAGTCATACATCATGAAACTAGTATCCAGAGATGCATCTACTCACATGCACAACAAATCTGCCATAAGGACCTATGATGTCGGCCATAAGGACCTATGATGTCGGCCATAAGGACCTAAGATATCTGCCATAAGGACCTATGATGTCGGCCATAAGGACCTAAGATATCTGCCATAAGGACCTATGATGTCGGCCATAAGGACCTATGATGTCTGCCATAAGGACCTATGATGTCGGCCATAAGGACCTATGATGTCGGCCATAAGGACCTAAGATGTCGGCCATAAGGACCTATGATGTCGGCCATAAGGACCTAAGATATCTGCCATAAGGACCTATGATGTCGGCCATAAGGACCTAAGATATCTGCCATAAGGACCTATGATGTCGGCCATAAGGACCTATGATGTCGGCCATAAGGACCTATGATGTCGGCCATAAGGACCTAAGATATCTGCCATAAGGACCTATGATGTCTGCCATAAGGACTTATGATGTCGGCCATAAGGACCTAAGATATCTGCCATAAGGACCTAAGATATCTGCCATAAGGACCTATGATGTCGGCCATAAGGACCTATGATGTCGGCCATAAGGACCTAAGATATCTGCCATAAGGACCTATGATGTCAGCCATAAGGACCTAAGATATCTGCCATAAGAACCTATGATGTCTGCCATAAGGACCTAAGATGTCTGCCATAAGGACCTAAGATGTCTGCCATAAGGACCTAAGATGTCTGCCATAAGGACCTAAGATGTCTGCCATAAGGACCTATGATGTCTGCCATAAGGACCTATGATGTCGGCCATAAGGACCTATGATGTCTGCCATAAGGACCTATGATGTCGGCCATAAGGACCTAAGATATCTGCCATAAGGACCTAAGATATCTGCCATAAGGACCTATGATGTCGGCCATAAGGACCTATGATGTCGGCCATAAGGACCTAAGATATCTGCCATAAGGACCTATGATGTCGGCCATAAGGACCTAATATATCTGCCATAAGGACCTATGATGTCTGCCATAAGGACCTAAGATGTCTGCCATAAGGACCTAAGATGTCTGCCATAAGGACCTAAGATGTCTGCCATAAGGACCTATGATGTCTGCCATAAGGACCTATGATGTCGGCCATAAGGACCTATGATGTCGGCCATAAGGACCTATGATGTCGGCCATAAGGACCTATGATGATTGTCTGCCATATTGGAATGTCTGCCATTTTCCCAACATCTTAACATCAGGACTAACAGCCACATGACAGAAAAACGCACGGTCATAAGGACCTAAGATATCTGCCATAAGGACCTATGATGATTGTCTGCCATATTGGAATGTCTGCCATTTTCCCAACATCTTAACATCAGGACTAACAGCCACATGACAGAAAAATGCACGGTAAACAGGAAATTATTTGTTACTTGTGAATGTGAGGAGGCCTGAGAAAGTCATCTTGCCTCATGGTGGCGCTATTCTCATGAAACTAAAAACATGAACTCAACGGCTCGGATTAGGGGCGTGGTCAAAAGGGTCGCGTTCAGGGAGAGCCCTGCTGACACTCTGCGACGTCTTGTCGCTATCAATGTGAAGCTGTGTGTGAAGCTATGAGTGAAGCTATTTGCTTCTTTCTTGCTGCGTTTCTTGAGCCCTGAACGCCATTGAAATTTATATAATTTCAACAACAACAAAAGACAGCGTGGTGTGCGGCGGCCAGTCTGGACTAACGTGTGATTCCTACGCCCTCGTGTCAAAGTCTGGGTGTAACGTGTGATTCCTACGCCCTCGTGTCAAAGTCTGGGACTAACGCGTGATTCCTACGCCCTCGTGTCAAAGTCTGGGTGTAACGTGTGATTCCTACGCCCTCGTGTCAAAGTCTGGGACTAACGCGCGATTCCTCTAACGTGCGATTCCTCTAACGTGCGATTCCTCTAACGTGTGATTCCTCTAACGTGTGATTCCTCTAACGCGTGATTCCTCTAACGTGCGATTCCTCTAACGTGCGATTCCTCTAACGTGCGATTCCTCTAACGTGCGATTCCTCTAACGTGTGATTCCTCTAACGTGTGATTCCTCTAACGTGCGATTCCTCTAACGTGATCCCAGGCACGTGCCATGAGCTTTGAGATTGGGTAAGCATACAAATATTTCAATACACTTAATTACACAATGTGTCAAGCACACATGTCTCTTCTATGATCTCTTTCACGACAGACACCATTACCCACTTCCCTTTCACGACAGACACCATTACTCACTTCTCTTTCACGACAGACACCATTACCCACTTCTCTTTCACGACAGACACCATTACTCACTTCTCTTTCACGACAGACACCATTACTCACTTCTCTTTCACGACAGACACCATTACTCACTTCTCTCGCACGACAGACACCATTACTCCACTCCTCTTTCACGGCAGACACCATTACTCACTTCTCTTTCACGACAGACACGATTACTCCACTCCTCTTTCACGACAGACACCATTACTCACTTCTCTTTCACGACAGACACCATTAGTCCACTTCTCTTTCACGACAGACACCATTACTCCACTCCTCTGTCACGACAGACACCATGCGTTCTGCACCGAGGTCTACCGTACCGTGTTTGAGGATGAAGCGCAGGGTGCCGACGCAGCCGCTCTGGGCCGCCGTGAAGAGCGGCGTGATGCCGTACATGTTGGCGGCGCCGACCTTGGCGCCGGCCGCCACCAGCATCTCGCAGATCTCCAGGTTGTTGCGGTACACCGCCTCGTGCAGCGCCGTCATGCCCAGGTTGCAGGACGCGTTGACCGACGCCCGGTGGTTCAGCAGCACGGCCACCATCTCGGCGTCGTCCTTTTCACACGCTGCGCGACACAACGTCATCGTGAGAGGCCGCCGTGCCCTCTGCCCTCGCTGCAGGACTGTGGCGTCACTGACTTCATTCATGATAATTGCATTTATATAGTGCTTTTCTAGACACTCTTTACAATGTAGTGCCTCCTTCACAGGGCCGGATTAACGACCGGGCCGTCCGGGCCGCGGCCCATGGGCCTCTAGTGACGAGGGGCCTCCAACATTTTTTTAATTTTTTAATTTATTTTTTTATTATTATTATATTTTTTGAGGCCCCTCGTCACTAGAGGCCCCATAATTTTTCTTTTTTTTTTAACTTTAATTTTAAATTTTTTTGAGGCTCCTCGTCACTCGAGGCCTTTTGGAGGCCCTTCGTCACTAGAGGCCCCAAATTATTATTATTATTTTTTTTACTTTTATTTTATATTTTTTTGGAGGCCCCTCGTCACTAGAGGCCCCAAATTATTATTATTATTTTTTTTACTTTTATTTTATTTTTTTTGGAGGCCCCTCGTCACTAGAAGTTGCCTTTGAGAACCAATGGTTCTCGAGCCGTAACGGCACATGGGGCAGGAGCCTATCTCCTGTTTCCGTAGCGTGAGGCAGCTTGATGCACAAGGACACCCCTTGGACATGACGCTAGTATGTCTCAAGGACTTCCCCCCCAAACCAACCCTTGATGCTGAGTGTCAAGCAGGGAGGCTATGGGTACCATTTTAAATAGTCTTTGGTACGACTCGTCACTAGAGGCCCCAAATATTTGTTTATTTTTTTTAACTTTTATTTAAAAAAAAATTTGAGGCCCCTCATCACTAGAGGCCCCACATTTTATTTAATTATTTTTTCTTATTTTGGAGATCGATGTCATACTGTGACACTGAAATGAAAACATATTTCATCAACTAAAATATTTAGTCAACAAATATATATCATCAACTAAAATATACAGTACATCACACCCTGCCGTCTGCAAGTGGCTAATCTTGAGTATTTTTTCTCCTCTTCATAAGAGTTTGAGGTTTTCCGTTTGAGGTAAAAACAGCAATAAAAAGTCAAAACTTGCATCTCCACATCCCAGCCCCGACGCCTGAATACTTTTACCAACGAATTTCCAGTTCCGCATTCGCGTTCTGCGCTCTGATTGGCCACTGACGTTTCTGGTAGCGTCAATCGTGTGACGCCTCTTTCTTTCACCGGTTAAGCTTAGGCACTCTTTCGAAGTTGGTTAAGGTTAGAGTTTGTCTTAGAGCAGGGCGATAGAACACCAGCCCTGATTCCATACTCTAACCTTAACCAACTTCGAAAGAGTCGCCTAAGAAACGTCAGTGGCCAATCAGATCGCAGAACGCGGAACTAGAAATCCGTTGGTAAAAGAATAGACACAGCCCGACACGAATAAGGCAGATTGGGATCATTATTCATGACAGACAGCAGAGACCCGCCGGTGCTGATTAGCGGATATCATCGAGCTCCCCCTAGTGACTAGGGGGCGTTATTTCTAAACCTAGCCGCATTTCTGGCAGACGCTCTCTGATTGGCACTGACTGACGCTCACTGATTGGCCACTGACATGTTTGCCCAATCGCGTGACGAGCTGTGTCTTTGCCCATTTCCGTGTCGAACAGCCTGCAAACTACCTGGCGTTCTATCGCCATGCTCTAAGACAAACTCTATCCTTAACCAACTTCGAAAGAGTGCCTAAGCTTAACCAGTGTAGAAACAGGCGTCGGCCAATCAGAGAGCGTCTTGCCAGAAATGCGGCTAGGTTTAGAAATAACGCGACGAGGGGCCTCCACTACACACTAGTAAAAAAAAATAAAAGAAAACTTTATTAACAGATTGCAGAATGGGTACAGTACAGTACAGCTCAATAATTGTTAAGGGGATGCAGACCAGAGAAAGACTTTCGTCTTGTTTACATCAGGGTCCCCCATTTTCAATTCATCATATCATATATGACATACATGACATACAGATAGACAGTACTGCTACATCTATACATTTATGACATACCAGATTTGCAAATACAGTACTGTTTGTGATACGAAAAGAGTCCAGAAAAGAGAGTATATACATTTGACGTAGAAACTGTACATTGGAGGAGGTTGTGTTAGGACATTTACAGGGGCCAGTTTTGAATTGCAGTCTCCCGTAGGTGTTCTTTGAGAGTGTTTTTGAAAGTGGGTAGTGATTCACATTCCTACAGCTTTGGGTAGGGCGTTCCACATTGATGTGACCAGTGGTGCAGTCGTGGTCACACCCGGTTACACGCCGTGTTACCAGATCACTGAGGCAGAAGTACGCGCGATCGCGCACGGATGTGTACGCGCGTGTACGCGCACACAAAAATGCGCTGTATCCATTCGTTGTGACTAAGTACCCGGCCACCGTTTTACATAACAAAAAGCGCAGGTAGACTAAGTGTCTGGGTGTTGGCTATCTGAATGCATCTCCCCCTTCATTCTGTGTGACACAGGCAGTGGAGGTGAATACTAATGTGGCTCGGAATTCGTGATGGGGGTCTACCTGCTTATGATATTGAATCAAGCGTCTCTGTCCTCTACTCTAAGCCATCCTAGGTTGTCAAAGTGGGCAGGGGTGATCAAAGTCCTTTTAGCTTGGCCCTCAGAGCCCACCACTTCTAAATATTCTATATATTTTTTAAAGTGACATATAAAAACGCCACTGTGCGTGTGTGCATGTGTGTGTGTGGGGGGGCCTCCACAAGAATCTGGCCCAGGGGCCTCTGAAGTCTTAATCTGGCCTTGCTCCTTCACCACCACTGGTAGCACCCAACCTTGGGCTACGCAGGCTGAATGGCTGCCATACACTGGCACCAAGAACGTCGAGGAACCCCCTGCTCTTTGTGATAGGCGCCCTGGGTTCTTTAACAACATAATTACTGTGGCTATCACGCAAACATGTGCCTGTGTGTTACTGTACTGTACTCTGGGGTCTTGGCCAGCAACATGGATGTATTAAAGGATCCTCATCACTGTGTTCGGCTGCTATATGATGCTCTTTACTATATATTTATTTCAGATGTGTTACATGAATGAAATGACTCTGGATTCATCCTGATGGCTGATCTAAGTTTGGACCGGCTTCCATCGGCCTCAGATTGTTTTAAAGAACGATGTGACTCTTTAGACCTCACGCAACTCATTAATGTGACTCCTTAGACCTCACGCAACTCATTAATGTGACTCCTTAGACCTCACGCAACTCATTAATGTGACTTCTTAGACCTCACGCAACTCATTAATGTGACTCCTTAGACCTCAAGCAACTCATTAATGTGACTCCTTAGACCTCACGCAACTCATTAATGTGACTCCTTAGACCTCACGCAACTCATTAATGTGACTCCTTAGACCTCACGCAACTCATTAATGTGACTCCTTAGACCTCATGCAACTCATTAATGTGACTCCTTAGACCTCACGCAACTCATTAATGTGACTCCTTAGACCTCACGCAACTCATTAATGCACCAACATGGACAAATCCTGAAGCACAAAATACATCTACCTTGTTTATAACTCATCTGTAGCAGTCGGTCCGTATATCCAATGCATAAAACAACATGTAAAACAATGCTAGTGGTGGGATGACACCACTGGGAGCGAAATGGTGGAATCGCAGATTGTGCCTTTATTCATAGATATATATCACTAGATGACTCACCCAACGGAGACCGACGTTGCCACAAGGCAGCCATCTTGCTACAGGGCAGCACGCCCACTCATAACATGAATGTCTATAGTGCATGTACTATTGAAATAACCATAGCTTGCAAAATGTTCAACCGTTTGGTTTGTTAAAAACGTCAGATGTAGGGCGGCTGGGTGGCGCAGCGGACAAGGCGCTCGTCACCAACGCAAGAGACACTGGTATAGAATCCAGCTGTCAGCGTTGCTTCCGGCTTGGCCGGCCGTCATACTGGCTCGATTGGCAGAGTCAGCGGGAGGGAAGCCGGTGGGTGGGTCTGGGTCGTTGTGGACAGCGACTCCTACAGTTCGGTCGGGGCGCCTGCACAGCGAGGGAAGGATCTAAGAGAGGTAGTGTGACCTTCCACACGTTACACTCTCCCAGTGAGAGTCCGCGCTGCCAGGTGAAAAGAAGCGGTTGATTGGCTACACATGTGTCGGAGGAAGCATGTGATAGTCTCCGCTCTCCCAGACCGACGGTAGGGGGTAGAGTGCGCAACGACCAGGAAGGGGATTGGGAATTGGCATAACGACTAACATTAAAAAAAATTAACATAAAAATAAAAAAAACGTCAGATGTAGTTGTCATACTGAATACTTATAATGGACTTTCATATAAAAATTATTCTTTTTATATAAATATTCTTCCAAGCAAGAATCATAGCCACGTTAATAACGTTTGTAATAAACCAAACCGTTTGTAAATCCATCAAGATTTATGCGAGTTAAGAGTATTTTTGTTTGTGCAGATCATTCACCTTAACACTTTGGCTGCCATGGGTTAAATTCATTATCAACCGTAGGTTGCCGGCTCTATTTGTCTATAGAGAAAGTCCCCTTCTTTGCAGGGCTATAACTTTTTAAATTCTATTGCTACATTGCCATTATTAGGGCCCATTCAAAGTCCTATATGTATTGTTCATTGTGTAGCAACGTTAAACTTTTTCATTCACATATTCATAGTAAAGTATGGTCTAATGTATAAGTATGTTTTCATCTCTTTCTGCAGCTTTCTCCAGAACGTGATCTATAGCCCCAAATACATTATATTGATGATGCAATACAGTTTTATGGCAATCAGCGCGATATAAAAAATTCCAACTAGACGTACTTCTAGAAGTTACTACACGTCATCTGATGTTGACCGGATGGGCTAGGGGGCGTTTATAATTCCGTGGGCAGCGTTATACCAATCATCTAATGTGGGTCAAATGTTGATAATAGCAGTTAGTATCGAAGACGGTAATTTTACACGCTAAAACTCACCCCAGTCTCCGCGCGCCGTTGGGCGATCATCGTAGAGTAGAAATTTTACCATTATGGGATGTCGATTTACCCGGTCCATCTCCAGCTTGTATAATGGTATATACGTCCAAATCATGTTGTTTATCGAGTTATTGGCAATCGCTCGCTATGTAGTGTGTCGAGATCGAGCCTCGGGACCTATAGCGAGTGCCCGGAAGTAATACGGCCGACCAGCACAACCTCTACGGCACTTCCTGTTAAGCGATTGCGCCGATCGGCCACCAGATGGCGCTCCTGAACCGCCAGAGAGCTCAGTGGGTCCTCCTGGTGGATCTCAGGCCAGCGGAGGGGAAATATGAATCCGATCCCAGATTTTTGAAATATTGATATTTCTTGAGCATGGCCGGGAATGACGTGTTTAGGCGTTTTCCGGCAGCCAAAGTGTTAACAGAATAGTCCACCGAAGCAAGATGGCCGCCCGTGAACTACGCTGGAGACTCCGCCTTGAGCCATCTCGTGTTTATAATATCTATGAGCCATCTCGTGTTTATAATATCTATGAGCCATCTCGTGTTTATAATATCTATGAGCCATCTCGTGTTTATAATATCTATGAGTCATCTCGTGTTTATAATATCTATGAGCCATCTAGTGTTTATAATATCTATGAGTCATCTCGTGTTTATAATATCTATGAGCCATCTAGTGTTTATAATATCTATGAGCCATCTTGTGTTTATAATATCTATGAGCCATCTCGTGTTTATAATATCTATGAGCCATCTATGTGTTTATAATATCTATGAGCCATCTATGTGTTTATAATATCTAGGAGCCATCTAGTGTTTATAATATCTATGAGCCATCTAGTGTTTATAATATCTAGGAGCCATCTAGTGTTTATAATATCTATGAGCCATCTATGTGTTTATAATATCTATGAGCCATCTAGTGTTTATAATATCTATGAGCCATCTAGTGTTTATAATATCTATGAGCCATCTAGTGTTTATAATATCTATGAGCCATCTAGTGTTTATAATATCTATGAGCCATCTGGTGTTTATAATATCTATGAGCCATCTAGTGTTTATAATATCTATGAGCCATCTCGTGTTTATAATATCTATGAGCCATCTAGTGTTTATAATATCTATGAGCCATCTAGTGTTTATAATATCTATGAGCCATCTAGTGTTTATAATATCTATGGGCCATCTAGTGTTTATAATATCTATGAGCCATCTGGTGTTTATAATATCTATGAGCCATCTAGTGTTTATAATATCTATGAGCCATCTAGTGTTTATAATATCTATGAGCCATCTAGTGTTTATAATATCTATGAGCCATCTGGTGTTTATATATCTATGAGCCATCTAGTGTTTATAATATCTATGAGCCATCTCGTGTTTATAATATCTATGAGCCATCTCGTGTTTATAATATCTATGAGCCATCTCGTGTTTATAATATCTATGAGCCATCTAGTGTTTATAATATCTATGGGCCATCTCGTGTTTATAATATCTATGGTCATCTCGTGTTTATAATATCTATGAGCCATCTCGTGTTTATAATATCTATGGGCCATCTCGTGTTTATAATATCTATGGGCCATCTCGTGTTTATAATATCTATGAGCCATCTCGTGTTTATAATATCTATGGGCCATCTCGTGTTTATAATATCTATGGGCCATCTCGTGTTTATAATATCTATGAGCCATCTCGTGTTTATAATATCTATGGGCCATCTCGTGTTTATAATATCTATGGGCCATCTCGTGTTTATAATATCTATGTGTTTATAATATCTATGTGTTTATAATATCTATGCCTTTATTGAGTCCAGTGTTACCTCTGTAGAGCGGAGTCTCGCGGTTGTTGTTCATCAGGTCAGGGTCTGCGTTGTTCCCCAGAAGGACACTCACACAGGCGACGTTCTGACTGGCGACGGCCACCATCAGGGCGGTCTGCTCCGCAAGGGTGCGCGTGTTCACCATCCCAGGCTGAGCTGGAACAGGGAAGGGAACAGGAGACAAACAGAGATGAAGACACAGGGGACAAACAGAGATGAAGAGACACAGGGGACAAACAGAGATGAAGAGACACAGGGGACACACAGAGATGAAGAGACACAGGGGACAAACAGAGATGAAGAGACAGGGGACAAACAGAGAGGAAGAGACAGGGAACAAACAGAGATGAAGAGACACAGGGGACACACAGAGATGAAGAGACACAGGGGACAAACAGAGATGAAGATCACAGGGGACAAACAGAGAGGAAGACACAGGGGACAAACAGAGAGGAAGAGACAGGGGACAAACAGAGATGAAGAGACACAGGGGACACACAGAGATGAAGAGACACAGGGGACAAACAGAGATGAAGAGACACAGGGGACAAACAGAGATGAAGAGACACAGGGGACACACAGAGATGAAGAGACACAGGGGACAAACAGAGATGAAGAGACACAGGGGACAAACAGAGGAAGACACAGGGGACAAACAGAGAGGAAGAGACAGGGGACAAACAGAGAGGAAGAGACAGGGGACAAACAGAGATGAAGAGACACAGGGGACACACAGAGATGAAGAGACACAGGGGACAAACAGAGAGGAAGACACAGGGGACAAACAGAGATGAAGACACAGGGGACAAACAGAGATGAAGACACAGGGGACAAACAGAGATGAAGACACAGGGGACAAACAGAGATGAAGAGACAGGGGACAAACAGAGATGAAGAGACAGGGGACAAACAGAGAGGAAGAGACAGGGGACAAACAGAGATGAAGACACAGGGGACAAATAGAGAGGAAGAGACACAGGGGACAAACAGAGATGAAGAGACACAGGGGACAAACAGAGATGAAGAGACAGGGGACAAACAGAGAGGAAGAGACAGGGGACAAACAGAGAGATGAAGACACAGGGGACAAACAGAGAGGAAGACAGAGGGGACAAACAGAGATGAAGACACAGGGGACAAACAGAGATGAAGAGACAGGGGACAAACAGAGATGAAGAGACAGGGGACAAACAGAGATGAAGAGACAGGGGACAAACAGAGATGAAGACACAGGGGACAAACAGAGATGAAGACACAGGGGACAAACAGAGAGGAAGACACAGGGGACAAACAGAGAGGAAGACACAGGGGACAAACAGAGAGGAAGACACAGGGGACAAACAGAGATGAAGCCACAGGGGACAAACAGAGAGGAAGAGACAGGGGACAAACGGAGATGAAGACACAGGGGACACACAGAGAGGAAGACACAGGGGACAAACAGAGATGAAGACACAGGGGACAAACAGAGATGAAGACACAGGGGACAAACAGAGATGAAGAGACAGGGGACAAACAGAGATGAAGAGACAGGGGACAAACAGAGAGGAAGACACAGGGGACAAACAGAGATGAAGACACAGGGGACAAACAGAGAGGAAGACACAGGGGACAAACAGAGATGAAGACAGAGGGGACAAACAGAGATGAAGACACAGGGGACAAACAGAGATGAAGACACAGGGGACAAACAGAGAGGAAGACACAGGGGACAAACAGAGATGAAGACACAGGGAACAAACAGAGATGAAGACACAGGGGACAAACAGAGATGAAGAGACACAGGGGACAAACAGAGAGGAAGACACAGGGGACAAATAGAGAGGAAGACACAGGGGACAAACAGAGATGAAGAGACAGGGGACAAACAGAGAGGAAGAGACAGGGGACAAACAGAGATGAAGAGACAGGGGACAAACAGAGATGAAGAGACAGGGGACAAACAGAGATGAAGAGACAGGGGACAAACAGAGATGAAGACACAGGGGACAAACAGAGAGGAAGACACAGGGGAAAAACAGAGATGAAGACACAGGGGACAAACAGAGATGAAGACACAGGGGACAAACAGAGATGAAGAGACAGGGGACAAACAGAGATGAAGAGACAGGGGACAAACAGAGAGGAAGACACAGGGGACAAACAGAGATGAAGACACAGGGGACAAACAGAGAGGAAGACACAGGGGACAAACAGAGATGAAGACAGAGGGGACAAACAGAGATGAAGACACAGGGGACAAACAGAGATGAAGACACAGGGGACAAACAGGGACAATGAAGACACCTTTTCTTCTGTTACGATGCAACAACAGGGTGAACAGTGTGACAGCCAGTAAGATTGCCATCAACAAACAAATAACAAACACAACGCAGAGACTTCTCGGAACGGCAGATGCCGGGTTGATGAGGCTGAAAAACACTGTAATCTTACAGTTGGTACCGATGACCGTGGATTGCAGATTGAGATTAGGCCAACGAGACAACGAGACCAGTACGAACCAACAGAGCCAGCACCAGCCATGGGACGGGGGGTCAAGCGGTGAAAACACAGAAGCAGGAAAAACCAACACCACCTCCTCTACACCCACCAGACCAACACCACCCTCCTCTACGCCCACCAGACCAACACCACCCTCCTCTACACCCACCAGACCAACACCACCTCCTCTACACCCACCAGACCAACACCACCCTCCTCTACACCCACCAGACCAACACCACCTCCTCTACACCCACCAGACCAACACCACCTCCTCTACACCCACCAGACCAACACCACCTCCTCTACACCCACCAGACCAACACCACCTCCTCTACACCCACCAGACCAACACCACCCTCCTCTACACCCACCAGACCAACACCACCTCCTCTACACCCACCAGACCAACACCACCTCCTCTACACCCACCAGACCAACACCACCTCCTCTACAGACCAACACCACCTCCTCTACACCCACCAGACCAACACCACCCTCCTCTACACCCACCAGACCAACACCACCTCCTCTACACCCACCAGACCAACACCACCTCCTCTACACCCACCAGACCAACACCACCTCCTCTACAGACCAACACCACCTCCTCTACACCCACCAGACCAACACCACCTCCTCTACACCCACCAGACCAACACCACCCTCCTCTACACCCACCAGACCAACACCACCCTCCTCTACACCCACCAGACCAACACCACCTCCTCTACAGACCAACACCACCTCCTCTACACCCACCAGACCAACACCACCTCCTCTACACCCACCAGACCAACACCACCCTCCTCTACACCCACCAGACCAACACCACCCTCCTCTACACCCACCAGACCAACACCACCTCCTCTACAGACCAACACCACCTCCTCTACACCCACCAGACCAACACCACCTCCTCTACACCCACCAGACCAACACCACCCTCCTCTACACCCACCAGACCAACACCACCTCCTCTACACTCACCAGACCAACACCACCTCCTCTACACCCACCAGACCAATACCACCTCCTCTACAGACCAACACCACCCTCCTCTACACCCATCAGACCAACACCACCCTCCTCTACACCCACCAGACCAACACCACCTCCTCTACACCCACCAGACCAACACCACCTCCTCTACACCCACCAGACCAACACCACCTCCTCTACAGACCAACACCACCCTCCTCTACACCCATCAGACCAACACCACCCTCCTCTACACCCACCAGACCAACACCAACTCCTCTACACCCACCAGACCAACACCACCTCCTCTACACCCACCAGACCAACACCACCTCCTCTACAGACCAACACCACCTCCTCTACACCCACCAGACCAACACCACCTCCTCTACACCCACCAGACCAACACCACCCTCCTCTACACCCACCAGACCAACACCACCTCCTCTACACCCACCAGACCAACACCACCTCCTCTACACCCACCAGACCAACACCACCTCCTCTACACCCACCAGACCAACACCACCCTCCTCTACACCCACCAGACCAACACCACCTCCTCTACACCCACCAGACCAACACCACCCTCCTCTACAGACCAACACCACCTCCTCTACACCCACCAGACCAACACCACCCTCCTCTACACCCACCAGACCAACACCACCCTCCTCTACACCCACCAGACCAACACCACCCTCCTCTACACCCACCAGACCAACACCACCTCCTCTACACCCACCAGACCAACACCAACTCCTCTACACCCACCAGACCAACACCACCTCCTCTACACCCACCAGACCAACACCACCTCCTCTACACCCACCAGACCAACACCACCTCCTCTACACCCACCAGACCAACACCACCTCCTCTACACCCACCAGACCAACACCAACTCCTCTACACCCACCAGACCAACACCACCTCCTCTACACCCACCAGACCAACACCACCCTCCTCTACACCCACCAGACCAACACCACCTCCTCTACACCCAGCAGAACCCTGAGGCAGCGCTCCTGGACACCTACCTCCCAGCAGAACCCCCAGGGGGCGCTCCTGGACACCTACCTCCCAGCAGAACCCCCAGGGGGCGCTCCTGGACACCTCCCTCCCAGCAGAACCCCGAGGCAGGCAGCGCTCCTGAACACCTACCTCCCAGTAGAACCCCCAGGGGGCGCTCCTGGACACCTACCTCCCAGCAGAACCCCCAGGGGGCGCTCCTGGACACCTACCTCCCAGCAGAACCCCGAGGCAGCGCTCCTGGCCGTAGTAGGCGGCTTCGTGCAGCGCGAGCCACCCTGGCTTACTGGGCAGCATGAGGTTGGTCTCCGGCAGATGAGCCAGCCGTCTCACTTTGGCGACATCGCCGTCCCGTATGGCCTGGAAGATAGGCTCCTCCTCTCTGTGGACAAAATAGACTCATCATTTGCTTGGCTCTGCTCGACACATTGAAGGGGTTAATCACAGCAGAGCGCACACTGTGGCACAGTGGCATACTACACTGGGGAGGGTGTAGACTACCTTACTGTCGGTCTGGGGAGGGTGTAGACTACCTTACTGTCGGTCTGGGGAGGGTGTAGACTACCTTACTGTCGGTCTGGGGAGGGTGTAAACTACCTTACTGTCGGTCTGGGGAGGGTGTAGACTACCTTACTGTCGGTCTGGGGAGGGTGTAGACTACCTTACTGTCGGTCTGGGGAGGGTGTAGACTACCTTACTGTCTGGGGAGGGTGTAAACTACCTTACTGTCTGGGGAGGGTGTAGACTACCCTACTGTCGGTCTGGAGAGGGTGTAGACTACCCTACTGTCGGTCTGGAGAGGGTGTAGACTACCCTACTGTCGGTCTGGGGAGGGTGTAGACTACCTTACTGTCTGGGGAGGGTGTAGACTATACTACTGTCTGGGGAGGGTGTAGACTACCCTACTGTCGGTCTGGAGAGGGTGTAGACTACCCTACTGTCGGTCTGGAGAGGGTGTAGACTACCCTACTGTCGGTCTGGGGAGGGTGTAGACTACCTTACTGTCTGGGGAGGGTGTAGACTACCCTACTGTCGGTCTGGGGAGGGTGTAAACTACCTTACTGTCTGGGGAGGGTGTAGACTACCCTACTGTCGGTCTGGAGAGGGTGTAGACTACCCTACTGTCGGTCTGGGGAGGGTGTAGACTACCCTACTGTCGGTCTGGGGAGGGTGTAAACTACCTTACTGTCTGGGGAGGGTGTAGACTACCCTACTGTCGGTCTGGAGAGGGTGTAGACTACCCTACTGTCGGTCTGGAGAGGGTGTAGACTACCCTACCGTCGGTCTGGAGAGGGTGTAGACTACCCTACTGTCGGTCTGGGGAGGGTGTAGACTACCCTACTGTTGGTCTGGGGAGGGTGTAGACTACCCTACTGTCTGTCTGGGGAGGGTGTAGACTACCCTACTGTCTGTCTGGGGAGGGTGTAGACTACCCTACTGTCGGTCTGGGGAGGGTGTAGACTACCTTACTGTCGGTCTGGGGAGGGTGTAGACTACCTTACTGTCGGTCTGGGGAGGGTGTAGACTACCCTACTGTCTGTCTGGGGAGGGTGTAGACTACCCTACTGTCGGTCTGGGGAGGGTGTAGACTACCTTACTGTCGGTCTGGGGAGGGTGTAGACTACCTTACTGTCTGGGGAGGGTGTAGACTACCTTACTGTCGGTCTGGGGAGGGTGTAGACTACCTTACTGTCTGGGGAGGGTGTAGACTACCTTACTGTCGGTCTGGGGAGGGTGTAGACTACCTTACTGTCTGGGGAGGGTGTAGACTACCTTACTGTCGGTCTGGGGAGGGTGTAGACTACCTTACTGTCTGGGGAGGGTGTAGACTACCTTACTGTCGGTCTGGGGAGGGTGTAGACTACCTTACTGTCTGGGGAGGGTGTAGACTACCTTACTGTCGGTCTGGGGAGGGTGTAGACTACCTTACTGTCTGGGGAGGGTGTAGACTACCTTACTGTCGGTCTGGGGAGGGTGTAGACTACCTTACTGTCTGGGGAGGGTGTAGACTACCTTACTGTCTGGGGAGGGTGTAGACTACCCTACTGTCGGTCTGGGGAGGGTGTAGACTACCCTCCTGTCTGGGGAGGGTGTAGACTACCCTACTGTCTGGGGAGGGTGTAGACTACACTACTGTCAGTCTGGGGAGGGTGTATACTACCTTACTGTCTGGGGAGGGTGTAGACTACCTTACTGTCGGTCTGGGGAGGGTGTAGACTACCCTACTGTCTGGGGAGGGTGTAGACTACACTACTGTCAGTCTGGGGAGGGTGTATACTACCTTACTGTCTGGGGAGGGTGTAGACTACCTTACTGTCTGGGGAGGGTGTAGACTACCTTACTGTCGGTCTGGGGAGGGTGTAGACTAGTGCGCTGCAACCTTGCCCAAGCCCGACGGGGCCCTACCCGACCCGACGGGTTCGGGCTGGGTAGGGCTTTGTTTTTAAATAAATAATTCGGGCTCGGCCGGGCCGGGCAGTGCCCTCTTTAAAAAAAAATGTTTTATTGCGTTTTTTTTTTTTTTTTGCTCGCTATACTCATATAACTAGGGTTATAGGATAACCTTAAGTTTCTGTTTCATTTTCGCGTAACGTAGTACTGTCATCAGAGCGTGAAAGCCTCGTGTCTGAGGAGTCAAGATGTATAGGTTAACAGATAAAATAGTCAAGGGAAAGTTGCATTTTTGGAAACATTTGGATGTCTCCCTCCGCAGCCTGCAGGGATAACTCGAGGGGAGCGAGCGGCTCAGGTGGATGATGAACAAATTAACCAGACCGAAGCGGCATAGGTTGAAGTTGGAATATAGCCAGTTGGCGAATGTTTTAATTTGTACAGTACTTGGATGTTAACGTTGTTAACGTTGTTCAACGCCTTGCTGACATCAACACAGCGAAGTGGTGAGTTTGATTATTATTATTTGCTGGTGTGTGGGGTGACGTCGCTGCTGCCCTGTTCTGTTGCGCTTTCATTATATAAATGTTGCTCTGCTCGAAATCTGATTTATGTTTTCTGTTTGTTTGTACAGTGACTGAGTAGGCTATTGCGTTGTGTGTGTGTGTGTGTGTGTGTGTGTGTGTGTGTGTGTCAAAGAAGATTCCATATAGCCTTCAAATTACGAGTTTTACGAGGCTGACTCGCTGGGAAATAGAATTTGCGAAAAAAGGCTATATAATGGTTGTTAGTTTTCAGCATATGTGTTATTTAGTTAGACCTATTGGACATTTTCGTTTTTGTTTATTTATTAAGTTAATATATAAACAGTGTTTAGAATATTTAAAACAAAAAAATTAAATAATTTTTGGCTATATGTTATAATATATATATTAATGTTTCTTTCATTTTCACTATCTGTTATTTAGGTAGACCTATTGAACATTTTCGTTTTTGTTTATTTATTAAGTTCATATAAAACCGTGTTTCGAATATTTAAAACAAATACAAAAAAAAAAATATTAATAATAAATAATAAAAAAAAAAATCAGGTTTTCACGCGGGCTAGGGCCTAAAATATTATTTACAGTCGGGCTTATTTTCGGGCAGGGCCTGAAGTTCACGGGCTCGGGCTGGGTACGGGCTTCATTTCAAGGCCCTTGCAGACCACTAGTGTAGACTACCCTACTGTCGGTCTGGGGAGGGTGTAGACTACCCTACTTTCGGTCTGGGGAGGGTGTAGACTACCCTACTGTCGGACTGGGGAGGGTGTAGACTACCCTACTGTCGGACTGGGGAGGGTGTAGACTGACGGGCAAGCATCCGAACTGAAGTGAACATGAACTGAATTGAACTGACACTAACTGACACTTGTTATATATATGTGACTGTCCTGTATGCATTTATATATTTTATGTATTTATTGTGGGGATTGGGAGGTGGGAGGTGGGAGGGGGGCGTTTGATGTTCCATGTTGATGTCCCAGTGCTTAAATAACATGCTGTACCGCTAACGATTACCAACAACCATAGTTGTGTGGCATTAAAGTAGCTTGTATCTTGTTACTGCGCTGACCTTCTATATCTTACTGCGCTGACCTTCTATATCTCACTGCGCTGACTGGACACAGCCCTGGAGGACACAGATGTAAACTGGGTTCCCACAGACATTGCAAAATGAAATTCAAGGACTTTTAAGTACTTTTCCAAGCACTATTTATTTATATTTTAAAAGGGCATTTAAAAGGATACAATTAACTTTTAAATGCTGGTTTTTTATAGAAAAAAAATCTGATCCAATTTGTATGGCTTAAAACCAATTTCCGACAATTAGTTACACTTTAAATAAAAAAAAATGAAATGTCTTGATTCAGAACAATTTGATCATGGATGAACAAAACTGTCAATGCGAATGGTTGATTTGAATTTCAATGACTTTTTAAGCACCTTGTTAAAAAAATTCTGTTTTCAAAGAATTCCAGGCCTTGATTTATTTTAATTTTTTAAGCACTTCAAGGACCTTGTGCGAACCCTGTGTGACATATATAATATATATCTGACTGGAGGACACAGCTGTGACATATATAATATATATCTGACTGGACATAGTGACACAGCTGTGACATATATAATATATATCTGACTGGACATAGTGACACAGCTGTGAGTGACATATATAATATATATCTGACTGGACATAGTGACACAGCTGTGACATATATAATATATATCTGACTGGACATAGTGACACAGCTGTGACATATATAATATATATCTGACTGGACACAGCTGTGTCCAGTCAGATATATATTATATATGTCACAGCTGTGTCCAGTCAGATATATATTATATATGTCACAGCTGTGTCACTATGTCCAGTCAGATATATATTATATATGTCACAGCTGTGTCACTATGTCCAGTCAGATATATATTATATATGTCACAGCTGTGTCACTATGTCCAGTCAGATATATATTATATATGTCACTCACAGCTGTGTCACTATGTCCAGTCAGATATATATTATATATGTCACAGCTGTGTCACTATGTCCAGTCAGATATATATTATATATGTCACAGCTGTGTCCTCCAGTAATATATATCTGACTGGACACAGCTGTGACATATATAATATATATCTGACTGGAGGACACAGCTGTGACATATATAATATATATCTGACTGGACACAGCTGTGACATATATAATATATATCTGACTGGACACAGCTGTCACATATATAATATATATCTGACTGGACACAGCTGTGACATATATAATATATATCTGACTGGACACAGCTGTGACATATATAATATATATCTGACTGGAGGACACAGCTGTGACATATATAATATATATCTGACTGGACATAGTGACACAGCTGTGACATATATAATATATATCTGACTGGACATAGTGACACAGCTGTGACATATATAATATATATCTGACTGGACACAGCTGTGACATATATTATATATATCTGACTGGACATAGTGACATATATAATATATATCTGACTGGACACAGCTGTGACATATATAATATATATCTGACTGGAGGACACAGCTGTGACATATATAATATATATCTGACTGGACACAGCTGTGACATATATAATATATATCTGACTGGACACAGCTGTGACATATATAATATATATCTGACTGGAGGACACAGCTGTGACATATATAATATATATCTGACTGACACAGCTGTGACATATATAATATATATCTGACTGGACACAGCTGTGACATATATAATATATATCTGACTGGACACAGCTGTGACATATATAATATATATCTGACTGGACACAGCTGTGACATATATAATATATATCTGACTGGACACAGCTGTGACATATATAATATATATCTGACTGGACACAGCTGTGACATATATAATATATATCTGACTGGACACAGCTGTGACATATATAATATATATCTGACTGGACACAGCTGTCACATATATAATATATATCTGACTGGACACAGCTGTGACATATATAATATATATCTGACTGGACACAGCTGTGACATATATAATATATATCTGACTGGACACAGCTGTGACATATATAATATATATCTGACTGGACACAGCTGTGACATATATAATATATATCTGACTGGAGGACACAGCTGTGACATATATAATATATATCTGACTGGACACAGCTGTGACATATATAATATATATCTGACTGGACACAGCTGTGACATATATAATATATATCTGACTGGACACAGCTGTGACATATATAATATATATCTGACTGGAGGACACAGCTGTGACATATATAATATATATCTGACTGGACACAGCTGTGACATATATAATATATATCTGACTGACACAGCTGTGACATATATAATATATATCTGACTGGAGGACACAGCTGTGACATATATAATATATATCTGACTGGAGGACACAGCTGTGACATATATAATATATATCTGACTGGACACAGCTGTGACATATATAATATATATCTGACTGACACAGCTGTGACATATATAATATATATCTGACTGGAGGACACAGCTGTGACATATATAATATATATCTGACTGGAGGACACAGCTGTGACATATATAATATATATCTGACTGGACACAGCTGTGACATATATAATATATATCTGACTGGACACAGCTGTGACATATATAATATATATCTGACTGACACAGCTGTGACATATATAATATATATCTGACTGGACATAGTGACACAGCTGTGACATATATAATATATATCTGACTGGACACAGCTGTGACATATATAATATATATCTGACTGGACACAGCTGTGACATATATAATATATATCTGACTGGACACAGCTGTGACATATATAATATATATATCTGACTGGACACAGCTGTGACATATATAATATATATCTGACTGGACACAGCTGTGACATATATAATATATATCTGACTGGACACAGCTGTGACATATATAATATATATCTGACTGGAGGACACAGCTGTGACATATATAATATATATCTGACTGGACACAGCTGTGACATATATAATATATATCTGACTGGACACAGCTGTGACATATATAATATATATCTGACTGGACACAGCTGTCACATATATAATATATATCTGACTGGACACAGCTGTGACATATATAATATATATCTGACTGGAGGACACAGCTGTGACATATATAATATATATCTGACTGGACACAGCTGTGACATATATAATATATATCTGACTGGACACAGCTGTGACATATATAATATATATCTGACTGACACAGCTGTGACATATATAATATATATCTGACTGACACAGCTGTGACATATATAATATATATCTGACTGGACACAGCTGTGACATATATAATATATATCTGACTGGACACAGCTGTGACATATATAATATATATCTGACTGGACACAGCTGTGACATATATAATATATATCTGACTGGACACAGCTGTGACATATATAATATATATCTGACTGACACAGCTGTGACATATATAATATATATCTGACTGGACACAGCTGTGACATATATAATATATATCTGACTGGAGGACACAGCTGTGACATATATAATATATATCTGACTGGACACAGCTGTGACATATATAATATATATCTGACTGGACACAGCTGTGACATATATAATATATATCTGACTGGACACAGCTGTCACATATATAATATATATCTGACTGGACACAGCTGTGACATATATAATATATATCTGACTGGAGGACACAGCTGTGACATATATAATATATATCTGACTGGACACAGCTGTGACATATATAATATATATCTGACTGGACACAGCTGTGACATATATAATATATATCTGACTGGACACAGCTGTGACATATATAATATATATCTGACTGGACACAGCTGTGACATATATAATATATATCTGACTGGACACAGCTGTGACATATATAATATATATCTGACTGGACACAGCTGTGACATATATAATATATATCTGACTGACACAGCTGTGACATATATAATATATATCTGACTGGACATAGTGACACAGCTGTGACATATATAATATATATCTGACTGGAGGACACAGCTGTGACATATATAATATATATCTGACTGGACACAGCTGTGACATATATAATATATATCTGACTGGACACAGCTGTGACATATATAATATATATCTGACTGGACACAGCTGTGACATATATAATATATATCTGACTGGAGGACACAGCTGTGACATATATAATATATATCTGACTGGACACAGCTGTGACATATATAATATATATCTGACTGGACACAGCTGTGACATATATAATATATATCTGACTGGACACAGCTGTCACATATATAATATATATCTGACTGGACACAGCTGTGACATATATAATATATATCTGACTGGAGGACACAGCTGTGACATATATAATATATATCTGACTGGACACAGCTGTGACATATATAATATATATCTGACTGGACACAGCTGTGACATATATAATATATATCTGACTGACACAGCTGTGACATATATAATATATATCTGACTGACACAGCTGTGACATATATAATATATATCTGACTGGACACAGCTGTGACATATATAATATATATCTGACTGGACACAGCTGTGACATATATAATATATATCTGACTGGACACAGCTGTGACATATATAATATATATCTGACTGGACACAGCTGTGACATATATAATATATATCTGACTGACACAGCTGTGACATATATAATATATATCTGACTGGACACAGCTGTGACATATATAATATATATCTGACTGGAGGACACAGCTGTGACATATATAATATATATCTGACTGGACACAGCTGTGACATATATAATATATATCTGACTGGACACAGCTGTGACATATATAATATATATCTGACTGGACACAGCTGTCACATATATAATATATATCTGACTGGACACAGCTGTGACATATATAATATATATCTGACTGGAGGACACAGCTGTGACATATATAATATATATCTGACTGGACACAGCTGTGACATATATAATATATATCTGACTGGACACAGCTGTGACATATATAATATATATCTGACTGGACACAGCTGTGACATATATAATATATATCTGACTGGACACAGCTGTGACATATATAATATATATCTGACTGGACACAGCTGTGACATATATAATATATATCTGACTGGACACAGCTGTGACATATATAATATATATCTGACTGACACAGCTGTGACATATATAATATATATCTGACTGGACATAGTGACACAGCTGTGACATATATAATATATATCTGACTGGAGGACACAGCTGTGACATATATAATATATATCTGACTGGACACAGCTGTGACATATATAATATATATCTGACTGGACACAGCTGTGACATATATAATATATATCTGACTGGACACAGCTGTGACATATATAATATATATCTGACTGGAGGACACAGCTGTGACATATATAATATATATCTGACTGGACACAGCTGTGACATATATAATATATATCTGACTGGACACAGCTGTGACATATATAATATATATCTGACTGGACACAGCTGTCACATATATAATATATATCTGACTGGACACAGCTGTGACATATATAATATATATCTGACTGACACAGCTGTGACATATATAATATATATCTGACTGACACAGCTGTGACATATATAATATATATCTGACTGGACACAGCTGTGACATATATAATATATATCTGACTGGACACAGCTGTGACATATATAATATATATCTGACTGGACACAGCTGTGACATATATAATATATATCTGACTGGACACAGCTGTGACATATATAATATATATCTGACTGGAGGACACAGCTGTGACATATATAATATATATCTGACTGGACACAGCTGTGACATATATAATATATATCTGACTGGACACAGCTGTGACATATATAATATATATCTGACTGGACACAGCTGTGACATATATAATATATATCTGACTGGACACAGCTGTGACATATATAATATATATCTGACTGGACACAGCTGTGACATATATAATATATATCTGACTGGACACAGCTGTGACATATATAATATATATCTGACTGACACAGCTGTGACATATATAATATATATCTGACTGGACATAGTGACACAGCTGTGACATATATAATATATATCTGACTGGAGGACACAGCTGTGACATATATAATATATATCTGACTGGACACAGCTGTGACATATATAATATATATCTGACTGGACACAGCTGTGACATATATAATATATATCTGACTGGACACAGCTGTGACATATATAATATATATCTGACTGGAGGACACAGCTGTGACATATATAATATATATCTGACTGGACACAGCTGTGACATATATAATATATATCTGACTGGACACAGCTGTGACATATATAATATATATCTGACTGGACACAGCTGTCACATATATAATATATATCTGACTGGACACAGCTGTGACATATATAATATATATCTGACTGGAGGACACAGCTGTGACATATATAATATATATCTGACTGGACACAGCTGTGACATATATAATATATATCTGACTGGACACAGCTGTGACATATATAATATATATCTGACTGACACAGCTGTGACATATATAATATATATCTGACTGACACAGCTGTGACATATATAATATATATCTGACTGGACACAGCTGTGACATATATAATATATATCTGACTGGACACAGCTGTGACATATATAATATATATCTGACTGGACACAGCTGTGACATATATAATATATATCTGACTGGACACAGCTGTGACATATATAATATATATCTGACTGACACAGCTGTGACATATATAATATATATCTGACTGGACACAGCTGTGACATATATAATATATATCTGACTGGAGGACACAGCTGTGACATATATAATATATATCTGACTGGACACAGCTGTGACATATATAATATATATCTGACTGGACACAGCTGTGACATATATAATATATATCTGACTGGACACAGCTGTCACATATATAATATATATCTGACTGGACACAGCTGTGACATATATAATATATATCTGACTGGAGGACACAGCTGTGACATATATAATATATATCTGACTGGACACAGCTGTGACATATATAATATATATCTGACTGGACACAGCTGTGACATATATAATATATATCTGACTGGACACAGCTGTGACATATATAATATATATCTGACTGGACACAGCTGTGACATATATAATATATATCTGACTGGACACAGCTGTGACATATATAATATATATCTGACTGGACACAGCTGTGACATATATAATATATATCTGACTGGACACAGCTGTGACATATATAATATATATCTGACTGGACATAGTGACACAGCTGTGACATATATAATATATATCTGACTGGAGGACACAGCTGTGACATATATAATATATATCTGACTGGACACAGCTGTGACATATATAATATATATCTGACTGGACACAGCTGTGACATATATAATATATATCTGACTGGACACAGCTGTGACATATATAATATATATCTGACTGACACAGCTGTGACATATATAATATATATCTGACTGGACACAGCTGTGACATATATAATATATATCTGACTGGACACAGCTGTGACATATATAATATATATCTGACTGGACACAGCTGTGACATATATAATATATATCTGACTGGACACAGCTGTGACATATATAATATATATCTGACTGGACACAGCTGTGACATATATAATATATATCTGACTGGACACAGCTGTGACATATATAATATATATCTGACTGGAGGACACAGCTGTGACATATATAATATATATCTGACTGGACACAGCTGTGACATATATAATATATATCTGACTGGACACAGCTGTCACATATATAATATATATCTGACTGGACACAGCTGTGACATATATAATATATATCTGACTGGAGGACACAGCTGTGACATATATAATATATATCTGACTGGACACAGCTGTGACATATATAATATATATCTGACTGGACACAGCTGTGACATATATAATATATATCTGACTGACACAGCTGTGACATATATAATATATATCTGACTGACACAGCTGTGACATATATAATATATATCTGACTGGAGGACACAGCTGTGACATATATAATATATATCTGACTGGACACAGCTGTGACATATATAATATATATCTGACTGGAGGACACAGCTGTGACATATATAATATATATCTGACTGGACACAGCTGTGACATATATAATATATATCTGACTGGAGGACACAGCTGTGACATATATAATATATATCTGACTGGACACAGCTGTGACATATATAATATATATCTGACTGGACACAGCTGTGACATATATAATATATATCTGACTGACACAGCTGTGACATATATAATATATATCTGACTGGACACAGCTGTGACATATATAATATATATCTGACTGGACACAGCTGTCACATATATAATATATATCTGACTGGACACAGCTGTGACATATATAATATATATCTGACTGGAGGACACAGCTGTGACATATATAATATATATCTGACTGACACAGCTGTGACATATATAATATATATCTGACTGACACAGCTGTGACATATATAATATATATCTGACTGGACACAGCTGTGACATATATAATATATATCTGACTGGACACAGCTGTGACATATATAATATATATCTGACTGGAGGACACAGCTGTGACATATATAATATATATCTGACTGGACACAGCTGTGACATATATAATATATATCTGACTGGAGGACACAGCTGTGACATATATAATATATATCTGACTGGACACAGCTGTGACATATATAATATATATCTGACTGGACACAGCTGTCACATATATAATATATATCTGACTGGACACAGCTGTGACATATATAATATATATCTGACTGGAGGACACAGCTGTGACATATATAATATATATCTGACTGACACAGCTGTGACATATATAATATATATCTGACTGACACAGCTGTGACATATATAATATATATCTGACTGGACACAGCTGTGACATATATAATATATATCTGACTGGACACAGCTGTGACATATATAATATATATCTGACTGGACACAGCTGTGACATATATAATATATATCTGACTGGAGGACACAGCTGTGACATATATAATATATATCTGACTGGACACAGCTGTGACATATATAATATATATCTGACTGGAGGACACAGCTGTGACATATATAATATATATCTGACTGGACACAGCTGTGACATATATAATATATATCTGACTGACACAGCTGTGACATATATAATATATATCTGACTGGAGGACACAGCTGTGACATATATAATATATATCTGACTGGACACAGCTGTGACATATATAATATATATCTGACTGGACATAGTGACATATATAATATATATCTGACTGGACACAGCTGTGACATATATAATATATATCTGACTGGAGGACACAGCTGTGACATATATAATATATATCTGACTGGAGGACACAGCTGTGACATATATAATATATATCTGACTGGACATAGTGACATATATAATATATATCTGACTGGACACAGCTGTGACATATATAATATATATCTGACTGGAGGACACAGCTGTGACATATATAATATATATCTGACTGACACAGCTGTGACATATATAATATATATCTGACTGGACACAGCTGTGACATATATAATATATATCTGCAACAATTACACACGTTCTTTTGGCTTCCGGAGAGTGGACAGTGTGGACAGAGTGGACAGTGTTGGATGTTTCTGTTGTGAGTAGGGCTGACCTTCGAATTTTTGTTTGGCATTCGAAGCTTCGGGGCCGAGATTTGATTTTAATTCGAAGCTTCGAGATTAAAAAAAGATAGTAAATAAATAAAATATTAAATATATATACAGTATATATATATATATATATATATATATATATATATATATATATATATATATATATATATATATATTTAAAAAAAATATATTATGTTGTGGGACTTGTACAGCACTTTGTTCAACTTTGTCAGTGCTGTAAAGTTGAAACCTTTTTAAATCTTAGACAAACTAAACACTTTGCTTTCATGAAATATTGTAAGCCGTCATTTGAGGCTTTATAAAAGCAGCACAATGAACACAAATCTGTCAGTGCCGAGTCCGACCTCGTCTTAAATAACAAACAGCATTGCTTGTTGTAGTTTACAAAGAGGCAGAGTTGATTTTGCCACAAAAAAATTATTTTTATTTGATATTATTATAATTTTTTTATTAGAATTTTATTTTCCTATTCGAATCCCATGCCCATCGAACGAAGCTTCAAAGTATTTAAGACAGCCCTAGTTGAGGAGGCGGTCAGGTGGCGTAGCGGAGATTGCGTTCGTCACCAACCCCGGAGACGCTGGATTTGCCTGTTCGAATCCAACTCACAGCTCGGGGTTGTCACCAGCTTGGCTGGCCGTTCACACTAATACAATTGGCTGTATTAGAGGGTGGGAGAAGCTGGCGGGGTGGGTCCGGGTCGTTGTAAACAGCGACTCCTACAGTTCGGTCGGGGCGCCTGCTAAGCGCGGATAGGATCTAAGGCCGGTAGTGTGATCCTTCCACACGTTACACCCTCTCAGTGAGAGTCCGCGCTGCCAGGTGAAAAGAAGCGGTTGATTGGCTGGACGTGTGTCGGAGGAAGCACGTGGTAGCCTCCACTCTCCCAGACCGACTGTGGGGGGTAAGTGCGCAGCGACCAGGAAGGGGATTGGGAATTGGCATAACGACTAACATTGGGATGGGAGAAAATCGGAGGAAAAAGGAGGGGGAAAAAGATAAAAAAAAAATTAAAATAAAGACAGCCCTAGTTATGGCTGCTGCGTAATGAAACCAGGGGAACTCACTCCTCAGGTTCCGGTCCAACATGGACGATGTTTCCCTCGGCGCTGCGGTACGCCACCATGTGCTGCCCGCCGCCCGTCACGAAGCGGCTCACGGTCCCGTCGAAGTTCTTCCTGCCACAGCAGAAGAGGTCAGGAGGTCATTTGAATGCTGTTAGTTTTAACATTAACTTAACGGTCGGTTATGGTGAAGACATACAGTTAGGGTTGAGGTTAGGGTTCGACCCCAGCAGGGGAACCTGTAGGTTATATAATGAACAAAGGATTAATAACTTCCCTGTGATGAATTTTACAAAAACTACAAGCAGAATTGACCAATCAGCTGCGTTGAGCCCGCCCTCTCTGCTGCTCTATTTCTGGACGTTTCCAGGTAGCTCAGATTGATGCCACCCTGAGCATGGCGGGAGTTTGCTTTCACTTTGGTGAGAATATTTCTTTGAACAAACTCAAAGTAATTAAAAGAAGTTTTGTTTCAACAACTCTAATTCATAAATTGTAACGATGCAGAGCTTCATTCCTGGTCGAAAAATGGCAGACGTTTTTTTCTTCTTTTTTTGTTGTCAGATTTGATTGATTGATTGAAAATGTTATTAACAGAGTGAAGAATGGGTACAATACAGTACGGCTCAATACACACAATTGTTAAGGGGATGCAGACCAGAGAAAGACTTTTGTCTTGTTTACATCAGGGTCCCCCATTTTCAATTCATCATAAGGGAGCATGTTTATGTTCCCCGGGTTCTATGTTCCCCGCTTTGATTGAAAATGTTAGACCACCAGCCCTGATTCGAAACTCTAACCTTAACCAGTTCGAAAGAGGGCCTAAGCTTAACCGTTCGAAACAAGGCGGACATTAATAATTAATAAAATAATAAACATTTATAAAATGTTCAATCTATTAATCAATCAAAGCGGGGAACATAGGACCCGGGGAACATAGGACCCGGGGAACATAGGGATGATCCCCATCATAACATGACATACAGATAGACAGTACTGCTACATCTATACATTTATGACATACGTACCAGATTTACAAATACAGTACTGTTTGTGATACAAGAAGAGTCTAAAAAAGAGAGTATATACATTTGACGAAGAAACTGTACATTGGAGGAGATTGGTAGGTGGGGTTAACTGGAATATGTTAGTTGTTTACACAATGTTGGATTATGTAATTGGTTTGTCATGACCCATTGTCAAAACAATAATACATCGCAGGATTTATATGAAGTTTGTTTGTTGACATGCTTTGAAGCACCGCACCTCCCTCTGCTTCTAGACACGGAGGCAACTTTTCTTAATTTTTTTGGACCAACTTTTTCTGCAGATGGTTTTGTGAATAAATCTCCATTATGCTTCAATTACTGTGTGTTTATTCTGTAGCAATAAGGTTGGGTGAATTCGGCCATTGTATAAAAGACATTACATCACTTGTAGTCGTGTGTTATAGGAATTAGATCATGCTGCGATCCTCCGCTGCGTGTCAGGCCTAACAACCACCCCTAGGCATGATCTAATGAGTATAACACACTCCTGCGCATGATGTAATGCTTAAATACTGCACACTTGTGGTCAAGCTACAAAAAAGGATACTCCAGGAAAACTCCTCTTTGTCCGTCTTCGTTCGCGACGCTTCACTGATGCTTCACTGATGCTTCCCCAGGACACCTTTAAATCTCTATCACTAATTACTGATGACTGACACCTGCAGCAAAAGCCCCATGCACAATGGCCACGCCTCCAGTCTGTCTTGATTGATTGAAAACTTTATTAACAGATTGCAGAATGGGTACAATACAGCTCAATACTAACAACTGCTAAGAGGATGAAGACCAGAAAAATACTTTCGTCTTGTTTACATCAGGGTCCCCCATTTTCAATTCATCATGACATTTATGACATACAAGACATACAGATAGACAGTACTGTGTAAGAGAAAGAGATCATAAAAAAATATATACATACAGGGATAATGGAGGTACTATCCAAAGAGGGGTCCGGGAGGGGGGGTTCGAGCTGGAGCATATGTGTGTAGGTTTTTAGATAACGGATATTAGGGGTATATCCTGTATAAGACATTGGTATTAATGGTAATTTCGTTGGATATACACTGTATATTAATGCTTGTGTATCTTATCGTGTGTTGTCATGTTTGTTTATATGTGTGTTTAAAAAAATATATATATATATATATATATATACATCCGAAGGGGAAGAAACTGTACATTGGAGGGGGTTGGGTGGGGGGATTTTGACATTTACCAGGGCCAGTTTCTAATTGCAGCCACCCGTAGGTGCTCTTTGAGAGCGGTTTTGAAGGAGGGTAGGGATTCACATTCCTTTACGGTAGGGCGTTCCACATTATTGTGGCATAATTGCTAAACGTGTTTAGTCCCTTGTTTGAGCCGAATCTGGGTTGAACGTGATTTGTGGAGCTCCCTCTGGTGTAGTGGTCGTGGTATTCACTGACCTCGGTGAAACTACTTTAGATTTAAACAACACAATTCTTAGTTACACACTTCACAATGATGTACACAAGTATTATTCAGTTAAATGATCGTACCCTCTCTGCTGTTTGTCATCAGAATGATTTCAACACAGAAAAAGCTGGTATTTATTATAATTATTATAATGATGCCATGAGAATATTACTCAAAAGACCTAGATGGTGTAGTGCACGTGTCAATACCTTCCAAGCTGTTTTAGGAAATCTTATGTCTTATGTATAAATTCATCTGTCGGCTAAATGACTCTGGAAATTAGATCATTCTGGTTTTAACGGACATTAGGTTCAGTGCCACACGTTACCCACTCATCTATGTGGAGGCATTGGCACAGCTGTCTATTTGTGGGACGTTGATGTGTATTTTAAGTGATGTTATTTTTGCCTGTTGTGTGTAATTTTATATAGGTTGTGTATGTTTTATTTGTCTGTAGTACTAAAGTTTGATTGATTAACACACCTTCCTAATTCTACCAAGCAGCTGACGGCTTACTCGTTCCTCCGATGGTGATTCCAGAGAGGTAGGTAAACACGAGTGTGGATCACAGGACAGGGACGGTGGTATAAACATGCCATCGGCCGACTATTTCAGTCGGAGTCCTCCTCCTCCTCCCCTCCCCGTCACTATGTCACAAGTGTGCAGATTTTAAACGCAGCAGGGTTGTTATGACTGTTGCTATTTTTCACCCGGGAACCGTTCAATTGGTTCTACTTGGACGCCGTCCCGCTGTGTTTACGGACAGAGACCGTGGAACAGGTGGCGGAGCCGCGGAGAGAGAGGTGGATATAGGTGTCATATTACATCACATGATACGTGCGCGGGCCACTGCACCGTCTAAACAGGTAAATAAAAGCACGGCCTATACTCTCATAGGGATATTTTGTTATGCAATAATAGAGAGTGATTTTCCGGTAAAAGTGACTAGTGGGCTAAAGTGCCTGTGATCATAAATCACTGAAGCTACAGATGTGTCATCATTGATCATCAAACCGTAAACAAAGACGAGGCCTATTGGGACGTTAGATCCTCATATGAAAAACTATGTGACTATTGACCTTGTCTGTTGTGTATTTTATACTTATTTCATATCTGCACTTTTATGTAAAAAAAATCTCATTTTATGCCAATTTTGTATGTCTGTCTTTTCTGCTGCTGTGAAGCACTTTGAGCTGCAGTTCTAGTTGTACAGTAAATGACCAAGTATGGCTTTGTCAGTATTCCAATGTACAGTGTACAGTGTCGTCCCCCCCCTACCCAACCGCCCCCCGCCCCCCCACCTCCAATGTACAGCCCCCACCCACCCACCCAACCCCACCCCACCCACCCAACCTCCCCCAATGTACAGTTTCTACGTCAAATGTATATACTCTCTTTTCTGGACTCTTTTTGTATCACAAACAGTACTGTATTTGCAAATCTGGTATGTCATAAATGTATAGATGTAGCAGTACTGTCTATCTGTATGTCGTGTATGTCATATATGTTATGATGAATTGAAAATGGGGGACCCTGATGTAAACAAGACGAAAGTCTTTCTCTGGTCTGCATCCCCTTAACAATTGTGTGTGTTGTTGAGCTGTACTGTACTGTACCCATTCTGCAATCTGTTAATAAAGTTTTCAATCAATCAATCAATATGAAAGGTGCTATATAAATAACGTTTTATTATTACTCTTGGCCGTTACCCAGACTGTACGAATTCTGAACTCTGTTGCCTCAATTTATACCTGCCTACTGCCTTCACCGTCTACAACTGCCTTACACTGTAATCATAACTACCTCAAACTATTAGTCTACCCATATAACTCTGTATGAAAGCATGTACAATAATACTGTATATATATATAGTTATCCACACACCTGCATATATTTTTGTTTACATAATTGTAGATACTATATCTATCCCTTACTAGTATGTATATATCTATATATTATTCCATTACATTTCCTGATGTTCTCAGTTTTCGCCGTGGTATCGCTTTAGGCTGGTATCGGTATCAAAGTCAAAATGTTGGTATTGTGACGACACCACTCACTACTACTGATTTGATTTTTGATTTGATGTTTTTTATTTTCGTGTCTTACACACAGGTGTGTGCCCAGCCCATATGGGCTTACAAGACACATAAACAATAAGTATATAATAGTATACTTGACATCGACAATAAGTCATATAGACCAAGATGGCCACAAAAGAAAAGAAAACACAATAAAACGTAATATAACAAGCTGTAAGCAATGTATGTAAACAAAGAAACCACTACTGTTATCACTATTCTTTTGTTCCATGTTCTATTATTCTATTGTCTATGTACCTATCCTGCCTGTACCCCCCCCCCCCTCCCCCCCCCCCCCCCCCCTCATGTGATACGTACAGGTCGGGCGGCTCCTCCCTCGGAGGGTTGTGGGTGCTGTGTCGCCGGGCGTTGCTCGCCACGCTCACAGGCGGGTTGTGGGTGCTGTGTCGGCGGGGCTGGGGCGTGGGGGGGCTCTGTGGGGGCGCGGGGGGCCTCTGTGGGGCAGGGGGGCTCCGTGGGGGCGCGGGGGGCCTCTGTGGGGCGGGGGGGCTCCGTGGGGGGGGGGCCCCGGCCGGCTTGTGCGGCTCCAGGCTTCGCTCGATGGCCAGCTGCATCAGCTCGTCGTCCGTCAGGCTGCCGTAGACGCTGTAGTCTTCGAAGCCCTCAGTCTCCATGGCAGAGCTGAGGGGGAAAGCAGGGGGGTCAGAGGCGGGGTCGGGGTCAGGGTCGAGGTCGGGGTCGGGGTTGGGGTCGGGGTCAGGGTCGAGGTCGGGGTCAGGTCGTGGAGGCTCCGTGGCGGAGCTGAGGTGGGACATTCCTTCTCACAGCACTGTGACAGACGTCACGAACCACAACATACAACAGACAGAAGCCGGTTCAGCGACACCTTCTGTGATCAGGCGGTACCTCAGTGTTCTGTACCTCAGTGTTCTGTACCTCAGTGTTCTGCACCTCAGTGTTCTGTACCTCAGTGTTCTGTACCTCAGTGTTCTCAGTGTTCTGTACCTCAGTGTTCTGTACCTCAGTGTTCTGTACCTCAGTGTTCTGTACCTCAGTGTTCTCAGTGTTCTGTACCTCAGTGTTCTGTACCTCAGTGTTCTGTACCTCAGTGTTCTGCACCTCAGTGTTCTCAGTGTTCTCAGTGTTCTGTACCTCAGTGTTCTGTACCTCAGTGTTCTGTACCTCAGTGTTCTGTACCTCAGTGTTCTGTACCTCAGTGTTCTCAGTGTTCTGTACCTCAGTGTTCTGTACCTCAGTGTTCTGTACCTCAGTGTTCTGTACCTCAGTGTTCTGCACCTCAGTGTTCTGTACCTCAGTGTTCTGTACCTCAGTGTTCTGTACCTCAGTGTTCTGTACCTCGTTTTTCGCGTTCGTTTTTTTGCGTTCGTTTTTTGCTTTCTTTTTTTTGCGTTCGTTTTCGTTTGAGTTCGTTTTAGTTTTAGTTCATTCATTTTTTTGTGTTCCTTTTTTTGCATTCTTTTTTTGCGTTCGTTTTTTTGCGTTCGTTTTCGTTTTTGTTCGTTTTAGTATTGGTTCTTTCGTTTTTTTGCGTTATTTTCTTTTGTGTTCGTTTTTTTGCATTCTTTTTTGCGTTCTTTTTTTTTTGTTCTTTTTTTGCGTTCGTTTTCGTTTGAGTTCGTTTTAGTTTTAGTTCGTAAATTTTTTTGCGTTCTTTTTTTGCGTTCGTTTTTTTGCATTCGTTTTTTGCGTTCGTTTTAGTTTTAGTTCGTTTTAGTTTTAGTTCGTTCATTTTTTGCGTTCTTTTTTGCGTTCGTTTTCGTTTTAGTTCGTTTTAGTTTTGGTTGGTTCGTTTTTTTGTTCTTTTTTTTTCTTACTTTTTTTTGCATTTGTTTTCGTTTGAGTTCGTTTTAGTTTTAGTTCGTTCATTTTTTTGCGTTCTTTTTTTGCATTCTTTTTTTGCGTTCTTTTTTTGCGTTCTTTTTTTGTGTTATTTTTTTTGCATTCTTTTTCGTTTTAGTTCGTTTTAGTTTTAGTTCGTTAATTTTTTTGCGTTCTTTTTTTGCGTTCGTTTTTTTCAGGTCGTTTTTGTTTTAGTTCGTTTTAGTTTAGTTTAGTGTTTTTTTTTTTGCGTTCTTTTTTTTGCGTTCGTTTTCGTTTTCGTTTTAGTTCGTTCATTTTTTTGCGTTATATTTTTGCGTTCGTTTTCGTTTTAGTTCGTTTTAGTTTTAGTTCGTTTTAGTTTTTTTGCGTTTTTTGTTTGTTGCAAAAAACCACAGTGGAACTAAACAACATCCAGGTGGGTCTGATTACAACACAGTGGAACTGTACCTCAGTGTTCTGTACCTCAGTGTTCTGTAAATCTGTAAACAGGACAGATAGCTTCACCTTTTTGATCTAGCACCCTCTCAGGAGCAAAACAGAAAGAAGCATTTCATACAAAGTATTCTGTACAACTAATAAAGAAACTTGAAACTGGTGAACAGGACAGATAGCTTCACCTGGTCAACAGGACAGATATAGCTCCACCTGGTCAACAGGACAGATAGCTCCACCTGGTCAACAGGACAGATAGCTCCACCTGGTCAACAGGACAGATAGCTTCACCTGGTCAACAGGACAGATAGCTCCACCTGGTCAACAGGACAGATAGCTTCACCTGGTCAACAGGACAGATAGCTTCACCTGGTCAACAGGACAGATAGCTCCACCTGGTCAACAGGACAGATAGCTCCACCTGGTCAACAGGACAGATAGCTTCACCTGGTCAACAGGACAGATAGCTCCACCTGGTCAACAGGACAGATAGCTTCACCTGGTCAACAGGACAGATAGCTCCACCTGGTCAACAGGACAGATAGCTCCACCTGGTCAACAGGACAGATACTGTAGCTCCACCTGGTCAACAGGACAGATAGCTCCACCTGGTCAACAGGACAGATAGCTCCACCTGGTCAACAGGACAGATAGCTCCACCTGGTCAACAGGACAGATAGCTTCACCTGGTCAACAGGACAGATAGCTCCACCTGGTCAACAGGACAGATAGCTTCACCTGGTCAACAGGACAGATACTGTAGCTCCACCTGGTCAACAGGACAGATATAGCTCCACCTGGTCAACAGGACAGATAGCTCCACCTGGTCAACAGGACAGATAGCTCCACCTGGTCAACAGGACAGATAGCTTCACCTGGTCAACAGGACAGATAGCTCCACCTGGTCAACAGGACAGATAGCTCCACCTGGTCAACAGGACAGATAGCTTCACCTGGTCAACAGGACAGATACTGTAGCTCCACCTGGTCAACAGGACAGATAGCTTCACCTGGTCAACAGGACAGATATAGCTTCACCTGGTCAACAGGACAGATATAGCTTCACCTGGTCAACAGGACAGATAGCTCCACCTGGTCAACAGGACAGATAGCTCCACCTGGTCAACAGGACAGATAGCTTCACCTGGTCAACAGGACAGATAGCTCCACCTGGTCAACAGGACAGATAGCTCCACCTGGTCAACAGGACAGATATAGCTCCACCTGGTCAACAGGACAGATACTGTAGCTCCACCTGGTCAACAGGACAGATAGCTCCACCTGGTCAACAGGACAGATAGCTCCACCTGGTCAACAGGACAGATATAGCTCCACCTGGTCAACAGGACAGATACTGTAGCTCCACCTGGTCAACAGGACAGATAGCTCCACCTGGTCAACAGGACAGATAGCTCCACCTGGTCAACAGGACAGATAGCTCCACCTGGTCAACAGGACAGATAGCTCCACCTGGTCAACAGGACAGATAGCTTCACCTGGTCAACAGGACAGATAGCTCCACCTGGTCAACAGGACAGATAGCTTCACCTGGTCAACAGGACAGATAGCTCCACCTGGTCAACAGGACAGATAGCTTCACCTGGTCAACAGGACAGATAGCTCCACCTGGTCAACAGGACAGATAGCTTCACCTGGTCAACAGGACAGATACTGTAGCTCCACCTGGTCAACAGGACAGATAGCTTCACCTGGTCAACAGGACAGATATAGCTTCACCTGGTCAACAGGACAGATATAGCTTCACCTGGTCAACAGGACAGATAACACGCCCCGTGCTTCTAACAAGGCACAGCGAAAAGGACAGAATGTAGGTGATTTGCCAAACACAGGTCATGCCCCGTCAGGCCCGCAGCAGTGTTACTGACCACGGCACAGTGTTGCCGTCTGTACGCTATAAATAGACGCCTCGCTGGATATTTTAGAAGGATTTATTTTGGGGGGCGAAGACGGCACGACGCGAGGATATTATCGTGAAGTCACTTTGATTGGGCCTCACGGTGCAGCGAGGGGGATATTCTGAGCGCCTCGTGTGAATAACTGTGTCATTTGTCCCCGACTGCAGGTGCCGCCCGGTCCAGGTGCTGTGAGAACCCTGTGAGCAGCACGATGACATCATGCAACACATGTCCATCAGAGCGGTACCGCTCAGTACACAGGTCCGTCAGAGCGGTACCGCTCAGTACACAGGTCCGTCAGAGCGGTACCGCTCAGTACACAGGTCCGTCAGAGCGGTACCGCTCAGTACACAGGTCCGTCAGAGCGGTACCGCTCAGTACACAGGTCCATCAGAGCGGTACCGCTCAGTACACATGTCCGTCAGAGCGGTACCGCTCAGTACACATGTCCATCAGAGCGGTACCGCTCAGTACACATGTCCGTCAGAGCGGTACCGCTCAGTACACAGGTCCGTCAGAGCGGTACCGCTCAGTACACAGGTCCATCAGAGCGGTACCGCTCAGTACACAGGTCCATCAGAGCGGCACCGCTCAGTACACAGGTCCGTCCGAGCGGTACCGCTCAGTACACATGTCCATCAGAGCGGTACCGCTCAGTACACATGTCCATCAGAGCGGTACCGCTCAGTACACATGTCCGTCAGAGCGGCACCGCTCAGTACACAGGTCCATCAGAGCGGCACCGCTCAGTACACAGGTCCATCAGAGCGGCACCGCTCAGTACACAGGTCCATCAGAGCGGTACCGCTCAGTACACACTAAAAGAACAATAGTTACAAATAAGATAAGGAGATTGCGCTCGTCACCAACGCAAGAGACTCCGGTCTCGAATCCCAGTCTCAGCGTTGCCTCCGGCTTGGGCCGGCCTTCGTACTATAACTCAATTGGCAGAGTCAGCGGGTGGGAAGTCGATGGGTGGTAATCTGGACGTTGTGGACAGCGACTCCTACAGGTCGGTTGGGGGAGGACGCCTGCACAGCAGAGACAGGAAGTGGCGAGGGTAGTGTGAGCCTCCCACACGTTACGCCTCGCCAAGTGAGAGTCCGCGCTGGCAGGTGAAAAGATGTGACAGGCTGCCTCCTCGTGTGCCGGAGGGGACGCGTGAATATTAAAGGCAACCAACTTGTGTTCAGCTTTTCGTTCAGCGTTTCTCTGATTGGCCACACGGCCAATCAATCAATCCACTAGCACACGCCCTTGCGGCAAGAGAGACGCGGCAGGAGCGCTGGTCGAACCAGCGGTGTTCTGTTGTGTGACTGTACTACAGCGGTGTTCTGTTGTGTGACTGTACTAAACTCTTCCACCACATGACCGACATTTGACATACAGTACACCTCCTATCTATGTTGGGATTATGTTTGGTCATGACAAAACAATAAAAATCGCTACTGTTAGTAATGCTGCCAGTGCCACCACCCACTTCAATGACAGAGCTCTCATATTTGCAAATGCATAAACTATATCTTAAATTATGGCGATGTGTCTAATACGAAGTCATTGATAAGCGACAGCCATATTAGACACATAGCCATAATTTAAGATATAGTTTATGCATTCGCAAAATATGAGAGCGCGCCGCTGTCATTGAAGGGCTTCCTACAACAGAGCACCGCTGCTGCTGCTGCTGAAGCTGTATCTCAAGCCGGCGGCGGCACACGGAAGCCGGGGATAAACCACTGCGTCGCCCCGCTGGCTGGCGCTTCACGGCTTCAGCAGCCTCCACGGGCGAAATAACATATAACGTTACAGTTCCACACTGATGTACAGTGAGTGTCTAATATGGCTGTCGCGAAGTCATGCATCTCCCTCTGAAAGCCCATCCACGCTGTGTATCATAGAGACATAGAGCACTGGGTTTTATCACTGGAGATATAAAATTGTATGGGCTTTGATTAAACATGTAACCTACACCTACTGTAACTTACTGTACCTCTGCTTCCTACAGCACAGCAGGTAATGGCGTTAATCAATGGAACGCGAAACATAATAACGTTACGCTTTCTAGTTCAGCGCATTTCATAACTGTATGGGCTTTGTTTATACACGAGTGAAACAGCAGCCCAACACAAGTGCGTTGGAACAGCAGCCCATGGTACACAAGTTGGTTGCCCGCGCTGCCGCTCGCTTGCGCTCCTTGGATTTCATTTGGGACGTGGGACGACTGCGCTTGCCTGCGCGTGGGGGCGGGGGGGCGCGGCCAATCAGAGAAAAGCCGAACACAAGTTGGTTGCCTTTAATATTCATGCGGAGGGGACATGTGATGCAAGGCTTCTATCCTCCCTACAACCGACCAGTGGGGGGCATAGTCTAGCAACGTTCAAGACAGGGGAGGGGAGAATTGGAAACACGAAATTGGGATGGGAGAAAAATAAGAAAATAAGGAGAAAAAGTGGATAAAAAAAAAAAAATCAACTATTATTTGCATACTCAGGCGCAGTCTATTCGCCCAGTATATTCGCGATGACCCTTTGTACACAAGACGAGAGCTACTGGACATATGGTCCACATGTCGGATTACTGGATATTTCCATCTTTTTCGATGGACCGAACGACATGGTCAGACCTCCGGGCACACCGGGTCTGTTTACATCGCCTCCCCGGGTTAGTTAGGGTCAGACCTGCGGGCACACCGGGTCTGTTTACATCGCCTCCCGGGACACGGAGGCCTCGAAGCGGCGGAGGGATCGAAAGCAGAGGCGTGGCCGCAGAGCTGGCGAGCGCCTGAGGCTAGATCTGGCTCCTCATAGCGCCGCTCTTCCCAGCCTCCTTCTTGCAAATTCGCTGGCGCACAACATGGACGAGGTACGTTTATAGATTAAATACATGGGGGGGGGGGTCTTGTCCAACTCCAAATCTCACCACCGGGCCGAGCCAGGCGCATGATTCACTAGAAAATGTGCATCATGTCTATTTGGGAAACTCTTTAGCCTGGGATTGCACAGGAACGGATGTATGTAGAAACAAACAGTTTATTCCCTGTTGGGAGGGTTAGGGTTAGGGTTAGGGTTTGTTCCCTGTTGGGAGGGTTAGGGTTAGGGTTAGGGTTTGTTCCCTGTTGGGAGGGTTAGGGTTAGGGTTTGTTCCCTGTTGGGAGGGTTAGGGTTAGGGTTTGTTCCCTGTTGGGAGGGTTAGGGTTAGGGTTTGTTCCCTGTTGGGAGGGTTAGGGTTAGGGTTTGTTCCCTGTTGGGAGGGTTAGGGTTAGGGTTAGGGTTTGTTCCCTGTTGGGAGGGTTAGGGTTAGGGTTAGGGTTTGTTCCCTGTTGGGAGGGTTAGGGTTAGGGTTAGGGTTTGTTCCCTGTTGGGAGGGTTAGGGTTAGGGTTTGTTCCCTGTTGGGAGTATAAATAAAAAGCATTTCAAACGAGCCACAGCATGTCTCCATAGCTATAATATAGAATATACAATGGGTCTGCAAACATCGTTAAAGCGGTCTGAACCGCTGGCGCCAGGGATTAGAGATGGGAAAACAGTGTGGCGGTCAATGAGTTAATGAAAGATTATTTCTTTATTTCTTCTCTACCAGTGATGATGGTGAGATATGTTCCTCACACCAGGTCAGATAGTGATCTGTTCCTCACACCAGGTCAGATAGAGATCTGTTCCTCACACCAGGTCAGATAGTGATCTGTTCCTCACACCAGGTCAGATAGAGATCTGTTCCTCACACCAGGTCAGGATGCGTCCTATTTTTCTACAACGGAGTTCTGCGATTTGCGAATCTGATTGGCCACTGACGTTTCTGGTCATGTGACATGTGCGCCCAATAGCGTGACGAGCTGTGTCTTTGCCCATTTCCGCGTCAAACAGCCTGCAAAGCACCTGGCGTTCTATCGCCTAACCCTAACCCTAACCTTAACCAACTTCGAAAGAGTGCCTAAGCTTAACGCATGTAGAAACTTGCGGTCCCACGATTGGGCGTACATGTCACATGACCAGAAATGACACTGGCCAATCAGATTCACAAATCGCCGAACTCCGTTGTAGAAAAATAACAGGCAGACAGGACTCCATCCCATTGACTTTGCATTGGGTTGTGGCTAACTAGCTGCAGCTAGCATGCAGTGTAAACAACATGGTTTGTGGCTAACTAGCTGCTGCTAGCATGCAGTGTAAACAACATGGGTTGTGGCTAACTAGCTGCAGCTAGCATGCAGTGTAAACAACATGGTTTGTGGCTAACTAGCTGCAGCTACAGTAGAGTAGCATGCAGTGTAAACAACATGGTTTGTGGCTAACTAGCTGCAGCTACAGCATGCAGTGTAAACAACATGGTTTGTGGCTAACTAGCTGCAGCTATAGCATGCAGTGTAAACAACATGGATTGTGGCTAACTAGCTGCAGCTAGCATGCAGTGTAAACAACATGGGTTGTGGCTAACTAGCTGCAGCTACAGTAGCATGCAGTGTAAACAACATGGGTTGTGGCTAACTAGCTGCTGCTAGCATGCAGTGTAAACAACATGGGTTGTGGCTAACTAGCTGCAGCTACAGTAGAGTAGCATGCAGTGTAAACAACATGGGTTGTGGCTAACTAGCTGCAGCTACAGCATGCAGTGTAAACAACATGGTTTGTGGCTAATTAGCTGCAGCTACAGTAGCATGCAGTGTAAACAACATGCATTGTGGCTAACTAGCTGCAGCTACAGTAGCATGCAGTGTAAACAACATGGATTGTGCTGAGAAAGCACTCTACCAATCAACACCATGTGTAAGACATAGGGTCAGGGCTGCAAAAATCACAACTGTCCCTCAAACATAAAAACAATGCTTACCTTTTTATGAAGTCCTTATTGTTCTCAGAAGTGCTCCACCTACAGTAGTGTCCAGTGTTCTGCACAGTCCTCTCTTGAAGCCTCACCTAGTGTCCAGTGTTCTGCACACCTACAGTAGTGTCCAGTGTTCTGCACAGTCCTCTCTTGAAGCCTCAGTCTCTGCTGACCTGTGTGTTTCTGAGCGTCTGGCTTCGCTGCTGCTGACGGGTTATTTCGGGAGTCTGCCCGTGACCCCACACACTCACTGCTGGCCACGCTCTGGAGTTCTAAAAGTGTAGTAGGTACAGTATACAGATGTGATGGTTATTCAATCAGCAATAACATATTCCATTCCATTCAAATTCACTATAGGGTGTTCACAAACATTATGAATACGTTTGACGGTGGCAGCTGGGGGTGCGCAGCGGACATTGCGCTCGTCACCAACACATGAGACACCGGTATCGAATCCGGCTGTCGGCGTTGCCTCCGGCTTGGGCCGGCCGTCATACTGACTCAATTGGCAGAGTTAGTGGGTGGAAGTCGATGGGTGGTAATCTGGACGTTGTGGACAGCGACTCCTACAGGTCGGTTGGGGGACGCCTGCACAGCAGAGACAGGAAGTGGCGGGGGGGTAGTGTGATCCTCCCACACGTTACACCTCGCCACTGAGAGTCCGCGCTGGCAGGTGAAAAGATGTGACAGGCTGCCTGCTCGTGTATCGGAGGGGACATGCGATGCAAGGCTTCTATCCTCCCTACAACCGGCCAGTGGGGGGCACATGCGAGCAACGTTCAAGACACGGGAGGGGAGAATTGGCACGGCTAAATTGGGATGGGAGATTTTTTTTTTTAAAGTGGATAAAAAAAAGAATACATTTGACGGTCACAAACATTTATTTCTGCTGGTATTCCAATTTTCCACGTTGATTTGTGATTTTATGATGATGATCTATTCTCTTTACCTCCATGTCTGGGGAGGTAGAGCGGTCGTCTGGTAAACAGTGTCTCAGGAGGTAGAGCGGTCGTCTGGTAAACAGTGTCTCAGGAGGTAGAGCGGTCGTCTGGTAAACAGTGTCTCAGGAGGTAGAGCGCTCGTCTGGTAAACAGTGTCTCAGGAGGTAGAGCGCTCGTCTGGTAAACAGTGTCTCAGGAGGTAGAGCGCTCGTCTGGTAAACAGTGGCTCAGGAGGTAGAGCGCTCGTCTGGTAAACAGTGTCTCAGGAGGTAGAGCGCTCGTCTGGTAAACAGTGTCTCAGGAGGTAGAGCGCTCGTCTGGTAAACAGTGTCTCAGGAGGTAGAGCGCTCGTCTGGTAAACAGTGTCTCAGGAGGTAGAGCGCTCGTCTGGTAAACAGTGGCTCAGGAGGTAGAGCGCTCGTCTGGTAAACAGTGTCTCAGGAGGTAGAGCGCTCGTCTGGTAAACAGTGTCTCAGGAGGTAGAGCGCTCGTCAGGTAAACAGTGTCTCAGGAGGTAGAGCGCTCGTCTGGTAAACAGTGTCTCAGGAGGTAGAGCGCTCGTCTGGTAAACAGTGTCTCAGGAGGTAGAGCGCTCGTCTGGTAAACAGTGTCTCAGGAGGTAGAGCGCTCGTCTGGTAAACAGTGGCTCAGGAGGTAGAGCGCTCGTCTGGTAAACAGTGTCTCAGGAGGTAGAGCGCTCGTCTGGTAAACAGTGTCTCAGGAGGTAGAGCGCTCGTCAGGTAAACAGTGTCTCAGGAGGTAGAGCGCTCGTCTGGTAAACAGAAGGTTCCTGGTTCGATTCTGGCCTCTCCCGGGCAGCGTGTAGAAGTGTCCTTGAGCAAGACACTTAACCCCTAGCTGCTCCCGATGACCAGGTTGGCACCTTGCATGGTTGGCACTCCTCCGTCCGCGTGTGAATGTGAGTGAATGTGACGCGTAAGTTGTCAAATGCTTTGGATAAAAGCTGCAGTATAAATGCATTTACCACGTCGTCTCTCTTTGCCAAATGTTTCTTTTGGTATGTCCACAGAAATAGAAATGCCCCCCCCCCCCCCCCCCCCCCACCAGCGGCGACAGGTTCGGCCTGAGGGGGGGGGGGGGGGGGGGGCTGAGACTGGGCATGGAGGGGGGGGGGGGGTCTGTGTGTTCGTGCCGATTGGCTAAAAGGGTGGTGTGGCAATGTCACCACGGAAAGGTTGGCAGCTTTTGCGAATTTGTGCTTATTAATGGTTTGCATTTATACGGCAGCTTTTATCCAAAGCACTTTGCAACTTATGCCTCACATTCACCCACTCACTCACACAGTCACTCACACATTCACTCACACATTCACTCACACAGTCACTCACACATTCACTCACACATTCACTCACACATTCACTCACACAGTCACTCACTCACACAGTCACTCACACAGTCACTCACACATTCACTCACACAGTCACTCACACAGTCACTCACACATTCACTCACTCACACAGTCACTCACACAGTCACTCACACATTCACTCACACATTCACTCACACAGTCACTCACACAGTCACTCACACATTCACTCACACACTCACTCACACAGTCACTCACACAGTCACTCACACATTCACTCACTCACACAGTCACTCACACAGTCACTCACACATTCACTCACACAGTCACTCACACAGTCACTCACACATTCACTCACACACTCACTCACACAGTCACTCACCCATTCACTCACACAGTCACTCACCCAGTCACTCACCCATTCACTCACACAGTCACTCACACATTCACTCACTCACACAGTCACTCACACAGTCACTCACACAGTCACTCACACATTCATTCACTCACACAGTCACTCACACAGTCACTCACACATTCACTCATTCACTCACTCACACATTCATTTACACACACAGTCACTCACACATTCACTCACACATTCACTCACTCACACAGTCACTCACTCACACATTCACTCACTCACACAGTCACACACTCACACAGTCACTCACACATTCATTCACTCACACAGTCACTCACACAGTCACTCACACAGTCAAGTCAAGTCAAGTCAAGTCAAGTCAAGAGTTTTAATTGTCACGGCATACAGGTATACAATGAAATGCGGGTGGTCTTGCCCTCACACAGTCACTCACTCACTCACACAGTCACTCACGACGACGGAGGCGACCATGCAAGGTGCCGACAGTCGGGGGTTAAGTGTCTCGTCGCTGAAGGACAGATTTAGTCCCAAACCGTCTGGTTTGATGTTAGTCGTTACGGTTTAGTACAGAACAGAAACTCTTGAAATGGATGATGCAGAGGCTTCGTTCTGTCGTTCTCTGCCTCTACATGTTATCCCTCCTCTGTCACTCTCAGGTTGGACTAGGCCTATATATGATGTGATGGCTGACTATAATTGTGCTGCTTAACTATACGTTAAAAATTTTATTCCGGTGAGAGAACCTGCTATTATTCTTTTAGTTTTTCAATGTATTGATAGTTGTAACTGTGTGAATGTTATATGTGATGGTTATATTCTATTTTTGTGTGGACCCCAGGAAGAATAGTTTCTGAGGCAGCAACTAACAGCGATCCTAAATAAACATAAAGGTCATAGAAGTGTCCCGCTTGACACTGTGATGCCAACTGCTTATTTTTAGACAAACAAATTCAGGTCAAAGACATCATTGACAAGACTGTCTTTCCCCTTCGTGTTGGCAGATCCATCTGCATGTTTCACCTGTGACTGAACACAACCCGTCTTTAACTCGGCACGCTTTAAACGAGCATGTCACCAAAATAAAAAAAAAACTAAACAATGCCGATTTATATTTTGCACATAATATCAGACACATCCAAAAACTCTAAACAGTTTTGCACACAATAATTTACCGTTGGACAGTTATTGAGAGTAAAGGAGTTTGAATATTGGCACCAGTGATGTCATCGGGGACATTGAATCCTTGTCTTGTGTTAATTATTACAGCTCCGAGAAATGATGTAGATGAAAAATACCTTGTTTTATAGGAACTGCTACCGTGTCATTTCATTGAGCTGTAATTAACCCTTTCACTGCCACACGAAATGAGGTTAACCCTTTACTATCACACAACCGACGGCAATGCTCCATCATTAGCATCATTAGCTCCGCAAATGCGGAGCTAATGATGCTAATAATGGAGCATCGCCGTCGGTTGTGTGATAGTAAAGGGCTAACCTTCTGTATTGTCACAGTGAAATGGATAACCGGCTGTCGTGTGGCAGATCTACTGACACCACGTCACCAACAACGTAGGTTACAGGGTGATATGGTTACAGGGTGATATGGTTACAGGGTGATGTGGTTACAGGGTGATGATATGGTTACAGGGTGATATGGTTACAGGGTGATGATATGGTTACAGGGTGATGATATGGTTACAGGGTGATATGGTTACAGGGTGATGTGGTTACAGGGTGATGATATGGTTACAGGGTGATATGGTTACAGGGTGATGATATGGTTACAGGGTGATGATATGGTTACAGGGTGATATGGTTACAGGGTGATATGGTTACAGGGTGATGATATGGTTACAGGGTGATGATATGGTTACAGGGTGATATGGTTACAGGGTGATATGGTTACAGGGTGATGATATGGTTACAGGGTGATGATATGGTTACAGGGTGATGATATGGTTACAGGGTGATATGGTTACAGGGTGATGATATGGTTACAGGGTGATGTGGTTACAGGGTGATATGGTTACAGGGTGATGTGGTTACAGGGTGATGATATGGTTACAGGGTGATATGGTTACAGGGTGATGATATGGTTACAGGGTGATGATATGGTTACAGGGTGATATGGTTACAGGGTGATATGGTTACAGGGTGATGATATGGTTACAGGGTGATGATATGGTTACAGGGTGATGATATGGTTACAGGGTGATGATATGGTTACAGGGTGATGATATAGTTACAGGGTGATGATATGGTTACAGGGTGATATGGTTACAGGGTGATATGGTTACAGGGTGATGATATGGTTACAGGGTGATATGGTTACAGGGTGATGATATGGTTACAGGGTGATATGGTTACAGGGTGATATGGTTACAGGGTGATGATATGGTTACAGGGTGATGATATGGTTACAGGGTGATGATATGGTTACAGGGTGATGATATGGTTACAGGGTGATGATATGTAATGATATGGTTACAGGGTGATGATATGGTTAATGATATGGTTACAGGGTGATATGGTTACAGGGTGATGATATGTAATGATATGGTTACAGGATGATATGGTTACAGGGTGATGATATGGTTAATGATATGGTTACAGCGTGATGATATGGTTAATGATATGGTTACAGGGTGATGATATGGTTAATGATATGGTTACAGGGTGATGATATGGTTACAGGGTGATATGGTTACAGGGTGATGGCGCTGACTACGGCTTCTCGCGCGGCTGGATCTAGGAACTGCTGTGTGTCGAGACAAAGGGATAACCAACTAAATAAATATACCATTTTATATATAAAATTATAATAATAATAATAATAAAATGACTGACATACAATAATTGTACTTTTTGCATCCAGCCGGGCAAGAGGCAGAGTATAGGCCATACGGTGAACCCCTTTTCCATGTCATCCCGTTCCCACCACAGGGAACTAAGAATTGGTCACTCTGCCCCAAAACGCTGCCGCTAGACTGCTCACAGGTACCCAGAGGAGAGGCTCACATCACCCCTGTACTAGACTGCTCACAGGTACCCAGAAGAGAGCTCACATCACCCCTGTACTAGACTGCTGCTCACAGGTACCCAGAAGAGAGCTCACATCACCCCTGTACTAGACTGCTGCTCACAGGTACCCAGAGGAGAGGCTCACATCACCCCTGTACTAGACTGCTGCTCACAGGTACCCAGAGGAGAGCTCACCTCACCCCTGTACTAGACTGCTGCTCACAGGTACCCAGAGGAGAGCTCACCTCACCCCTGTACTAGACTGCTGCTCACAGGTACCCAGAAGAGAGCTCACATCACCCCTGTACTAGACTGCTGCTCACAGGTACCCAGAAGAGAGCTCACATCACCCCTGTACTAGACTGCTCACAGGTACCCAGAAGAGAGCTCACATCACCCCTGTACTAGACTGCTCACAGGTACCCAGAGGAGAGCTCACCTCACCCCTGTACTAGACTGCTCACAGGTACCCAGAGGAGAGCTCACCTCACCCCTGTACTAGACTGCTGCTCACAGGTACCCAGAAGAGAGGCTCACATCACCCCTGTACTAGACTGCTGCTCACAGGTACCCAGAAGAGAGCTCACATCACCCCTGTACTAGACTGCTGCTCACAGGTACCCAGAAGAGAGCTCACATCACCCCTGTACTAGACTGCTGCTCACAGGTACCCAGAAGAGAGCTCACATCACCCCTGTACTAGACTGCTCACAGGTACCCAGAAGAGAGCTCACATCACCCCCCCTGTACTAGACTGCTCACAGGTACCCAGAGGAGAGCTCACCTCACCCCTGTACTAGACTGCTGCTCACAGGTACCCAGAAGAGAGCTCACATCACCCCTGTACTAGACTGCTGCTCACAGGTACCCAGAAGAGAGCTCACATCACCCCTGTACTAGACTGCTGCTCACAGGTACCCAGAGGAGAGCTCACCTCACCCCTGTACTAGACTGCTCACAGGTACCCAGAAAAGAGCTCACATCACCCCTGTACTAGACTGCTCACAGGTACCCAGAGGAGAGCTCACCTCACCCCTGTACTAGACTGCTCACAGGTACCCAGAGGAGAGGCTCACATCACCCCTGTACTAGACTGCTGCTCACAGGTACCCAGAAGAGAGCTCACATCACCCCTGTACTAGACTGCTGCTCACAGGTACCCAGAGGAGAGCTCACCTCACCCCTGTACTAGACTGCTGCTCACAGGTACCCAGAAGAGAGCTCACATCACCCCTGTACTAGACTGCTCACAGGTACCCAGAGGAGAGCTCACCTCACCCCTGTACTAGACTGCTCACAGGTACCCAGAAGAGAGCTCACATCACCCCTGTACTAGACTGCTGCTCACAGGTACCCAGAAGAGAGCTCACATCACCCCTGTACTAGACTGCTGCTCACAGGTACCCAGAAGAGAGCTCACATCACCCCCCCTGTACTAGACTGCTCACAGGTACCCAGAAGAGAGCTCACATCACCCCCCCTGTACTAGACTGCTCACAGATACCCAGAGGAGAGCTCACCTCACCCCTGTACTAGACTGCTGCTCACAGGTACCCAGAAGAGAGCTCACATCACCCCTGTACTAGACTGCTGCTCACAGGTACCCAGAAAAGAGCTCACCTCACCCCTGTACTAGACTGCTGCTCACAGGTACCCAGAAGAGAGCTCACCTCACCCCTGTACTAGACTGCTGCTCACAGGTACCCAGAGGAGAGCTCACCTTACCCCTGTACTAGACTGCTGCTCACAGGTACCCAGAAGAGAGCTCACATCACCCCTGTACTAGACAGCTGCTCACAGGTACCCAGAAGAGAGCTCACATCACCCCTGTACTAGACTGCTGCTCACAGGTACCCAGAGGAGAGCTCACATCACCCCTGTACTAGACTGCTCACAGGTACCCAGAAGAGAGCTCACATCACCCCTGTACTAGACTGCTCACAGGTACCCAGAAGAGAGCTCACATCACCCCTGTACTAGACTGCTCACAGGTACCCAGAGGAGAGGCTCACATCACCCCTGTACTAGACTGCTCACAGGTACCCAGAAGAGAGCTCACATCACCCCTGTACTAGACTGCTGCTCACAGGTACCCAGAAGAGAGCTCACATCACCCCTGTACTAGACTGCTCACAGGTACCCAGAGGAGAGGCTCACATCACCCCTGTACTAGACTGCTGCTCACAGGTACCCAGAAGAGAGCTCACATCACCCCTGTACTAGACTGCTGCTCACAGGTACCCAGAAGAGAGCTCACATCACCCCTGTACTAGACTGCTGCTCACAGGTACCCAGAGGAGAGCTCACCGCACCCCTGTACTAGACTGCTGCTCACAGGTACCCAGAGGAGAGGCTCACATCACCCCTGTACTAGACTGCTCACAGGTACCCAGAAGAGAGGCTCACATCACCCCTGTACTAGACTGCTCACAGGTACCCAGAAGAGAGCTCACATCACCCCTGTACTAGACTGCTGCTCACAGGTACCCAGAAGAGAGCTCACATCACCCCTGTACTAGACTGCTGCTCACAGGTACCCAGAGGAGAGGCTCACATCACCCCTGTACTAGACTGCTGCTCACAGGTACCCAGAGGAGAGCTCACCTCACCCCTGTACTAGACTGCTGCTCACAGGTACCCAGAGGAGAGCTCACCTCACCCCTGTACTAGACTGCTGCTCACAGGTACCCAGAAGAGAGCTCACATCACCCCTGTACTAGACTGCTGCTCACAGGTACCCAGAAGAGAGCTCACATCACCCCTGTACTAGACTGCTCACAGGTACCCAGAAGAGAGCTCACATCACCCCTGTACTAGACTGCTCACAGTACCCAGAGGAGAGCTCACCTCACCCCTGTACTAGACTGCTCACAGGTACCCAGAGGAGAGCTCACCTCACCCCTGTACTAGACTGCTGCTCACAGGTACCCAGAAGAGAGGCTCACATCACCCCTGTACTAGACTGCTGCTCACAGGTACCCAGAAGAGAGCTCACATCACCCCTGTACTAGACTGCTGCTCACAGGTACCCAGAAGAGAGCTCACATCACCCCTGTACTAGACTGCTGCTCACAGGTACCCAGAAGAGAGCTCACATCACCCCTGTACTAGACTGCTCACAGGTACCCAGAAGAGAGCTCACATCACCCCCCCTGTACTAGACTGCTCACAGGTACCCAGAGGAGAGCTCACCTCACCCCTGTACTAGACTGCTGCTCACAGGTACCCAGAAGAGAGCTCACATCACCCCTGTACTAGACTGCTGCTCACAGGTACCCAGAAGAGAGCTCACATCACCCCTGTACTAGACTGCTGCTCACAGGTACCCAGAGGAGAGCTCACCTCACCCCTGTACTAGACTGCTCACAGGTACCCAGAAGAGAGCTCACCTCACCCCTGTACTAGACTGCTCACAGGTACCCAGAGGAGAGGCTCACATCACCCCTGTACTAGACTGCTGCTCACAGGTACCCAGAAGAGAGCTCACATCACCCCTGTACTAGACTGCTGCTCACAGGTACCCAGAGGAGAGCTCACCTCACCCCCGTACTAGACTGCTGCTCACAGGTACCCAGAAGAGAGCTCACATCACCCCTGTACTAGACTGCTCACAGGTACCCAGAGGAGAGCTCACCTCACCCCTGTACTAGACTGCTCACAGGTACCCAGAAGAGAGCTCACATCACCCCTGTACTAGACTGCTGCTCACAGGTACCCAGAAGAGAGCTCACATCACCCCTGTACTAGACTGCTGCTCACAGGTACCCAGAAGAGAGCTCACATCACCCCCCCTGTACTAGACTGCTCACAGGTACCCAGAAGAGAGCTCACATCACCCCCCCTGTACTAGACTGCTCACAGGTACCCAGAGGAGAGCTCACCTCACCCCTGTACTAGACTGCTGCTCACAGGTACCCAGAAGAGAGCTCACATCACCCCTGTACTAGACTGCTGCTCACAGGTACCCAGAAGAGAGCTCACCTCACCCCTGTACTAGACTGCTGCTCACAGGTACCCAGAAGAGAGCTCACCTCACCCCTGTACTAGACTGCTGCTCACAGGTACCCAGAGGAGAGCTCACCTCACCCCTGTACTAGACTGCTGCTCACAGGTACCCAGAAGAGAGCTCACATCACCCCTGTACTAGACTGCTGCTCACAGGTACCCAGAAGAGAGCTCACATCACCCCTGTACTAGACTGCTGCTCACAGGTACCCAGAGGAGAGCTCACATCACCCCTGTACTAGACTGCTGCTCACAGGTACCCAGAAGAGAGCTCACATCACCCCTGTACTAGACTGCTGCTCACAGGTACCCAGAAGAGAGCTCACATCACCCCTGTACTAGACTGCTGCTCACAGGTACCCAGAAGAGAGCTCACATCACCCCTGTACTAGACTGCTGCTCACAGGTACCCAGAAGAGAGCTCACATCACCCCTGTACTAGACTGCTGCTCACAGGTACCCAGAAGAGAGCTCACATCACCCCTGTACTAGACTGCTGCTCACAGGTACCCAGAAGAGAGCTCACCTCACCCCTGTACTAGACTGCTCACAGGTACCCAGAAGAGAGCTCACATCACCCCTGTACTAGACTGCTCACAGGTACCCAGAGGAGAGCTCACCTCACCCCTGTACTAGACTGCTGCTCACAGGTACCCAGAAGAGAGCTCACATCACCCCCCCTGTACTAGACTGCTCACAGGTACCCAGAAGAGAGCTCACATCACCCCTGTACTAGACTGCTCACAGGTACCCAGAAGAGAGGCTCACATCATCCCCCCTGTACTAGACTGCTGCTCACAGGTACCCAGAAGAGAGCTCACATCACCCCTGTACTAGACTGCTCACAGGTACCCAGAGGAGAGCTCACCTCACCCCTGTACTAGACTGCTCACAGGTACCCAGAAGAGAGCTCACATCACCCCTGTACTAGACTGCTCACAGGTACCCAGAAGAGAGCTCACATCACCCCTGTACTAGACTGCTGCTCACAGGTACCCAGAAGAGAGCTCACATCACCCCTGTACTAGACTGCTGCTCACAGGTACCCAGAAGAGAGGCTCACATCACCCCTGTACTAGACTGCTGCTCACAGGTACCCAGAAGAGAGCTCACATCACCCCTGTACTAGACTGCTCACAGGTACCCAGAGGAGAGCTCACCTCACCCATGTACTAGACTGCTCACAGGTACCCAGAGGAGAGGCTCACATCACCCCTGTACTAGACTGCTCACAGGTACCCAGAAGAGAGCTCACATCACCCCTGTACTAGACTGCTGCTCACAGGTACCCAGAAGAGAGCTCACATCACCCCTGTACTAGACTGCTGCTCACAGGTACCCAGAGGAGAGCTCACATCACCCCTGTACTAGACTGCTCACAGGTACCCAGAAGAGAGCTCACATCACCCCTGTACTAGACTGCTCACAGGTACCCAGAGGAGAGGCTCACATCACCCCTGTACTAGACTGCTCACAGGTACCCAGAAGAGAGCTCACATCACCCCTGTACTAGACTGCTGCTCACAGGTACCCAGAAGAGAGGCTCACATCACCCCTGTACTAGACTGCTGCTCACAGGTACCCAGAAGAGAGGCTCACATCACCCCTGTACTAGACTGCTGCTCACAGGTACCCAGAGGAGAGCTCACCTCACCCCTGTACTAGACTGCTCACAGGTACCCAGAAAAGAGCTCACATCACCCCTGTACTAGACTGCTCACAGGTACCCAGAGGAGAGCTCACCTCACCCCTGTACTAGACTGCTCACAGGTACCCAGAGGAGAGGCTCACATCACCCCTGTACTAGACTGCTGCTCACAGGTACCCAGAAGAGAGCTCACATCACCCCTGTACTAGACTGCTGCTCACAGGTACCCAGAGGAGAGCTCACCTCACCCCTGTACTAGACTGCTGCTCACAGGTACCCAGAAGAGAGCTCACATCACCCCTGTACTAGACTGCTCACAGGTACCCAGAAGAGAGCTCACATCACCCCTGTACTAGACTGCTCACAGGTATCCAGAGGAGAGCTCACCTCACCCCTGTACTAGACTGCTGCTCACAGGTACCCAGAAGAGAGCTCACATCACCCCCCCTGTACTAGACTGCTCACAGGTACCCAGAAGAGAGCTCACATCACCCCTGTACTAGACTGCTCACAGGTACCCAGAAGAGAGGCTCACATCACCCCCCCTGTACTAGACTGCTGCTCACAGGTACCCAGAAGAGAGCTCACATCACCCCTGTACTAGACTGCTCACAGGTACCCAGAGGAGAGCTCACCTCACCCCTGTACTAGACTGCTCACAGGTACCCAGAAGAGAGCTCACATCACCCCTGTACTAGACTGCTGCTCACAGGTACCCAGAAGAGAGGCTCACATCACCCCTGTACTAGACTGCTGCTCACAGGTACCCAGAAGAGAGCTCACATCACCCCTGTACTAGACTGCTGCTCACAGGTACCCAGAAGAGAGGCTCACATCACCCCTGTACTAGACTGCTGCTCACAGGTACCCAGAAGAGAGCTCACATCACCCCTGTACTAGACTGCTCACAGGTACCCAGAGGAGAGCTCACCTCACCCATGTACTAGACTGCTCACAGGTACCCAGAGGAGAGGCTCACATCACCCCTGTACTAGACTGCTCACAGGTACCCAGAAGAGAGCTCACATCACCCCTGTACTAGACTGCTGCTCACAGGTACCCAGAAGAGAGCTCACATCACCCCTGTACTAGACTGCTGCTCACAGGTACCCAGAGGAGAGCTCACATCACCCCTGTACTAGACTGCTCACAGGTACCCAGAAGAGAGCTCACATCACCCCTGTACTAGACTGCTCACAGGTACCCAGAGGAGAGGCTCACATCACCCCTGTACTAGACTGCTCACAGGTACCCAGAAGAGAGCTCACATCACCCCTGTACTAGACTGCTGCTCACAGGTACCCAGAAGAGAGCTCACATCACCCCTGTACTAGACTGCTCACAGGTACCCAGAGGAGAGGCTCACATCACCCCTGTACTAGACTGCTCACAGGTACCCAGAAGAGAGCTCACATCACCTGTGTTCTTGCCTCCCTCCACTGGCTCCCGGTGCGCTACTACAGGATAGAATTCAATGTTCTCCTATTAGTCTATAAAGCCCTAAATGGTAAGGCCCCTGTTTACCTAGCAGACCTCCTCACCCCCTCCTATACCAACGTCAGGGCCCTCAGATCGGCTGACAAGGGTCTCCTAACCCGTAGGTCCAATTTCAAGTCTAGGGGGGGGGGGGGGGGGGGGGGGGGGGCGGCGTGCTTTTGCGGTCGCAGCCCCTGACCTCTGGAACAGCATCCCCATGTCCATCAAATCTGCCCCCTCCATCGAGTCTTTTAAATCTACTCAAAACCCATCTATACTCCCTGGCCTTCCCTATTTGTATTTATTTATTAACACAGTTAAACATAAGTAAAAACAATACATAATAAGTTATAACCATTGTGAAGGAGAAGTTAGAAGCCTAGAGGCTTATCGAGAACTTCCCGTTTTATAAAATCAAACATACAAAAATATACATATTATAAAATACCAGAATACATTCAAAAGATATGTGTTAATACAAACATACATACATGCATATACTGTATACTGCATACATAATTATATATAACAACCCACCCACCTGCCTACAAAACTGCCCACCCACATAACCAAATGCATACCTACACGTATGACCTATTTATCTATCTGCTACTTTTGGATATGAGCATTTTTTTTGCTTTAAAAATAAGCAGAGATGGAGATTTCCTCAGCATAGGATCAGCTGCATTCCAAAGATTGGACCCTCTATGCCTCACTGAGAACTGCCTAAGTGAAGTACCACAATAAGGTATATGCAGGTCCCTGGACTGACGTGTAGCATCTGAATGAACATCTGAGTTAAAAGAAAAATAATTATAATAAAACATTTGGTAGATTGTGATCATGAATGCATTTGTACACAAATATACATATCTGTAAAGAATGAACCTCTGATAGATTTTTCAGTTCATTGATGAAGAATATCCTCTATATATCTAAAGGCCTTAATGAAGAATATGCCTAGAAGTCTGTGTCTCTCCTCCCCCAGCATCATGTAGCAGAACATGCAAAATCCTAGTTCACTCTCTCTCTCTGGCAGTTATACATGCAAAGTCCCTCCCTTTCAACACACACACACACACACACACACACACACACACACACACACACACACACACACACACACACACACACACACACACACACAGAGACATACACACGCCCCCCTCCCCTTTTCTCAAGAGTGTATAAAGTGACATGTAATAGGACATTCTGTTCTCTCTTTTGCTCCTGCTCTCTTTTGTCTACTGGTGATGTGCCCGCGCGGGGTGACTCTAATGAATAAAAGCTCCGTTTGAGAAATACTCTGTCTCCCGCTTCGTCTTTCGGCCGACTGGCCCACTGGCAAATCAATTAAGAATTCACGAGGGATAGGAAATCCCTAACAAATGGAGGTTCCAGAGTGAGAATTGATGTGGGCCAGCCGCAACCAAGGACGGAACGACGCGGAGGAGGAGGAGATGGTGCAGAGGGATAGACTTTCACTACCAGCTGTCTGCAGCGCGTCTGACCCAGGGGTGAGCTACCAACGGCAGCCCCTCAGACGTCCGTGACCAGACCACCAGACGACCGGATGACAGGCAGGAGGAGACGAAGGACAGACGGGCCAGGATGAGAGGCGACCGGAGGAGATGGCAGCTGTGCGAGAGGCCGGAGATGACCACCGCAGCACCGGAGAGGAACACCGCAGCCAGGCACCGCTGGCACCGCAGATCAATCACCGCTGATCGTCGTCTACGACACGCAGTTCATCCACGACTAGAACGGGGGAAGCGGCCGCAGGAGAGACACTGAGCTGAGTTGGAGTGATGGTGGGCCGGCCGGCGAGAGGTGGAGCGGACAGTCCAGAGACACTGGGAAGGCAGCGGACCGGAGGAGGCACGTTTGCCTAGGGGACCGCACCCTGGAACGGGAACCAGCTCAGGAGGAGACCCACGTCCCCTAGAAGACGGGACCAGGGGTGCACTGTAATAGAGGGGGGGTTCCTCTGGGTTAGGTGATGAGTAAGGGGGGTCCGGTGGGGTTACGTGATATCTTCTGTTAGGTTGCCAGAATTGTGTTTCTCTCTTTCTTCTCTCTCTCTCTCCCGCTTTCTCCCCTCCCTCTATCTCTCTCTCTGCTCTCCTGATGTTGATTATCCTGTCTGGTATTGGATGTGATGCATGTAATGAGGTGACAATCGACGGATACAGATCAATGAACTGTGTGTTGACGTTTTATTTAACGTCAAAAGGGGGAATTGATAGATTTTTCAGTTCATTGATGACGAATATCCTCTATATATCTAAAGGCCTTAATGAAGAATATGCCTAGAAGTCTGTGTCTCTCCTCCCCCTGCATCATGTAGCAGAACATGCAAAATCCTAGTTCACTCTCTCTCTCTGGCAGTTATACATGCAAAGTCCCTCCCTTTCAACACACACACACACACACACACACACACACACACACACAGAGACATACACACGCCCCCCTCCCCTTTTCTCAAGAGTGTATAAAGTGACATGTAATAGGACATTCTGTTCTCTCTTTTGCTCCTGCTCTCTTTTGTCTACTGGTGATGTGCCCGCGCGGGGTGACTCTAATGAATAAAAGCTCCGTTTGAGAAATACTCTGTCTCCCGCTTCGTCTTTCGGCCGACTGGCCCACTGGCAAATCAATTAAGAATTCACGAGGGATAGGAAATCCCTAACACCTCAGACACAGTCAGAATGTTTAGTTTCTTGAAAAGAGGAGCAGATGGTTTTGATCTGAGAGGGTTGCCAGTCTAACAAATCTTTTTTGAAGTAAAATAGTTTTTTGAAGATGAGATGAATGAGTGCTAGCCCATATTATGTTACAATAAGATATGTAAGGAAAGATAAGACTATAATACAGGATTAAAAAAACAACTTCTATTTATCAATGAACACACCTTCCTAATTATACCTACTGACTTCATTGCTTTTTTACAAACATGATAATCTTTTTTTCCAATTGAGTTTATCATCAACTAAGATACCTAAAAACTTTGTTGGAAGTTACTTGTTTGATTTCGGTGTTACTGATTAATAGTGTGGCAGCTGTGGAAGAGAGTGCTGCAAATGAAATGCAAGAAGAACCTGAAATTGAAATGGATAGCGTGAAGAGCTGTAAACGCCTTCCGTGAAGATGGAATTGTTTGGACGCTATGCTGTAATTGCAAATGGGAAAGTGAGTCGGGACCGGTTCCGTGCGAACGCCATGAGGATCCTAACATCAGACTAATTAATTGTGATATTGTGGATTATGGAACGGACTGGAAGCCGTATTAAATGGAACGGATTGGATGCCGTATTATGTTGAACCATCACAATTAATGTCGTCTGGACGTGTGGAAACGAAACTGTTCGCTTGGACATTGCGGATGTGTGGCAATAAATTCCCAGTTCTATATTCTACATCGGTGAAGAATTGAAGTTTCTTTTTATTGTATTATATTACGTTACTGCATTCATAAGCAGAAAGAAAAGGAAACCCACACACCAAGTGAATGCAACGTTCAAACTACAAAGGATAAATAAAAAGAATAAACAAAATGCCTGAAGCCAAGAGGCAAACCCGCAAATCTATGCTAAGAGAGGCTGAAGATGAAAAGGCGAGCTTAATGGTACGCCTTGCCAATTTAAAGAAAAAACAAGAGCTTGAGAAACAACAGAGATTTGAAATATGAAACTGACCTTGCCAATTTAAAGAAACAACAAAGAGATCTGAAATTGGAAAAGCGCGCAGCCAAGCAAGCATCATTGTTGTGAAGGGCCAGATTAAACCGAATATATATATTTATTTATATATATATATTTAATTGTATTTGTATATTCTCTAATATTCCATGATATCCCTTGTATATTCCTTGAATATCCATTCTAGCCTACTGAACATCCCATAATAGTCTCCATTCTACTATTGGTCGAGACCTTGGTGCCAGGCTGCCATACCCCTCAGACCCAGTTCAAACGTACCGCTCGACATGTACGAACAAGTCCTAGTTCCGCGTAGGAATTTGGCTACCGCACCACTAATGGGACTATTTGTTCATAGTGCGTATATATACTGCGCTACTAAAGTAGGACCTTCTTTTCAGTCCAGTTTCTTACCCTCCAATAGAGTCACAGACGTAAAGCCTCCCCGCGATGCCACGTGTGGGAGTAAGGCCAAGTTCGCCTACCATCGGTATTGAGACATCGTGTATATTAATATTTGAATAGTCACATTTGGCACTATATCGTCGAGTTGGACGTAGTCTATTAAGCTAATAATAGTCTGTTAATATATAGTGCTTCGTGCGGTGAGAATACTACCGTAGTCAGTACCCCATCGTTTCGGGCAGAGAACTGGCTGCTTACCCAGGGTGGTTGACCCTATGTGAAGCTGCACCCGAGGAGCCCCAGAGCCGACGAGCGAGTGGACCTGTATACCGGATTATTCTACCGACGACAGCCCGCCTTCCCAGGCACGGATTATGCTTTGGATACTTTGATTATTCTATGGATAAAGACCCCCAACACTACCGTGTGTTGGAATCCCCCCCCCTGGAGAGGACGCAAGGTGAGGAGACGCTCTGCAAGACGAGGTCTCTCCACATCTCTCCCCCGTGGACCGGAGAGAGCCGGCCCACAAAGAGTCCACCTGCTTTCATCTGTGGTCCAAGGATCGCCGGCGCATTGAACGGCACTACAGTGGGTTCTCCTGGGATACCCTTGGCCGGACGAGGCAGCTGGATTCTACCCCCCCCCCCCCCTCCTACTCCTGTCGGCTTACAAGCGACCGGATTAACCCCCTCTAGTGTATCCAGCCTATAATCATTAAAGTATCATTGCTGTTATTCCTTAACTATTCCAGGTCGTATATTTACCACCTGCGCCTTCAGAGATTGGACATTATCTATTGATATACCGACGAATACTCCTTGCCATAAAAGTGCATACTATTTCAATTCATAAATGTAATTAAGTGATTAAGTGCTTATTCTACACACCATCGCTGTGTAGGAAATAAAGACCTGTTTCTAATTCGTACATTTGTGTTGGATCCGTTTCATCTACGTGAGAGTGTTCATGATAATATATTTATGCCGTGTACTGGGTGGCCGAATATTAAGTACAAAGGTAGTGGTAGTAAGTATCATATCTAGTAATACAGTCAGGGAATTGTACCCCTCAGTTACAATTGGTCCTTCGAGCCGGATGGTAATTAGTGTAATATTAATATAGTGTTATTAATATTGAAATGGCCTATGATGAACACTCCACGAAACGATCCTCCTAACCAACGCCCGCAGCGCGAACGACGGCTCCCTCAGTACTTAGAGGCTTACGCTGTCAGTCAACAACCTAGTCTTCTACTAACAGTAAACGCGGTAAAACTAGAAAGTAAAAGCATGTCTAACCCCAACGCCCAGACTACCCCGACCATAGAGGCCCCTACGGGCTCTAATGTAACTGACCAAGTTCACGGTGGGGACCAGTGGGAACCAGACATGACTTCACACCCCGCCAGTACTGAAGAAGTAGTCCCCGATGAGTCCCGGGAGGAATACAACGCTACCGAGAGAGAACTCGGCATGGAAGAAGACGGGGAGAGCACCGTGGAGATAGAGCTCCAAGGCTCCGCAAGGAGTACCCCGAGGGAAGGCTCCCCTATACAACCGCCTTCTCCCAGCGAGGCAGAGAGGACCCTACAGCAGGCATTCCTCGTCAGCCTGAAAGCCTCTACTGAACGCGATAGACTCCAGGGTGAACGCGATCGATTGCAGCTACAGCAACGGAGCGAAGAAGAGCACATACGCCTGGAAATAAGACGCATTCAGATGGAAGAGAATGTGGCCCGAGACCGAGCAGACAGCCAGCGAGCAGCTGCTGGTGCTCTACGGGACGCAGAGCGCGACAGACAGCAAGCGCAACTAATAGAACAGCTGATCAGACGGACAACACCCTCTCCCTCCGCCAGAGGCTCCAGGAACTCATCTAGACACACCTCCAGGGCGGCATCCCCTAGCCGAGTAAACAACCCTGAACTTGACCAACAGACGAGGTCTATACCCCCCACAGACCACCTCCCCCCACCGGTCCAAGCGAGACCTAGCAACCGGGAAGGAGCAGCATATCCTGTGGAGAGGCTAAACCAGAGACTACAAGCACTGGATGACCTAACTGAAGACGAAGAGGAAGAGGAGGAGAACCGCGCCCGAAGACAGCACAGTACTCTACCGGACCAGGAGGTCCGGTACAGCCCAGGCTATACTCCCGCGGAGCTGCGCTACAGACCCCCGACTCTATACACGGGTGAGCACGACGCACGACCCGCACCGAGGAACAGCACCTGGACAAGCGGGCCATGGTACACTGCCGGTACCAGCCCATACCAAGGAGCGGGAGGAGACTCGCCTAGGAGGCCTCTCCCCCAACGCTCGCCGATGTATCCACAGTCAGCGTCATACATTGGCACGCCTATGGTACCCGACTTCACCCAAGAGAACCGGGCCCAGTATACAGAACTCCGCATGTGTCTGGAGACCATGTTGGTGGATGTATTGGATGAACGCCACAAATACGCCATCCTACTGCAGCACTTAAAGGTGCCCCGCGCACATAATATAGCGCTCGCCTACGCGACTTCCACCACCCCATACACAGCAGCGCTGGTAGCATTGGACCAGAGGTATGGGCGCATATGGGATTACGTGATCCAGGAGATCCGACACATCGACCGCTTACCCCCAGCAATAGACAATCGAGCACTGGACGACCTGTCCATCAGAGTGCAGTCCCTGGTAGGGATGTTGGGAGCGCAAAGAGAGAAGGGGAAGTATGAACTTTACGCCAACTCAAATGTGGAAAGGATCCTGGAGAAGCTGCCGCCCGCTCGTCAGGAGCGCTTTAGGCGGCAGAGGGACCACAGAGACCCGAATGGCCCCGAACCGAACCTCCTCGATCTAGCAGACTTCCTGGCGAGAGAAGTCAGCAGCCTACGGCTAGATACATTCGGACGGAGCACCCCTGGCTCCAGAGAAGGAACCAGACGACTAAATGATGGAAGAAGATCGGTGACTGTGATGCACCAATCGGAGTCAGTACCGAGCAGCAGGAGCCACAGTACCCCCTCCAGAACGGAGAAGTGGAAGATAGTGTGCCCCTACTGTGAGAAAGAACACTGGCTAGCGCAATGTGACTCCTTCCCCAAGCTGAACGCGGAGGAAGCAGGTCAATGGATAAAGTCCAACAAGCGCTGTTTTCGCTGTGCGCGCTCACACATGGCAGCCAAATGCCGCTTAAAGAAAAGGTGCACCAAGTGCGATGGAGCCCATCTGGACATACTTCACGACAGTAACAGACGGCGCCCTTCACCTGCACCATCCAGCCGCAAAGCGAGCGTCATGTACATCGATCCCGCCAGCAGCAGTGGAGCCCGAGTACTCCTAAAAGTAGTGCGTGTGACACTAAGCTACCAGAATAAAGTCCTGGACACTTACGCCGTCCTCGATGACGGGTCAGAGAAGACCCTGCTGCTCGCCTCCGCTGCGGCCCAGCTAGGGCTGCGGGGAAGCGAAACCCAAATGACAATTCGGACAATAAGACGAGATTTGAAGACGATAAAGGGCGAGAATGTCTCATTCTCTATCGCAGCAAGCGGCCAGCCTGAGCGACGGTACCAGATTGCAGACGCTTTCACCAGCCAAGAAATAGGACTGTCGCGGTACACATACCCCGTCGCCAAGCTGATGGAGAAATATGCACATCTGCGCAAGTTACCGATCCCGCTCATAGACAATGCTATGCCGACCCTGTTGATAGGCTCCGACCATGCAGACCTCATTGTCCCGATAGACCGGGTTCATACCGGACCCCGAGGCTGTCCTGCAGCAGTCGAGACCCGTTTGGGATGGACTCTCCAAGGCCCGCTCGCCAAATCTCTCAACCGAAGTACAGCCACTAGATGTCTCCACTCCCGAGTCACAGAGGGAGAAACCGCACTCCTGCAACACGTAGAGCGGCTATGGAGCTTGGAACAAATGCCCTTTAAGAATGGAAAGAAAGACATTCGCTCTAAAGATGACATTTACGCCATTCACCTCCTCGAGACAGGGACCAAGAGAGTCCCGGTCAACGGCGTGTTGAGATACGCCACGCCACTCCTGCGGCGAGAAGGAATGCCTACTTTCCACGCCAAGACAGACGCCATAGAACGGTACCTGCTGAACACGGAGCGGCGCTTAGCCAAGAACCCCGCCCAAGAGAGTGTATACCGCGCTGAGATTGAGAAGCTCATCACAGCGGGACACGTCACAAAGATGGACATTAAAGAGGCTGACCAGACCACTGAATCGTGGTACGTGCCCCACCACAAGGTCCATCACAACGGTAAAGACCGCATAGTATTTAACTGCAGCTACCAGATCGGATCCCAAAATCTGAATAAAGAGTTACTGCCCGGTCCCACACTCGGCCCCTCCCTACTCGGCGTTCTACTCCGCTTCCGCCAGGAAAAGGTGGCCATCAGCGGGGACATTAAAGGAATGTTCCTGCAGGTGAGATTAGTAGAGGCGGACAAGCCCCTGTTACGGTTCCTATGGAGAGAGAAGCCAGGAGATGAGCACCCAGCCATCTACCAATGGGAAGTCCTCCCCTTCGGAACGACGTGCAGCCCCTGCTGTGCGACATTTGCACTACAGAAACATGTAGCAGAGGACCCAGCAGCGGACGAAGAGGTCCGACACAGCGTAAAGAACAGCTTCTACGTAGACAACTGTCTACAAAGCCTTTCAACCCAGGAAGAAGCCGAGGCTCTCCTGATTAAACTCCGCGCCTCATTGATCAAAGGCGGCTTTGATCTCAGGCAGTGGGCCAGCAGCGATCCGCAAGTACTGCGCAGCCTCTCCTCCGAGGACAAGGCAGCCAGCAGCGAGACCTGGATGGCTACAATCCCGGGAGAAGCCCAGGAGATGACCCTGGGATTGGTGTGGCGATTCAAAACAGATTCGCTTCACTACAGACACAAGCCCCTGACTACGGAGCAGGGAAGGCCGGCGGCGGCGCCGACCACCAGACGGAGTGTGTACACAACACTCGCCCGACAATATGACCCGCTAGGATGTATTCTACCGTACACCACCAGGGCAAAAATGATTGTACGAGCATTGTGGGACAAGGACCAGGGCTGGGACGACCCCATTCCCGCACACCTTGCATCCCCCTGGAGAGAGTGGGAGATGGAGCTCCACTCACTCCCAGGCGTTAATATGCGCCGAAGCTACTTCCCACCCAAGGTGAGGCCAGAGACATGTAAAATGGACTTACACGTCTTCAGTGACGCCTCAGAGGTCGCATACGGATCAGTAGCCTACTTGCGGGCCCAAGACCAGGGGGGAGAGATCTACACAGCATTTGTCCTCGCCCGCTCGAGAATAGCCCCACGCAAGCAACAATCTATCCCACGTCTAGAGCTCTGCGCAGCCCTAGCCGGAGCGCACCTAGCCACGCTCATCCAACGTGAGCTCACCATACCGGTGTCTAGAACAATCCTGTGGTCAGATTCCACGACGGTACTCGCCTGGATCAAATCGGACTCATGCAAGTACAAAGTCTTCGTGGGAGTCAGAGTCACCGAGATTCAAGACTTAACCGAAGAGTTAACCGGAGAAACAGAGTGGCGCTACGTTGATACAAAACAGAACCCAGCTGACGTCATCACCCGGGGGATGCCCCTGGATGACCTCACCCGTCGCAATGTCTACAGTGACGGCCCCGCATTCCTAAGACTCCCGGAAGGACAGTGGCCCATGTCTATCCCGAGGGAAGCAAGTCCAGAGGAGGTGGAAATTAAGAAGTCTGTGTTCTGTGGATTGAGCACCGTAGCCTCCACCGACCCTAACATAAACGATTGCACGTCCATAGAGAGTGCACAACAAAGAACATTCCTGCGGTACCACCCGGAGTGCAAGTCCCCCGCTGATATGTCAGCGGCTAACTACGAGGAAGCAGAATTGCTTCTACTGCAGCGAGCCCAGAGAGACTCGTTCCCCGATGAATTGGCCTGTCTACAGGGAGGAAAGCCTGTCCCATCCGACAGCAGATTAATTCACCTGGCCCCCGAGAGCGACGCTCACACCCTCATCAGAGTGGGTGGTCGCCTACGCAGAGCCCCCAATCTACCGGATGACATTAAATACCCGATCGTATTGAACAGCCGACACAAGGTCACAGAGCTGATTATAAAGAAATACGATGAGGATGTACATCACGCAGGAGCAGAAAGAGTCTTCGCGGAAATCAGACGTCGTTACTGGATCCTACAAGGAAGAGAGGCGGTACGACGCTTCCAACGAACATGTCTAGACTGCCGCAAGTGGCACGCGCAGCCCAGCATACCAAGGATGGCTGACCTTCCTCCATGTCGCCTCCGAATCGGTGACAAGCCATTCCACTCAACGGGTATGGACTGCTTTGGCCCGCTGCACATAAAGAAAGGAAGAGGAACCGAGAAGCGGTGGGGTATTGTATTCAAATGCATGACCACCAGAGCGATACACATCGAGCTTCTCCCGACCATGAGCACAGACTCATTCCTTATGCCTTCCGTAGATTCATATCACGGAAAGGAAGACCGTCTACCCTATTGTCCGATCATGGGACAAACTTTAAAGGCGGCGAAAGAGAGCTGAGAGAGAGCTTCCAAGCTATGGGCCCAGAACTTAAGACCCACCTCGCTCCAGCACAGGTTGATTTCCAATTCAACCCCCCAAACGCACCCCACTTCGGTGGCACTTGGGAACAAGAAGTGCGCTCCATAAAGACAGCCCTGTACGCAGTACTTGGGGCCCAGACTGTGGCGGAAGAAGTCCTAATGACAGTCCTCACGGAGATTGAGGGAGTACTTAACTCGAAGCCCCTCGGATATGTCTCCAGTGATGTGGCGGATATCGACCCAGTTACCCCCAACACACTCCTGATGGGGCGGCTAGATCCCACATTACCCCAGACAATGTACCGGCCTGAAGAAGCGAACGGCCGACGAATGTGGAGGTACAGCCAAGTATTAGCCGACAAGTTTTGGAACAGTTTCCTACTGCACTACCTACCGTCTCTACAGACCCGCCAGAAGTGGGTAAAGGAGAGAGACAATTTGACAGAAGGAACAGTCGTCATGATTATTGATCAATCACTGCCCAGAGCTATGTGGCCGGCCGGCCGCGTAAGCAAAGTGATCACCGGTGCCGACGGCAAGGTCCGAGCAGCTGAAGTGCTCGTCCAGGGTCGCACTTACACCCGTCCCGTGGCAAGGCTCATAGAACTGCCTCGACTCCCAGACACAATCGATGATGACCATGACCCTACAACCCTATGACTTTGTGAAGTTGACTGACCCCTAGAGCAAACCCTTATGTGTAAATAGACAACGCGATTAATCTGTCTCCGTTTAACTGATTAGGTCTGGGACCTATTCAGGGGGTGGCTGTTGTGAAGGGCCAGATTAAACCGAATATATATATTTATTTATATATATATATTTAATTGTATTTGTATATTCTCTAATATTCCCTGATATCCCTTGTATATTCCTTGTACAATATGCATTGAATATCCATTCTAGCCTACTGAACATCCCATAATAGTCTCCATTCTACTATTGGTCGAGACCTTGGTGCCAGGCTGCCATACCCCTCAGACCCAGTTCAAACGTACCGCTCGACATGTACGAACAAGTCCTAGTTCCGCGTAGGAATTTGGCTACCGCACCACTAATGGGACTATTTGTTCATAGTGCGTATATATACTGCGCTACTAAAGTAGGACCTTCTTTTCAGTCCAGTTTCTTACCCTCCAATAGAGTCACAGACGTAAAGCCTCCCCGCGATGCCACGTGTGGGAGTAAGGCCAAGTTCGCCTACCATCGGTATTGAGACATCGTGTATATTAATATTTGAATAGTCACATTTGGCACTATATCGTCGAGTTGGACGTAGTCTATTAAGCTAATAATAGTCTGTTAATATATAGTGCTTCGTGCGGTGAGAATACTACCGTAGTCAGTACCCCATCGTTTCGGGCAGAGAACTGGCTGCTTACCCAGGGTGGTTGACCCTATGTGAAGCTGCACCCGAGGAGCCCCAGAGCCGACGAGCGAGTGGACCTGTATACCGGATTATTCTACCGACGACAGCCCGCCTTCCCAGGCACGGATTATGCTTTGGATACTTTGATTATTCTATGGATAAAGACCCCCGACACTACCGTGTGTTGGAACCCCCCCCCCTGGAGAGGACGCAAGGTGAGGAGACGCTCTGCAAGACGAGGTCTCTCCACATCTCTCCCCCGTGGACCGGAGAGAGCCGGCCCACAAAGAGTCCACCTGCTTTCATCTGTGGTCCAAGGATCGCCGGCGCATTGAACGGCACTACAGTGGGTTCTCCTGGGATACCCTTGGCCGGACGAGGCAGCTGGATTCTACCCCCCCCCCCCCCTCCTACTCCTGTCGGCTTACAAGCGACCGGATTAACCCCCTCTAGTGTATCCAGCCTATAATCATTAAAGTATCATTGCTGTTATTCCTTAACTATTCCAGGTCGTATATTTACCACCTGCGCCTTCAGAGATTGGACATTATCTATTGATATACCGACGAATACTCCTTGCCATAAAAGTGCATACTATTTCAATTCATAAATGTAATTAAGTGATTAAGTGCTTATTCTACACACCATCGCTGTGTAGGAAATAAAGACCTGTTTCTAATTCGTACATTTGTGTTGGATCCGTTTCATCTACGTGAGAGTGTTCATGATAATATATTTATGCCGTGTACTGGGTGGCCGAATATTAAGTACAAAGGTAGTGGTAGTAAGTATCATATCTAGTAATACAGTCAGGGAATTGTACCCCTCAGTTACAATCATCGATAAGAGTCTTGACTGAGAGGCGCAACATTGAACCAGCCAATGAATATCATAACAATGATGCTGATAATGTTTTTATTAATCACTGTGTTGATTTCAGCTCCAAGGAGTGCGAGCACAAAATACGTAAACTCCCCATTTATGTCCCCTCCAGCCATATGTAGTGTCCGCTTGTCGCTCCCCAATGAATCGACAAGCGTCCACGATGCACCCGCAATTAATTATCTTACTCAGTCCCAAAGTTTGTGATGTAAATATGGAATGTCCCAAGTTGCCGCTGTTTACAGTTTATTGTTGTCCAAAGGTGAATGATGGTGAATGAAGGGTTAAATCAGAACAGTTGTCAATTGCTCCATGGTCAGTTCCAAACGGTGAGACAGGTGGAAAAATGTATCCTCATCACAGGTGCATGCGATTAGGGCAATTAGCTAAGCCATTTATAGAAGAGGGGCCATAATGGAGGCGGTGAGCCCTAGTATTCAAACATAAATAAGACACTACTTAATAACCAAAACACTCATATGACCTTTACAAATAGCTTTGCCTCCTTTTTCGAATAACTTTTACCTTTATTACAAAATACAATAAAATTAGATTTTTCTACATTTAACGATAGCTTATTAGTCTGGAACCAATCTGAGACACAAGATAAACCATCATTGGCTTCCCTAATTAATACTGCAAAATTCTCGTGACATTATAATGTTGGTGTCGTCAGCAAACAAGATCGAGAATACTCTTTGGTTGACAAGTGTCATGTCTAAATGTGCTATATAAATAAATGTGATTGATTGATGTGGATGCAGGGGAGTCTGAGCTTACACAAGTGAAACTCCTCTGAAGAAACATTGATCCAGGACAGGCCTACCAGCTTCTGCCGCCCTGTACTTCCAGTCTTGTGCATAATTTGCAAGAAAATGGACAAGTGTGTGACTGTGAAGGGCAAACGCCAGAGGGACCACCGATCACTGGCAGACCTTGTCTGCAGGTATGAAAAATAAACAAGCCTAGCTACACTAATATGAAAAATACACTATTTGATGCTGTGCAGAGCGACAGTTTAGCTGTGTTTTTATAGTTTACATAACTAGCATTCTAGATTTCTTCAGATACTGTATGCCATCTAGTTGTATTGTTTGAGGAGTTGGCAACAGAACAAGGATCATTGACATAGCTAAGGTTTCATCAGCCCTTGGCTGTTCAGCACTATTGAGATCCATACCTTCTCAGGTTGTGACTCTACAAGTGCCTTTCATGGCAAGGGCAAGAGGAAAACATTTACTGTTGCCTGTGAAAAAAAGGAAGGTGGGTAGTGATTCACATTCCTTTACAGCTGTGGGTAGGGCGTTCCACATTGATGTGGCATAATTGTGAAACGTGTTTAGTCCCTTGTTTGAGCCGAATCTGGGTTTAACATGATTTGTAGAGCTCCCTCTGGTGTTGTGATCGTGGTATTCACTGACCTTTGGGAAGTACTTTGACATGTACATGGGTACCTTAGTGGTGTAGTGTATCTTGTAGACCAGGCCCATTGCAAGTTGCTGTACTCTGTCGTCTACTCTAAGCCATCCTAGGTTGTCAAAGTGGGCAGGGGTGAGGTGGGTTCTCGGAGTAAGGTCAAGCAGTAGTCTGTTGTTTTGAGATGTTTGTAATTTTGTTTTTAGCGCCTTTGAGGTGCTTTGGTACCATGAGGTGCAAGCATAGTCGTAGTACCCTTGAATGAGTGCTCCTGCCAGAGTCTTCAGGGTATTCTTGTTTACCAGAGAGGAGATCCGGTACAAGAATCTAGTTCGTTGGTTGACTTTTTTTATAACATTGGATGCAATTTTGTCACAGGAAAGATTTGCCTCTAGGATGGAACCCAGGTAGGTAATTTCATCTTTCCTCGTGACAATATTGTCACCCACTGTAACTGAGAAGCCGTCGGTCTTGCTGAGTTTGTTATTTGATCCAAAGAGAACAGACTCGCAGGACGACCAGCCCCTTTGTAGGAAATGTAACGTTAGGTTTCCGCCTCGCTTCATGTTGGCAAACCGGCATTTTATCTCCGACACGGCTATCCCAAATAAGTACAATGTTGTTTCTTTTTCAAAAGTAGCCAAGAGTAAAGATCATAACCCTGTCAAAACAGCAGTCAACGTGTATATTTTCAGCACTACGTTTTGTTTACCAATGATTTAAAATGACCGTTCCTCCACAGAACCAACGAGACGTGGGTCAGGGTCAGAGGTCGCTCCTCCACAGAACGCAGGGTAACTATTTCCTGCAACAATGGAAAAAGAACTCACAGCCACTTCCACCAGGAACGAGCTGTGCATAAAGTCTGCATGAAGAAAGCACACAGCTGCAACAGAGAGGCTCATGGGAAATGTATTGAAAACACAAGAGACAGTACCGGTGGCGGCCAGCAGATGCCGCAATTACACGTTATCACTTTAAGAACCAAAAGCATATTATTTTGTGAATATTGTGATGCAAGGGTGAGCAAAAAAAATTACTAAGCATAAAAAAAAGAAAAGGCGTAGATTACCCCGTTGATGAATCCACTAAGAACGGCAGCCCTATTGGCTACAAAAGCTTGGACAAATATTGGACACGGATTAAAAACGGCCTTTATTTCATAACACATTTTTCCAAGTGTGCCGAGGTGAGGACTGAGAAAAAGTGTAGAAATTCTCCCGACACCGTCAGCAGTCCAGAGATCAACACTGCCTTGTTCCGAGGTAAGGGATTACACACAGAGGTAAGGGATTACACACAGAGGTAAGGGATTACACACAGAGCAGAGAGGTAAGGGATTACACACAGAGGTAAGGGATTACACACAGAGGTAAGGGATTACACACAGAGCAGAGAGGTAAGGGATTAAACACAGAGGTAAGGGATTACACACAGAGGTAAAGGATTACACACAGAGGTAAGGGATTACACACAGAGGTAAGGGATTACACACAGAGGTAATTGATTACACAAAGAGGTAAGGGATTACACACAGAGCAGAGAGGTAAGGGATTACACACAGAGGTAAGGGATTACACACAGAGGTAAGGGATTACACACAGAGCAGAGAGGTAAGGGATTACACACAGAGGTAAGGGATTACACACAGAGGTAAGGGATTACACACAGAGCAGAGAGGTAAGGGATTACACACAGAGGTAAGGGATTACACACAGAGGTAAGGGATTACACACAGAGCAGAGAGGTAAGGGATTACACACAGAGGTAATGGATTACACACAGAGGTAAGGGATTACACACAAAGGTAATGGATTACACACAGAGGTAAGGGATTACACACAGAGCAGAGAGGTAAGGGATTACACACAGAGCAGAGAGGTAAGGGATTACACACAGAGGTAAGGGATTACACACAGAGGTAAGGGATTACACTCAGAGGTAAGGGATTACACACAGAGGTAAGGGATTACACACAGAGGTAAGGGATTACACACAGAGGTAAGGGATTACACACAGAGGTAAGGGATTACACACAGAGGTAAGGGATTACACACAGAGGTAAGGGATTACACAGAGCAGTGAGGTAAAGCAGAGACACTGAAAAGCCTTCGACTCAGAGACCCTTCCGTCGGACGGCCGGTGTTCTGCCCGCGCTGCAGCGGAGAGGGATGCCCGCGCCAACGGATCATTTATGGACATCATCATTAAATAGCGGCGTTGGCCCCTCCCCCTCGTTAGAGACAAGCGTTGGCTCCTCCCCCTCGTTAGAGACGAGCCCCGTATCCAAAAGTCTGTTTGATGGCCTGGAAGTAGTACCTCCTCCAGCCCTCACGGGTGCGCTCCTCCTCGGCGGAGGGCACGCCCCGGCAGTCCAGCTTCAGCTCCGTCTCGCCCCCGGTGTCCTTCAGGGCCAGCGTGATGGTGGCGTGGTGCTCTGGGGGGGGGGGGGGGGGCAGAGAGAGAGAGGGCGTAGTTTAACATTAGTGCTCTGAGAGGGCGGCTGAGTGGCGCAGTGGGCAAGGTGCTCGCCACTAACGCAGGAGATGCTGGGTTCGAGCCCAGCTCTCTGCGTTGCTTCCGGCTTGGCTGGTCATTCATACTAATACAATTGGCAGTATTAGAGGTGGGAAGCTGGTGGGTGGGGATCGGACGTTGTGGACAGCGACTCCTACAGGTCGGTTGGTGCGCCTGTACAGCAGAATCAGGAAGTAGCGGGGGCAGCGTGAGCCTCCCACGCATTACTCCTCGCCACTGAGAGATCACGCTGTTCAGGTGAAAAGATGTGACAGCTGCCTCCTCGTGTACCGGAGGGAACACGTGATGCAAGACTTCTATCCTCACTGCAGCCGACCAGTGGGAGGCATAGTCTAGCAACGTTCAAGACGGGGGAGGGGAGAATTGAAGGGAGAATTGGCGAGGCGAAATTGGGATGGGAGAAAAAATAGAAAAATAAGGAGAAAAAGTGGATAATATGAAATCCGGGTTCACGGAATCGCGGAATTGACCAATAAAAATGGAATCAACTGTAAAACGTGGAATATTGCAGAATTTGCCCTAAACTGGACTGAAATTCCGTGTTCGGGAGAATATGGAATGTTTGGTGCAAAGCTGTAACGTTACAGTACATAGGACTATAGATGGAAATTATAGCGTCTTGCTAAATCTGGTGCACCCATCTATTTGTTTAATGCAAATGATTGTCAGTACACACTGTCCTTTATAAACTAAAGGTGCATAAATTATGGATTACTATATTTCATCACAATAGAATAGATATAGCTAGGCTACTGACATTGTGATAATGTCAGTAGTAGCTAGCTGCATCTATTGTTTACACTTGAAATGTGTATTAAAATTGTGTGGATTTTTATTTTGTCACAATATTATTTGAAAAATGTTGTGTAAAATTGAACTGTATTTCTGAGTTGCAGCACTTAAACATTAAATGGACTGTTATATCTTATTAAATTGTGGACATTTATTCATTCCCACTTATTAGACACTATTTCTGATGGTAAAATGAGCGTAAAAAGCTAAATACAGAATTCTGAAATATCAAAAAGGAAAAAAAGGAATTTGGGAGAAAAATTATGGAATTTGGAAAAAAATTAAACGGATTTCATATGTCTCTATCTGAGGGGGGGGCAGAGAGAGTTTAACATTAGTGCTCTGAGGGGGGGGGGCAGAGAGAGTTTAACATTAGTGCTCTGAGGGGGGGGGGGGGGCAGAGAGAGTTTAACATTAGTGCTCTGAGGGGGGGGGCAGAGAGAGTTTAACATTAGTGCTCTGAGGGGGGGGGCAGAGAGAGTTTAACATTAGTGCTCTGAGGGGGGGGGGGCAGAGAGAGTTTAACATTAGTGCTCTGAAGGGGGGGGGCAGAGAGAGTTTAACATTAGTGCTCTGAGGGGGGGGGGGGGGGGCAGAGAGGTTTAACATTAGTGCTCTGAGGGGGGGGGGGGGCAGAGAGAGTTTAACATTAGTGCTCTGAGGGGGGGGGGGCAGAGAGAGTTTAACATTAGTGCTCTGAGGGGGGGCAGAGAGAGTTTAACATTAGTGCTCTGAGGGGGGGGGGCAGAGAGAGTTTAACATTAGTGCTCTGAGGGGGGGGGGCAGAGAGAGTTTAACATTAGTGCTCTGAGGGGGGGGCAGAGAGAGTTTAACATTAGTGCTCTGAGGGGGGGGGGCAGAGAGAGTTTAACATTAGTGCTCTGAGGGGGGGGGCAGAGAGGTTTAACATTAGTGCTCTGAGGGGGGGGGGGGCAGAGAGAGTTTAACATTAGTGCTCTGAGGGGGGGGGGCAGAGAGAGTTTAACATTAGTGCTCTGAGGGGGGGGGGGGCAGAGAGTTTAACATTAGTGCTCTGAGGGGGGGGGGGGCAGAGAGAGTTTAACATTAGTGCTCTGAGGGGGGGGGGCAGAGAGAGTTTAACATTAGTGCTCTGAGGGGGGGGGGGGGGCAGAGAGAGTTTAACATTAGTGCTCTGAGGGGGGGGGGGCAGAGAGAGTTTAGTGCTCTGAGGGGGGGGGGGGCAGAGAGAGTTTAACATTAGTGCTCTGAGGGGGGGGGGGCAGAGAGTTTAGTGCTCTGAGGGGGGGGGGCAGAGAGAGTTTAACATTAGTGCTCTGAGGGGGGGGACAGAGAGAGTTTAACATTAGTGCTCTGAGGGGGGGGGCAGAGAGTTTAACATTAGTGCTCTGAGGGGGGGGGGCAGAGAGAGTTTAACATTAGTGCTCTGAGGGGGGGGGGGGCAGAGAGAGTTTAACATTAGTGCTCTGAGGGGGGGGGGGGCAGAGAGAGTTTAACATTAGTGCTCTGAGGGGGGGGGGCAGAGAGAGTTTAGTGCTCTGAGGGGGGGGGGGGGGCAGAGAGAGTTTAACATTAGTGCTCTGAGGGGGGGGCAGAGAGAGTTTAACATTAGTGCTCTGAGGGGGGGGGGGCAGAGAGAGTTTAACATTAGTGCTCTGAGGGGGGGGGGCAGAGAGAGTTTAACATTAGTGCTCTGAGGGGGGGGGGCAGAGAGAGTTTAACATTAGTGCTCTGAGGGGGGGGGGGCAGAGAGAGTTTAACATTAGTGCTCTGAGGGGGGGGGGCAGAGAGAGTTTAACATTAGTGCTCTGAGGGGGGGGGCAGAGAGAGTTTAACATTAGTGCTCTGAGGGGGGGGGGGGCAGAGTTTAACATTAGTGCTCTGAGGGGGGGGGGGGGGGGCAGAGAGCAGAGTTTAACATTAGTGCTCTGAGGGGGGGGGCAGAGTTTAACATTAGTGCTCTGAGGGGGGGGGGGGGGCAGAGAGAGTTTAACATTAGTGCTCTGAGGGGGGGGGGCAGAGAGAGTTTAACATTAGTGCTCTGAGGGGGGGGGGCAGAGAGAGTTTAACATTAGTGCTCTGAGGGGGGGGGGGCAGAGAGAGTTTAACATTAGTGCTCTGAGGGGGGGGCAGAGTTTAACATTAGTGCTCTGAGGGGGGGGGGCAGAGAGAGTTTAACATTAGTGCTCTGAGGGGGGGGGGGGCAGAGAGAGTTTAACATTAGTGCTCTGAGGGGGGGGGGGCAGAGAGCAGAGTTTAACATTAGTGCTCTGAGGGGGGGGGGGGCAGAGTTTAACATTAGTGCTCTGAGGGGGGGGGGGGGGGCAGAGAGCAGAGTTTAACATTAGTGCTCTGAGGGGGGGGGGGGGGGCAGAGAGCAGAGTTTAACATTACTGCTCTGAGGGGGGGGGGGGGGGGCAGAGAGTTTAACATTAGTGCTCTGAGGGGGGGGGGGGGCAGAGTTTAACATTAGTGCTCTGAGGGGGGGGGGCAGAGTTAACATTAGTGCTCTGAGGGGGGGGGCAGAGAGAGTTTAACATTAGTGCTCTGAGGGGGGGGGGCAGAGAGCAGAGTTTAACATTAGTGCTCTGAGGGGGGGGGGGCAGAGAGAGTTTAACATTAGTGCTCTGAGGGGGGGGGGGGGGCAGAGAGCAGAGTTTAACATTAGTGCTCTGAGGGGGGGGGGCAGAGAGAGTTTAACATTATGCTCTGAGGGGGGGGGGCAGAGAGAGTTTAACATTAGTGCTCTGAGGGGGGGGGGGGGCAGAGAGAGTTTAACATTAGTGCTCTGAGGGGGGGGGCAGAGAGAGTTTAACATTAGTGCTCTGAGGGGGGGGCAGAGAGAGTTTAACATTAGTGCTCTGAGGGGGGGGCAGAGAGAGTTTAACATTAGTGCTCTGAGGGGGGGGCAGAGAGAGTTTAACATTAGTGCTCTGAGGGGGGGGGGCAGAGAGTTTAACATTAGTGCTCTGAGGGGGGGGGGGCAGAGAGAGTTTAACATTAGTGCTCTGAGGGGGGGGGGGGGCAGAGAGTTTAACATTAGTGCTCTGAGGGGGGGGGGGCAGAGAGAGTTTAACATTAGTGCTCTGAGGGGGGGGGGGGCAGAGAGAGTTTAACATTAGTGCTCTGAGGGGGGGGGCAGAGAGAGTTTAACATTAGTGCTCTGAGGGGGGGGGCAGAGAGAGTTTAACATTAGTGCTCTGAGGGGGGGGGGGCAGAGAGAGTTTAACTTAGTGCTCTGAGGGGGGGGCAGGAGAGTTTAACATTAGTGCTCTGAGGGGGGGGGGGGCAGAGAGAGTTTAACATTAGTGCTCTGAGGGGGGGGGGGGGGGGGGCAGAGAGCAGAGTTTAACATTAGTGCTCTGAGGGGGGGGGGGGGCAGAGTTTAACATTAGTGCTCTGAGGGGGGGGGGGCAGAGTTTAACATTAGTGCTCTGAGGGGGGGGGGGGGGGCAGAGAGCAGAGTTTAACATTAGTGCTCTGAGGGGGGGGGGCAGAGTTTAACATTAGTGCTCTGAGGGGGGGGGGGCAGAGAGCAGAGTTTAACATTAGTGCTCTGAGGGGGGGGCAGAGAGCAGAGTTTAACATTAGTGCTCTGAGGGGGGGGGGGGGCAGAGTTTAACATTAGTGCTCTGAGGGGGGGGGGCAGAGTTTAACATTAGTGCTCTGAGGGGGGGGGGGGGGGGCAGAGTTTAACATTAGTGCTCTGAGGGGGGGGGGGGGGGCAGAGTTTAACATTAGTGCTCTGAGGGGGGGGGGGGGGCAGAGTTTAACATTAGTGCTCTGAGGGGGGGGGGGGGGCAGAGTTTAACATTAGTGCTCTGAGGGGGGGGGGGGGGGGGTACGAAAATGTATAACTTACCACACGGCCACGTCTTGAATCTCCACTTCATGACGATCTTCTGGTCTGGAACCTGCGAACACACACACTCACTTTAACTCAATCAGCGCCGGACCCGATGATAGTCGGGTTAACTCGCCAACCGCTCAGTGCCAGACCCGAGTATAGTCGGGTTTCATCGTTATTTCTTTTATTCGATATTTCCATTCATTACAGGCACACGGACTCGGGGTTAACATGGGGAATCATTCTGAGAATGCCAAAGTGCAATACCGGCCGCATCCACCCAGGTGGCAGTATCGAGCACCCTTTGAAACATTACATCTTGGCCTGTGCCTTGATCAAAAGTCTCCGGTCTGATTTTTACTGGTCGGGCAAGGGGATTGGTTGTCCCGATCGTATTGAGAAGCGTGAAATGCTCCCGATGCATGATGTGTGATGCGTGGCGGATTATGTTGGCGACACAATCGACACAAATACTGGGACTCGCGATCAGATAATTGGAATATTCTTTTTGGGGTACCTCCTAGTGAAGGTAAGGCCTATATGGTATCAATCCTGCTGTATGGTATGGTATCAATCAGTGAGCTGGATGCAATCCTACCTGGAGGGGAGAGAGCAGATGGTGGAGGTAAACGGTACCCTATCCCCCCCCCTCACAGTAAGCTGTGGTGTTCCACAAGGAAGCATACTAGGTCCGCTACTGTTCCTAATTTATGCAAATGACATGTCGTCAGCTTGTGACTGCAACTTGTTCCTGTTTGCGGACTGCGGACGACTCAGCCCTGCTGGTCTCTGACAAGAACAAGTTACAGGTTGAAAAAACCCTCAGCTCAGAACTAGGCAAAATCTGCATATGGCTCGCTGATAACAAACTATCATTACACATAGGCCTGCCACGATAACACATTTTGCTGGGCGATTAATTGCCCCCGAAAATATCGCGATAAGCGATATTATTGCGACCGGTTAGAGATTTTTTTTGGGAAATTTATTTCCCAAAACTTTTATTTTGAAGCCCACCGCTCCGTCTTTTCCGGTTTTAGACTTTTATTTTGAAGCCCACCGACCGGACCGGAAGTATTGTTGTGATTATCCTAAGCAGAACATATGAGCCGACAACTTGTCTCGTCCGGTTGTTTTTGAGCTAATAACAAATGTTGAGATTGTTGGTGAACAACTAACTTTAGGTTAGTTTTAACGTTAGCTACTAACGTTAGATGCAGCTACTACAGGCAATCAACGATGAGAAGGAAGCGTCAAAGCAGTATATAATAGAATAGCTGTAGTGCGTAAGCACTGCAGCACGACTCGAAACTACCGGAGTGTTATAATAAATTAATTCATGTTTAACTTGTCCCCGTGTCCAGTCCTTTGACTAGCCCCACCCGTTCATTGTAAACAATGATGCATGTAATTGTATTAACGTTATTCTGTGTTGTACTTGTAGCTATGCTATACGTTGTATTTCGTTTGTTAGCTATTTAGCTAATGTTAGCATGGAATGAGAATCAAAGCTCTATCTTTCATCTTTATTTAGCAGTCCAGTTTCTCCGGGCAGTAGCGAGTAACTACTTGGGTCTAAAAATAGCTAACGTTACACTACAAATAATGCTACTTGGTTAAAAGGAGCAACACTATTGAGAAATGTAGTTAAGCTGTGGCGTTGCCCCACGGAGCTCCCGTGCTGTACTCTAGTAACGTCAGCGGCCCGCCTCCCAACACGGACAGTGACTGACAAGCGGCACTGGTTCCGCCTCATTAAAACAAACGCGCAAATAGCAATTAATCGCGCCCGTCAAAATCATTGCATTAATTTTAATTATCGCAGCAATTAATCGATTTATTGCTTATCGCGGCAGGCCTAATTACACATGGGCAAAACAGAGTCCATTCTCTTCGGTTCAAATAACAAACTCAGCAAGACCGACGGCTTTTACAGTGGGTGACAATATTGTCACAAGGAAAGAAGATATTACCTACCTGGGTTCCATCCTAGAGGCAAATCTTTCCTGTGACAAAATGGCATCCAATGTAATAAAAAAAGTCAACCAACGAACTCGATTCTTGTACCGGATATCCTCACTGGTAAACAAGAATACCCTGAAGACTCTAGCAGGAGCACTCATTCAAGGGTACTACGACTATGCTTGCACCTCATGGTACCAAAGCACCTCAAAGCGCTAAAAACAAAATTACAAACATCTCAAAACAAACTGTCAGACTACTGCTTGACCTACTCTAGAACCCACCTCACCCTGCCCACTTGACAACCTAGGATGGCTTAGAGTAGACGACAGAGTACAGCAACTTGCAATGGGCCAGGTCTACAAGATACCACTACATGACCAAGGTACCCTGTACATGTCAAAATACTTCCCAAAGGTCAGTGAATACCACGATCACAACACCAGAGGGAGCTCCACAAATCATGTTAAACCCAGATTCGGCTCAAACAAGGGACTAAACACGTTTCGCAATTATGCCACATCAATGTGGAACGCCTACCCAAAGCTGTAAAGGAATGTGAATCACTACCCACTTCAAAAACACTCTCAAAAACACCTAAGGGAGACTGCAACTCGAAACTGGCCCCTGTAAATGTCCGAACACAACCCCTCCAATGTACAGTAAATTACCAAGTATGGTCTTGTCAATAATACAATGTACAGTTTTGTTTTGTACAGTTGTACAGGTCGCCCACCCACCCCTCTACCCAACCCCCACCCCCCCACTCCTACCCAACACCCCCCCCCCCCCCACCCAACCACCTCCAATGTACAGTCCCCCCCCCACCCCCACCTACCCAATCCAATGTACAGTTTCTACGTCAAATGTATATACTTTTTTTTTCTGGATCTTTTTGTATCACAAACAGTACTGTAATTGCAATCTGATATGTCATAAATGTATAGATGTAGCAGTTCTGTCTATCTGTATGTCATGTATGTCATATATGTTACGATGAATTGAAAATGGGGGACCCTGATGTAAACAAGACGAAAGTCTTTCTCTGGTCTGCATCCCCTTAACAATTGTATGTATTGAGCTGTACTGTACTGTACCCATTCTGCAATCTGTTAATAAAGTTTTCAATCAATCAATCAATCAATCAATCAGTGATCCAACTTCGATCACAATATACGTGTGTAATAATAAAATAATAATTTAGGACCTGCTCCGAGGTCATCAATTGGCACACATGCGATGCATGCATGCAATTCGTATCTGCGATTAACCCATCCCGTCGTCCTTCCCCCCAAGGGCAGCCGGGAGCAGACAGGCACAACGTGAGCCGCGCCAGGGGACCAATCCAAGTGCTCCTGTCTGTCTTCGTCAAGGACGCCACAGCGTTAGCGATCTTGTTGTTGTGCATGTTTTTCCATTGGGTTTTATCTTATCGGGGGGGAACCCTTGCGAGCACGGGGAGAACATGCACCGTTGATGACGATCAAAGCATAAAAAAACTACCCCCCCCCCCTCCCTTTCATGCATTCATGATGAAACATAATACCGATAATATAGATGTGATTTCGAAATAGTAGCGTGTGCAGGCGAGAAACAGCAAACATTTTTAGTGAATTGCACGTATTGCTGCATAGGGCCGTTTTCTGGGATTACACAGAATTACTCTAAAACTATACTCATATTCACCACGGTATAAAACGGGAATGTATTGATGAAAAAATTATTTCTTTAACACATATTGAACGATAGATAGGTGATGTCAAATGGGCCATAGTATTGTATCCATAGCTATATAATATAGAATATAGTTATAGCCCTGCAAACACCGCCACGTATTCCTATATTTTAGAGCGTCGGCCTATTAACAACACATCACGATATCGCTGTGGCGTCCAAAGAGTTAAACAAACACTCACTTTAGACACTTTAACACTACATCATATTTATTTATTTCTGTTTCTGATTATTGATTACCAATAACCGCGTTAGCCTCAGTAGCCACATTCGCTGACCGGGTGGTTGGCTATGATAAATAACAAGCCCTGATCAGCATGTAATTTACGTGAAAGAGATCTTACCGTGGGCCGGTTGGATCCCGCAAAGGATTTCCCAGTTATCGATCGCCATCTGGTAGATCGATATGTCCATTGGCTGATGATATATTCCTTTACTGCACACTGAAATCCACGTCCCAAAACGTAATCCAAGCTACAGGCTATAGGCATTGCTTCATGTTAGCAGAAAACTACATTGGAGATCCAGAAAAAACAAGACAACTTCTGCCACAGGGAACACTGCATTATCGAGATAGCGCTCCTAAGAGGATCTGGCCGGTAATGCACTTTTTTGAATTCAAAGAGTATGGTACTTCTGCAGTGCTGCTCGGTGACATCAAGTAGGTTATTACAATGGAATAAAAGCCAAAACAACCTTGCCACGGACATGTCCGTGGTTGGTCCTCAACCGTTGATTCGAAACACGGACATCTCCGTGGTCGGGCCCCATTGTGTTAAAAAATTAAAATAAAATACTATTTTTAATTTTTTATGCAGTCAGGCCAGGCCAGTGTTTCTAGTTGCAGCAGCGCAATAGTTAGATAACCTAGGTCGGGAACAACCAGGAGATCACTGCAACTCACACAAGTTGGAGAACTATCTCTCTCTCTCTTGCTCTCTCACACACACAAAGGAGCCGCATGTGATTGGTGGAGGCGGGACCCTTACAAAAAACTGTTGTTGCTAATCATTGACACATGCTAGCCTGTAATAACCCCCCCCAGAAAAATCTACTTTGCATTTGATATATTGCAAATATATGCCATCACACACACTGGCATTTAAAGGGTTAGAATTATAAAATGAATATGTGGTGTTATGATCAGGGCTGAAGTTGAATAAAAGATTGTATTATTTTCAATCTGACATTACAAAAAAACTGAAAATCCATCAAAATCAGTGTTGTTGCAAAATCATACGCTAGCCTGTTTTTTTTAACAATAATTTGTGATGCCATCACAAACACTGGCATTTAAAGGGTACAAATTAAAAATTCCTGCACCAGAATGCAGGAAATGAAGTCTTTGTAACAAGAAATGTCCTGGTGGGGGACCCCCAGACCCCCTGCTTAAAAAGTGGCCTGACTGGGGCTATATGTTGCACTATATTTCCTGGCCTGAATGATTTCCCAAGTCGGCCCTGGTTAAAAGCTCCAATGCTTATTAGTGTGTGTGCGTTTGAACGTGTGCATGTTTCAACCATACATTTCCATTTATAAAAAAATAATAATTAAACTTTTTTTATTTATTTATTTTTATAATAGTGGGTTCGCGGCTCTCTGACACCGTTATTTGGGGGTCGCGGCCTGAAAAGTTTGGGAACCCCTGGAATATAGAATATGAGGCCTATAAATTACCTTATTATAGCCAACTTGCACACTATGGATCGGGCAAATCTTCTCTTTCAAATGGGAGAGTTCAATTTTGATTTAGTATCACCAGGCGTGCATGAAGAACAGAGAATGAAATCTACTGTATGTACAGTATGTTTTTATTCTTGCAACAGCTCCGCCAGCTCCGCCATTTTTAAACTGATTTCAAATCGGATGGTTGCTAAATGCTCAAAATAGGGGAGACAGACTAACTGCGCTCCAATATATGCCAATAACGTTCAGTTTTGTGGTATATAATCCAGAGTAATTCATAAGCAAGTCATTTGTTTGAAGGGAGCTAAAAGCCTTTGGGAAGTGTAGTTTTAAAAAATTCCAACGCTCATTGAAAGCTCTGGATGTCCTCTTCTCAAAATGACTACATTCAGCGACGGTAACTTTTTCAAAATGGTGGATTTTCGCGATCAAAACAACACATTTCAAAAACTAAAATCTCACTAATAACACTTTAACCTATTGGTAAACAAACGTATTGCTGAAAATATACACTATGACTGCTGTTGTGACATGGTTAGGATGTTTACTCTTGAAAGTTTGAAAAAAAAAGAAACGATAATTATGTCAAGACAGTCTAGAGAGACTGATTTATGACGTGATGTAATTTGCGGTATTTTTATTTTTTTTACCTCGTTGTCTGCATTTTAATTAATTGTACTAGGTTGTACTTTAGTTTGTATATTGTAAATGGCTGCATTTATAAAGCTCTTTACAATTTGTTCCTCACATTTTATCCATTCACTCACACATGCAAGGTGCCAACCTGCTCATCGGGAGCAGTTAGGGGTTAACCCCCTGAGGTCTAGAGTGTGTAGCTCCACCTTCTCAGAATATTCTCTTTTTTTTTGTTACATAATGTAAAATTACAGATTCATACCTTCAAAATAAG
>NC_140169.1:47734425-47921925 GCF_963971535.1 Notolepis coatsorum | reverse complement strand
ACTTGGTAGGCAGTTCTGCTTTAGGGAACGGGTACGTTAACACTAGTACAATACTGAGCTGCTTTAGGGAACGGGTACGTTAACACTAGTACAATACTGAGCTGCTTTAGGGAACGGGTACGTTAACACTAGTACAATACTGAGCTGCTTTAGGGAACGGGTACGTTAACACTAGTACAATACTGAGCTGCTTTAGGGAACGGGTACGTTAACACTAGTACAATACTGAGCTGCTTTAGGGAACGGGTACGTTAACACTAGTACAATACTGAGCTGCTTTAGGGAACGGGTACGTTAACACTAGTACAATACTGAGCTGCTTTAGGGAACGGGTACGTTAACACTAGTACAATACTGAGCTGCTTTAGGGAACGGGTACGTTAACACTAGTACAATACTGAGCTGCTTTAGGGAACGGGTACGTTAACACTAGTACAATACTGAGCTGCTTTAGGGAACGGGTACGTTAACACTAGTACAATACTGAGCTGCTTTAGGGAACGGGTACGTTAACACTAGTACAATACTGAGCTGCTTTAGGGAACGGGTACGTTAACACTAGTACAATACTGAGCTGCTTTAGGGAACGGGTACGTTAACACTAGTACAATACTGAGCTGCTTTAGGGAACGGGTACGTTAACACTAGTACAATACTGAGCTGCTTTAGGGAACGGGTTATTTTTCAGGGATGAGAAATAAATATAGAACAAAAGGAGCAAAGTGAGGCCCACCTACCTGGGTCCTGTCTGCCTTGACCGCGCTCTGCGTCTTGGGTGGTTGAGGCCCACCTACCTGGGTCCTGTCTGCCTTGACCACGCTCTGCGTCTTGGGTGGTTGAGGCCCACCTACCTGGGTCCTGTCCGCCTTGACCACGCTCTGTGCCCTGGGTGGTTGAGGCCCACCTACCTGGGTCCTGTCCGCCTTGACCACGCTCTGTGCCCTGGGTGGTTGAGGCCCACCTACCTGGGTCCTGTCCGCCTTGACCGCGCTCTGCGTCTTGGGTGGTTGAGGCCCACCTACCTGGGTTCTGTCCGCCTTGACCGCGCTCTGTGCCCTGGGTGGTTGCGGCCCACCTACCTGGGTTCTGTCGGCCTTGACCGCGCTCTGTGCCCTGGGTGGTTGAGGCCCACCTACCTGGGTCCTGTCTGCCTTGACCACGCTCTGTGCCCTGGGTGGTTGAGGCCCACCTACCTGGGTCCTGTCCGCCTTGACCGCGCTCTGTGCCCTGGGTGGTTGAGGCCCACCTACCTGGGTCCTGTCGGCCTTGACCGCGCTCTGTGCCCTGGGTGGTTGAGGCCCACCTACCTGGGTTCTGTCCACCTTGACCGCGCTCTGTGCCCTGGGTGGTTGCGGCCCACCTACCTGGGTTCTGTCGGCCTTGACCACGCTCTGTGCCCTGGGTGGTTGAGGCCCACCTACCTGGGTCCTGTCGGCCTTGACCACGCTCTGTGCCCTGGGTGGCTGCGGCGCGCCGACACCGTCTGCCGTGGGCAGGATCATGCCCTGGATGAACTCTAGAAGCGGGAAACACGAAAGAGGTCCGTCACGGTTCCACACCTGCTCTACTTGTGGAGACACTTCCAAGGACATTTTGGGGGATTTCACACAAACGCACATTTTCAGACTCCGAGTATGCTGTGTAGCCGACACACACAGGAGCACATAGTATTTATTTGGGTTTTTATTTGATGAATGTGAGCACTGATGTATAAAAAATTTTACTAAATGGGTTTTGTTTCTCTCTCATATATCAGGGGTGGCCAACCAGTCAGAGACTAAGAGCCACAAAAATGACTGTGGTACCACAAAGAGCCACACCATATACCAGCGTTTCTCAACCTTTTTTTTCAGTCACGGCACCCTTCATGTTTAGGTCTCACCCTCTGGCCTCTGAAGTTGCTAATGTCTTTTTTATTTGGGCCTCACAGGGTTAAAAGTACCCTGTGAGACCCACGGTTGCAAAATTACAAGATCACTTTTAGCCATTTAAAAAAAGAATGTTTATTTAAAAAAATTTAAAGGGGAACTATTTTACTATTTCTTTCACTATTTGGGCACTTTTACACAATTCCTGTGAGTTTATGGAACACCTCTGTAATTTTTTTTTTTTTAATTCATTGTTTTGTATTTCTAATCAAGTACTCAAAAACCGCATTTTTCTACCTCAAGATCTTAAGCCGTTTTGAGGCTGGGCTCCAACCACTATGTGGCCTGGTGCCAACTGCCACATTATTATGCAGCTGAGAAATCTCTGACATCACAAATCAGCACATTTTCAGATGACTCAGTTCAGTGAGGGTGAATATTGTGAGAGGAGAATTGGAAGAATGCGCCAATATGAGAATTAGAGACATAGATCCTATTAATATAAGTCCACATAGCTAAGAAACAATGGTAAACACTGAAAAAGGCCATTTATAAGATAGTTCCCCTTTAAGCACATGTATAGTCAATTGGTCCTGTTGTTCAGCCTCACAATGCTATTTGATAGTAAATGTGTTTATATGTCCCACCCTCTGGCCTCTGAAGTTGCTAATGTCTTTTTAATTTGGGCCTCACAGGGTTAACCTCTTAAGCCCGAGATATACAGTAAAAGTGTATATTTTCAGCATTACGTTTGTTATTATAATTATTTTAACTGTTATTAGTGAAATATAAGATTATAGAAATCTCAGGGCATTGAGTCGAAAACCGGCACATATTGACAGGAGGAAGTGGCACATCCAAAAGTCTCCCACAAACCTGAACGTTATTGCCATAAAACAGAACGCAGTTAGTTTCTCTACCTTTCTGTGAATGTCTTGCAAAAACGGTGTTGCAATATGATGAAAAATGGTGGAGAAATTTACATTATAAAAAAGATGGCAGAATTCAGTACTGTATCTACAAAACCTTCTGTTTAATCATCTTCCCTTTATTCATTTGCTTAGATTTTTCAGGTCTGGTCAATTTTAGCATGGTGTTATTTACAGTCAAAGATTTTTTTTTTTTTAAATAGAATTGATATTCTCCTTTGGTTCATTACAATTTACTCAAGCCTAGTAACAGACACACTATTTCTGACACTGATCCATATATGTCCCTAGATTCAGATACCAAGAACATGCAAATGGACCATTTAAAAAAAAAATTAAATGTTTATTATACGTCCTTATGGAATGAGTGACATAAAATTATTATTATTATTTTTTTGGATGGATTTATTTTTGACGGGCAAAGAGCCGCATGCGGCTCGCAAGCCGCGGGTTGGCCACCCCTGTCATATATATATATATATATATATATATATATATGCATACATTGGTGGGGGTCAGTGGGCAAGTCATGTACTCAGTGGATGCTACCGTTTCCTCACGCCTGCGTGCTCATGCCGTCATCGTGCCCCGAGCCTCACCTCACGCCCACGTGCTCATGCCGTCATCGTGCCCCGAGCCTCACCTGATCGGAGCTGGTGCACGTAGTGTCCCAGAGCCGTGCGCACCTTCTTGACGCCCTCCCTCCTCATCAGGTCCAGCAGGTTGGTGCTCGGCTCGTCTTTGCAAAGAGTGGCAGTGATCTGTAGCAAAGGAAGACGGGTGTGAGAGCTCAGTGTTCTCCATCTGGTGCATCTGTGTGCAAAGAGTTTTGCAGTTGCATTTAGAAGGAATTCTTCCCCAGAGTCAGACAAGAACATAAGATAAGATATTCCTTTATTGACCCCTTGGGGAATAGGTGCCTTCTCATCGCTGTGTGCAGTACAGAGAGAGAGAGAGCTGCAGCACGCTAGCTACCTTATAGAATGACGGTAATAATACCATATGGACAATTAGCCTACCGCCAAAAGTAACTAAATACACATTCCAACAACTCCAAACTGTTATTTACATGTTGTGATTTGCCATCCATGGATATACTGTACTATACATTATACTTACACCCAGGTAATCCATGGATATACTGTACTATATTATAATAATAATAACTTTATTTGTATAGCACTTTTCATACAGAAATTACAGTTCAAAGTGCTTCACAGCAGTGAAAAATACAGGAATAAGCGAGCATAAAGAAGATAGAGAGGTAGCAAGGTGAGGTAAATCACAGTGTTTCACATTAGGATCTAAAATCAAATCAAATCAAATTTATTTATAAGGCCCGACAACACATGTTAATGTCCCCATGAGCCGTACAGGTCTTCTTTAAACAAGTCTAGAAGAAAACATAACAATAAGTCAAGAACAGAACAAGAACACCATAAGGTCCAAAAATGTTTAGATGAATGCAAATAAATGAAAGAATGCAAGCACTCCCAGACATACCCCACGCGAAGGTAAGGAAAAACTCACTAAAACCTAACAATAGGGAAAAATGCTCCACAGGCAATGTGGAGGAGAGAAACCTTAGAAGGGCCATTCAAGGGGGGATATCCCTTCTTAGATGTTGGTGATAGTAGTGTTGCAGACTAACAGTTGGTAAGCATGCACTCATGTGTGTAGTGAAACACAGATGAGTGCATGCAATAGCAACTGAACATTTTGAAAAATTAAAGATAGAGCTAATAGCGATAGCAACTGAACATTTTGAAAGATTAAAGATAGAGCTGATAGCGGATCTATTTGAGGCACATGGGCGGCGCAAAGAGGGTCCCAATAGGCCTCTGTTTACAGTTTCATTCAGTAATACAAATAATAAAATAGAAACTTTTTAATACTATATATTATACTTACACACCCAGGTAATCCATGGATATACTGCACTATATTATCCTATACTTACACCCAAGCCATTCATGGATATATGGAAAGAGCAGTGGCCGACCAACTTCACCAACACCTGTCCAACCGTGAGCTCCATGAACCCTTTCAGTCCGGCTTCAGGAAACACCACAGGTCAGAGGTCAGCTCACCCAGGTCACCACAGCACCAGACGGCCCTCACCCAGGTCACCACAGCACCAGACGGCCCTCACCCAGGTCACCACAGCACCCAGACGGCCCTCACCCAGGTCACCACAGCACCAGACGGCCCTCACCCAGGTCACCACAGCACCAGACGGCCCTCACCCAGGTCACCACAGCACCAGACGGCCCTCACCCAGGTCACCACAGCACCCAGACGGCCCTCACCCAGGTCACCACAGCACCAGACGGCCCTCACCCAGGTCACCACAGCACCCAGACTGAGTCACCCAGGTCACCACAGCACCCAGACTGAGTCACCCAGGTCACCACAGCACCCAGGTCACCACAGCACCAGACCAAGGTCACCCAGGTCACCAACGACCTCCTCATTGCCACCGAAACTCAACAGCAAGAAGAGAGAGCTCATGGTTGTGGCCAAGCAGTCACTGCTCCGGAAGGTTGGAGCTCTGCTCCTAGAAGTTGATGGCTGCTCCATCCACCCTTCCAGTCCGCAGCCTGGGTGTCATACTGGACTCCACCCTCTCCTTTCATTCTCACATCAAAACAATAACCGAATCTGCTTTTTTCCACCTCAGAAATATATCCAGACTCCTGCCATCTCTCCCGACTCCGTAGCAGAGACACTCGTCCACTCCGTTCTTGCAGGCTGCAGTATGTCCAGAACTCTGCTGCCAGGGTTCTCATCCCCACCAAGTCCTGGCACCACATCACCCCCACCGTCATCCACCTCCACTGGCTTCCAGTCATGTTCAAGATCCTCCTCATCACCTACAAAGCCCTACACCCCCCGGTACCTATCTGACCCCCTCCATCCCTCCATCCCTTCACTCCCTGGTACCTAGCTGACCTCCTCCATCCCTACATCCCTTCACTCCCTTGCCCCCCGGTACCTAGCTGACCTCCTCCATCCCTACATCCCTACACTCCCTGCCCCCCGGTACCTATCTGACCCCGTCCATCCCTCCATCCCTTCACTCCCTGGTACCTAGCTGACCTCCTCCATCCCTACATCCCTTCACTCCCTTGCCCCCCGGTACCTAGCTGACCTCCTCCATCCCTACATCCCTACACTCCCTGCCCCCCGGTACCTAGCTGACCTCCTCCAACCCTACATCCCTTCACCCCCTGGTACCTAGCTGACCCCCTCCATCCCTACATCCTTTCACTCCCTGGTACCTAGCTGACCTCCTCCATCCCTACATCCCTTCACTCCCCGGTACCTAGCTGACCTCCTCCATCCCTACATCCCTTCACTCCCTGGTACCTAGCTGACCTCCTCCATCCCTACATCCCTTCACTCCCTGGTACCTAGCTGACCCCCTCCATCCCTTCACTCCCTGGTACCTAGCTGACCCCCTCCATCCCTACATCCCTTCACTCCCTGGTACCTAGCTGACCTCCTCCATCCCTCCATCCCTTCACTCCCTGGTACCTAGCTGACCTCCTCCATCCCTACATCCCTTCACTCCCTTGCCCCCCGGTACCTAGCTGACCTCCTCCATCCCTACATCCCTACACTCCCTTGCCCCCCGGTACCTAGCTGACCTCCTCCATCCCTACATCCCTACACTCCCTGCCCCCCGGTACCTAGCTGACCTCCTCCAACCCTACATCCCTTCACCCCCTGGTACCTAGCTGACCCCCTCCATCCCTACATCCTTTCACTCCCTGGTACCTAGCTGACCTCCATCCCTCCATCCCTTCACTCCCTGGTACCTAGCTGACCTCCTCCATCCCTACATCCCTTCACTCCCTTGCCCCCCGGTACCTAGCTGACCTCCTCCATCCCTACATCCCTACACTCCCTTGCCCCCCGGTACCTAGCTGACCTCCTCCATCCCTACATCCCTACACTCCCTGCCCCCCGGTACCTAGCTGACCTCCTCCAACCCTACATCCCTTCACCCCCTGGTACCTAGCTGACCCCCTCCATCCCTACATCCTTTCACTCCCTGGTACCTAGCTGACCTCCATCCCTACATCCCTTCACTCCCTGGTACCTAGCTGACCTCCTCCATCCCTACATCCCTTCACTCCCTGGTACCTAGCTGACCCCCTCCATCCCTTCACTCCCTGGTACCTAGCTGACCCCCTCCATCCCTACATCCCTTCACTCCCTGGTACCTAGCTGACCCCCTCCATCCCTTCACTCCCTGGTACCTAGCTGACCCCCTCCATCCCTACATCCCTTCACTCCCTGGTACCTAGCTGACCCCCTCCATCCCTTCACTCCCTGGTACCTAGCTGACCCCCTCCATCCCTACATCCCTTCACTCCCTGGTACCTAGCTGACCTCCTCCATCCCTACATCCCTTCACTCCCTGGTACCTAGCTGACCTCCATCCCTACATCCCTTCACTCCCTGGTACCTAGCTGACCCCCTCCATCCCTACATCCCTTCACTCCCTGGTACCTAGCTGACCCCCTCCATCCCTACATCCCTTCACTCCCTGGTACCTAGCTGACCCCCTCCATCCCTACATCCCTTCACTCCCTGGTACCTAGCTGACCCCCTCCATCCCTACATCCCTTCACTCCCTGGTACCTAGCTGACCCCCTCCATCCCTACACTCCCTGGTACCTAGCTGACCCCCTCCATCCCTACATCCCTTCACTCCCTGGTACCTAGCTGACCCCCTCCATCCCTACATCCCTTCACTCCCTGGTACCTAGCTGACCTCCTCCATCCCTACATCCCTTCACTCCCTGGTACCTAGCTGACCTCCTCCATCCCTACATCCCTTCACTCCCTGGTACCTAGCCGACCTCCTCCATCCCTACATCCCTTCACTCCCTGCCCCCCGGTACCTAGCTGACCCCCTCCATCCCTACATCCCGCCCCGGAGGCTGCGGTCCCTCTGGACTCCGGTCTCCTCTCCATCCCCACCACCAACCTGAACTCACTCCCTCCAAACATCCGCAACGCTACATCCCTGGACTCATTCAAATCTCACCTCGTCACCAGATTTATCAATGACTCTGCTTGACTTCCCTCTGTTAAGCGCCTTGGGTTTCCTAAAAGGCGCTATATAAATTTAAGAAATTATTATTCATGGATATACTGTACAATAATATACTTACATCCAGGTCATCCATGTCGTTTTCATCTGAGAGGTTTGGAACATCGATGTTCCCCTTGTACTTGATACCAGTCTTGGTTGTTCCTGTATGCAGATGGAGGGGGAGAGAGAGAGAGAGAGAGAGAGAGAGAGAGAGAGAGAGAGAGAGAGAGAGAGAGAGAGAGAGAGAGAGAGAGAGAGAGAGAGAGAGAAAGTCAGAGAGAGAGAGACAGACAGAGAGGGAGAGAGTCAGAGAGAGAGAGAGAGAGAGAGAGATAGAGAGAGATAGAGAGAGAGAGAGAGAGAGAGAGAGAGAGAGAGAGAGAGAGAGAGAGATAAAGAGAGAAAGTCAGAGAGAGAGAGACAGACAGAGAGGGAGAGAGTCAGATAGAGGGGAGAGAGAGCGAGGCAGAGAGAGAGAGGGAGAGAGAGCGAGGCAGAGAGAGGGAGAGAGAGAGAGAGAGAGCGAGGCAGAGAGAGGGGGAGAGAGAGCGAGGCAGAGAGAGAGACAGAGAGTCAGAGAGAGAGGCAGAGAGAGAGAGAGAGTCAGAGAGAGAGAGACAGAGAGTCAGAGAGAGAGTCAGAGAGCGAGGCAGAGAGAGAGAGGGGGGAGAGAGAGAGTCAGAGAGAGAGAGCAAGGCAGAGAGAGAGTCAGATAGAGAGAGAGCGAGGCAGAGAGAGAGAGAGAGAGAGAGAGAGACAGAGAGAAAGTCAGAGAGAGAGAGACAGACAGAGAGGGAGAGAGTCAGAGAGAGAGAGAGAGAGAGAGAGATAGAGAGAGAGAGATAGAGAGAGAGAGAGAGAGATAGAGAGAGAGATAGAGAGAGAGAGAGAGAGAGAGAGAGAGAGAGAGAGAGAGAGAAAGAAAGTCAGAGAGAGAGACAGACAGAGAGGGAGAGAGTCAGATAGAGGGAGAGAGAGCGAGGCAGAGAGAGAGAGGGAGAGAGAGCGAGGCAGAGAGAGGGAGAGAGAGAGAGAGAGAGAGAGAGAGAGAGAGAGAGAGCGAGGCAGAGAGAGGGGGAGAGAGAGCGAGGCAGAGAGAGAGACAGAGAGTCAGAGAGAGAGAGCGAGGCAGAGAGAGAGAGTCAGAGAGAGAGAGACAGAGAGTCAGAGAGAGAGTCAGAGAGCGAGGCAGAGAGAGAGAGGGGGAGAGAGAGAGTCAGAGAGAGAGAGAGCAAGGCAGAGAGAGAGAGTCAGATAGAGAGAGAGCGAGGCATAGAGAGAGGGAGAGAGAGAGCGAGAGAGAGAGCGAGAGAGAGGCAGACAGAGAGAGAGTGAGAGAGAGGCAGAGAGAGAGAGAGAAAGGCAGAGAGAGAGAGAGGCAGAGAGAGAGGTAGAGAGAGAGAGGCAGAGAGAGAGCGAGGCAGAGAGAGAGATAGAGAGAGCGAGGCAGAGAGAGAGATAGAGAGAGAGCGAGGCAGAGAGCGAGAGGCAGAGAGAGAGAGAGAGGCAGATAGAGAGAGAGAGAGAGAGCGAGGCAGAGAGAGCGAGAGCGAGGCAGAGAGAGAGAGGCAGAGAGAGAGAGAAAGGCAGAGAGAGAGAGAGAGAGAGAGCGAGGCAGAGAGAGAGAGCGAGGCAGAGAGAGCGAGGCAGAGAGAGAGAGAGCGAGGCAGAGAGAGAGCGAGGCAGAGAGAGAGAGAGCGAGGCAGAGAGAGAGAGAGCGAGGCAGAGAGAGAGAGAGCGAGGCAGAGAGCGAGGCAGAGAGAGAGAGAGGCAGAGAGAGAGTCAGAGAGAGAGAGCGAGGCAGAGAGAGAGAGTCAGAGAGAGAGAGACAGAGAGTCAGAGAGAGAGTCAGAGAGCGAGGGCAGAGAGAGAGGGGGGAGAGAGAGAGTCAGAGAGAGAGAGCAAGGCAGAGAGAGAGAGTCAGATAGAGAGAGAGCGAGGCATAGAGAGAGGGAGAGAGAGAGCGAGAGAGAGGCAGAGAGAGAGAGAGGCAGAGAGAGAGGTAGAGAGAGAGGTAGAGAGAGAGCGAAGCAGAGAGAGATAGAGAGAGGCAGAGAGAGAGAGATAGAGAGAGAGAGAGGAGAGCGAGCAGAGAGAGAGAGGCAGAGAGAGAAGAGCAGAGAGAGACGAGCAGAGGGAGAGAGAGAGAGCGAGGCAGAGAGAGAGCGAGAGAGAGAGAGAGAGCAGAGAGAGAGAGAGGCAGAGAGAGAGAGAGGGCAGAGAGAGAGAGCGAGGAGAGCAGAGAGAGAGCGAGGCAGAGAGAGAGCAGAGCGCAGAGAGCGACGGCAGAGAGCGAGGCAGAGAGCGAGGCAGAGAGAGAGAGAGGCAGAGAGAGAGCGAGGCAGAGAGAGAGAGCGAGGCAGAGAGAGATAGAGCGAGGCAGAGAGAGAGAGAGCGAGGCAGAGAGAGAGAGACAAACATCAATCTCTAAATTAACATGGGACTCATAGTTTGGGCCCCAAAACCTCACAGGTGCTGGGTTTTCTGAGAACAGTGGTTCACAGAGTAGTATTAGAAATAGAAATATATTTTTTGTGTGTTAGAATGAAATTCTGGAGCCAGGGGGCTGTCCCACGCGAAGGCTGATCTGGAGCCAGGGGCCAGGGCTGTCCCATGAGAGAGAGAGAGAGAGTCAGGGGCCAGGGCTGTCCCATGCGAAGGCTGATCTGGAGCCAGGGGCCAGGGCTGTCCCATGAGAGAGAGAGAGAGAGTCAGGGGCCAGGGCCAGGGCTGTCCCATGCGAAGGCTGATCTGGAGCCAGGGGCCAGGGCTGTCCCATGAGAGAGAGAGAGAGAGTCAGGGGCCAGGGGCCAGGGCTGTCCCATGAGAGAGAGAGAGAGAGTCAGGGGCCAGGGGCCAGGGCTGTCCCATGAGAGAGAGAGAGAGTCAGGGGCCAGGGGCCAGGGCTGTCCCATGCGAAGGCTGATCGCAACGAGAACGAGGTCGAAGAAGTCCTTTGTTGTGACTAGAGCCTCGGAATCAATGGAAGCGGACGGCCATGTTGGATAATCATGCCGAATTAAAGCCGGTACACACATTACAAAAAACACACATTTTCCGTGGGATTGTTATAAACGTTGGACCAGACCTGTACTACATAAGACTTCAGGCTATGGAACCGTTATGTTTTCCAGCTCCTACCTCTCAGCTGGAACTCAAAAACAGGCATGCTGCTCTGTTTTCAAGAAACAACACGGAGTGGGCGGATATCATATGACTCGCGGAGTTGCTAGGTTTTTCGAAATAAGAGTATCATATGAACCTGAACGTTGCTAGCTGCCGGAGCCCAGATATTATGACTGGAGCTGCGCTTGGGGCGGCAATGAGACCCGCACAGGATTTTCAAAATAAGAGTATCGATATGAACTACACGCCAGCTGGTGGGCAGACTATTATTTTTAGTCGCCAGACGCATTTGGTGAATGGCGTGTAGTTATTTTGTTCCCTGTGTAACTGTTATCTGTGCATTTTATCTTTTTTCTTGTTTGACTGGAATGTTAAGATTTTATAATGTGAATTTGTATAAATTTTTTTTATGTATGCAGCATTTTTTGTTGACCATTTGTATTGTATTTGTTTTGTCCAGGACCCCAGGACGACTAGAAGCTCTTCCATGTGTCTCCATCTCTAATGGGGAACCTTTTAATAAACATAAACATAATCATGCATGCGCTATAAGTATAGAGTATAATAAATCGCTTTGCCCGGTGCACATGTGGTTAACCGTGTACGCGACACGCGTGACGACACTCACCCAGCCACGAAGCTCGCAGCACCCACTCGTAGAAGTAGATGAGTTTGCCCTTGCGGTTGTTGGCGGAGGCTTCCCCTCCAGGGTGGGGACCTCCGTCACCTCACAGCGCCCCTCAGGCCCTCCACCTGCAGACCAACCAGCAGCTCCTTCAGCCTGTCTGACGACCAGCTGGTGGCATCGCGCTCAGTCCTGGGGAGGGGCAGAGGGTGGGAGGGGGAGAGAGAAGAGGGAGGGGGAGAGGAGAGGGGTGAGGGGGGAGGGGAGGAGAGAGGGAGGGGGAGAGAGAGAGAGGATAGAGATGAGGGGGAGAGAGCGAGAGAGAGAGGATAGAGATGAGGGGAGAGAGAGAGGGGGGAGGGGGAGAGGAGAGGGGGGAAAGAGGGAGGGGGAGAGAGAGGGGGGAGGGGAGAGAGAAGAGGGGGGGGAGAGATAGAAGAGGGGGAGAGAGATAGAAGAGGGGAGAGAGAAGAGGGGGAGAGGGAGAGATAGAGGGGGGGAGGAAAGGGGGAGAGAGAGAAAGAGAGATGAGGGGGAGAGAGAAGAGGGGGGGAGGGAGGGAGAGAGAAGAGGGGGGAGGAAAGGGGGAGAGGAAGAGAGAGAGATGAGGGGGAGAGAGAGAAGAGGGGGAGAGGATAGAGAGAAGAGGGGGGAGAGAGGGAGGGAGAGAGGGGGAGAGGGGGAGGGAGAGAGAGAAGAGGAGATAGAGGAGAGAGAAGAGGGGGGGGAGAGAGGGGTGGAGAGAAGAGGGGGGAGAGAGAGAAGAGGGATATAGAGAGGAGAGAGAAGAGGGGGGGAGAGAGAGAGAGAAGAGGGGGAGAGGGAGGGAGAGAAGAGAGAGTGTGAGTGGCTTCCAATCCCACAAGAGCTGAGAAAATTATGCGAAGTGAGGAAGTGACCAAGAAAATCCTAAACAACTAGGGGGGCGATAACAGCAGTATATTCCTTTATTGATCCCCTTGGGAAATTCAGGCATCACACATTAACTTACCATCTTCAGATAAGTAGTTAAAGTTAAAGTCAGTAGAGGTTGAGTACTTTATTATCTAAAGATGGTAAGTTAGAGTGTTGTGTTCATTCATAGTTAAAGACAGTAGAGGTTGAGTACTTTATTATCTAAAGATGGTAAGTTAGAGTGTTGTGTTAATTCATAGTTAAAGACCGTATAGGTTGAGTACTTTATTATCTAAAGATGGTGAGTTAGAGTGTTGTGTTCATTCATAGTTAAAGACAGTAGAGGTTGAGTACTTTATTATCTAAAGATGGTAAGTTAGAGTGTTGTGTTCATTCATAGTTAAAGACAGTAGAGGTTGAGTACTTTATTATCTAAAGATGGTGAGTTAGAGTGTTGTGTTCATTCATAGTTAAAGACAGTAGAGGTTGAGTACTTTATTATCTAAAGATGGTGAGTTAGAGTGTTGTGTTCATTCATAGTTAAAGACAGTAGAGGTTGAGTACTTTATTATCTAAAGATGGTGAGTTAGAGTGTTGTGTTCATTCATAGTTAAAGACAGTAGAGGTTGAGTACGTTATTATCTAAAGATGGTGAGTTAGAGTGTTGTGTTCATTCATAGTTAAAGACAGTAGAGGTTGAGTACGTTATTATCTAAAGATGGTGAGTTAGAGTGTTGTGTTCATTCATAGTTAAAGACAGTAGAGGATGAGTAGGTTATTATCTAAAGATGGCAAGTTAGAGTGTTGTGTTCATTCATAGTTAAAGACAGTAGAGGTTGAGTACGTTATTATCTAAAGATGGTAAGTTAGAGTGTTGTGTTCATTCATAGTTAAAGACAGTAGAGGTTGAGTACTTTATTATCTAAAGATGGTAAGTTAGAGTGTTGTGTTCATTCATAGTTAAAGACAGTAGAGGTTGAGTACGTTATTATCTAAAGATGGTGAGTTAGTGTTGTGTTCATTCATAGTTAAAGACAGTAGAGGTTGAGTACTTTATTATCTAAAGATGGTAAGTTAGAGTGTTGTGTTCATTCATAGTTAAAGACAGTAGAGATTGAGTACTTTATTATCTAAAGATGGTGAGTTAGAATGTTGTGTTCATTCATAGTTAAAGACAGTAGAGGTTGAGTACTTTATTATCTAAAGATGGTGAGTTAGAGTGTTGTGTTCATTCATAGTTAAAGACAGTAGAGGTTGAGTACTTTATTATCTAAAGATGGTGAGTTAGAGTGTTGTGTTCATTCATAGTTAAAGACAGTAGAGTTTGAATACTTTATTATCTAAAGATGGTAAGTTAGAGTGTTGTGTTCATTCATGATTAAAGACAGTAGAGGTTGAGTACTTTATTATCTAAAGATGGTAAGTTAGAGTGTTGTGTTCATTCATAGTTAAAGACAGTAGAGGTTGAGTACTTTATTATCTAAAGATGGTAAGTTAGAGTGTTGTGTTCATTCATAGTTAAAGACAGTAGAGGTTGAGTACTTTATTATCTAAAGATGGTGAGTTAGTGTTGTGTTCATTCATAGTTAAAGACAGTAGAGGTTGAGTACTTTATTATCTAAAGATGGTAAGTTAGAGTGTTGTGTTCATTCATAGTTAAAGACAGTAGAGCAGGGCTATTCAACAAAATTGTTCAGGGGGCCACATTGTCAGAAACCCAAGGGGCCAGGGGCCGGACTGCCACGGCGCCTCCCCGTGCTATGAATATATGTACACTTGACACAACACGCAACCACATTTTCACAACTTTTATTTAAAGGGGAACTATTTTACTATTTCTTTCACTATTTGGGCACTTTTACACAATTCCTGTGGGTTTATGGAACACCTCTGTAATTTTTTTTTTTTAATTCATTGTTTTGTATTTCTAATCAAGTACTCAAAAACAGCATTTTTCTACCTCAAGATCTTAAGCCGTTTTGAGCCTGGGCTCCAACCACAGTGGGAACTGTGTGGAAACTCAGCTGATTATCATGCAGCGGTGTCTCTCTGACATCACAAATCAGCACATTTTCAGATGACTCAGTTCAGTGAGGGTGAATATTGTGAGAGGAGAATTGGAAGAATGCGCCAATATGAGAATTAGAGACATAGATCATATTAATATAAGTCCACATAGCTAGGAAACAATGCTAAACACTGAAAAAGGCCATTTATAAGATAGTTCCCCTTTAACTACATTGCAAAAGTAGTATACATTTAAAAAAAAAGTGCTTCATTTATGTGCCACATCTGCAACATCTCCTGCAAAAAGTGCTTAATTTATGACTGTGCAACAACTGCAACATCTCCTCTTCAACATTTCAATATAAAAATAAAATAAAAAACAAACAAGTGCATGATGTGCATCTGAACATTCTAACATCAACACTTGAACAAAAAAACACATTTATAGTGCAGCTGAGCTTATGAAAAAGTGCTTCATGTCTGTGCAACAACAGCAAATCACAGCATCTTATTAGCACTTATTGTCCACTCTTAACTCTCAAACATCAGGGGGGTGGGGGGCAGACAGGCCTAGCCTACATACACACATCTAATGAGAGAGATTGCACTTCTTTGACTGGGCAATGGCAGAGAAAGAGGGTTCATAGGAAGTGAGGGCTACCCGCAAACAGTGATGCAAATGCTCATTTGTCAAGGAGGCATGGTTGCTTGTTTTAATGGCATTCATGTGAGAGAAACTGGATTCACAGGTGTATGTTGAGCCAAACATTGTTAGCACAGATATTGCCAGCGTTTTTATTTTGGGGAATGTCTTGACATGAATACACTTTATCCAAAATGTTGTGGTGGATTCATTCTCAAGTGCCTGCTTCAGAGCAGACGATGCTTGCATGTCAATTATTTCAAGTTGCAGGAGACCTTCATCAATGTGAAGTGATGCAAGGAACTCTTGTCCTTTTGTGGAAATAGCAGCTACATTGGCAAATGGGTTGCTCACAAAATGCATCAATTCTCTGGACATGTCAAATTCATCAAATCGACTTGCAAAGTTTTCCCTCAATTTATCAATGAAATCTGTCATTAATTGAGTGACTTTTGGCTCAATTGTGCGTGTTAACGTTGACATGAAAAGAAAAAAAATATATATATATTTTTTTATTATCATGTAATCTTTGGCGGGCCGGTCAGAATCATCCCGCGGGCCGGATCTGGCCCGCGGGCCGCCAGTTGAATAGCCCTGCAGTAGAGGTTGAGTACTTTATTATCTAAAGATGGTAAGTTAGAGTGTTGTGTTCATTCATAGTTAAAGACAGTAGAGGTTGAGTACTTTATTATCTAAAGATGGTGAGTTAGAGTGTTGTGTTCATTCATAGTTAAAGACAGTAGAGGTTGAGTACTTTCTTATCTAAAGATGGTAAGTTAGAGTGTTGTGTTCATTCATAGTTAAAGACAGTAGAGGTTGAGTACTTTCTTATCTAAAGATGGTAAGTTAGTGTTGTGTTCATTCATAGTTAAAGACAGTAGAGGTTGAGTACTTTATTATCTAAAGATGGTAAGTTAGAGTGTTGTGTTCATTCATAGTTAAAGACAGTAGAGGCTGAGTACTTTATTATCTAAAGATGGTGAGTTAGAGTGTTGTGTTCATTCATAGTTAAAGACAGTAGAGGTTGAGTACTTTATTATCTAAAGATGGTAAGTTAGAGTGTTGTGTTCATTCATAGTTAAAGACAGTAGAGTTTGAATACTTTATTATCTAAAGATGGTAAGTTAGAGTGTTGTGTTCATTCATAGTTAAAGACAGTAGAGGTTGAGTACTTTATTATCTAAAGATGGTAAGTTAGAGTGTTGTGTTCATTCATAGTTAAAGACAGTAGAGGTTGAGTACTTTATTATCTAAAGATGGTGAGTTAGAGTGTTGTGTTCATTCATAGTTAAAGACAGTAGAGGTCGAGTCCTTTCTTGTGATATATCGCATCCACACCCCAAGTGATATAGATTGACTTCAACTACAGTAAATACATTGACTGTCCAAATGTCTTCAAATGGAGTTATACATTTCTTCAGTGCAAAGGTTCAATTACAGTTACATGATGTAAAGTTGCCATGACAACTGCAAACTACAAAGTGAATCTCTCTCACATGCAACCCCCCCCCCCCCTAGAGGTTCTGTTATCGATCCTCAGATGTAAAAATACACCCCCCCCCCCCCCGTGACGTGACTATACAGCTGCACGCCTAAAATAACCCGGCCTGCCCCCGGTGGCCAGATCCACCAATATTCTAGATCTTTCTGGACGGGCCGTGGAGACAACATACCCACGTGTTTATAGATCTGTGCTGCTGCCTCCACATTAAAACACTGTGTTTATAGATCTGTGCTGCTGCCTCCACATTAAAACACTGTGTTTATAGATCTGTGCCGCTGCCTCCACATTAAAACACTGTGTTTATAGATCTGTGCCGCTGCCTCCACATTAAAACACTGTGTTTATAGATCTGTGCTGCTGCCTCCTCATTAAAACACTGTGTTTATAGATCTGTGCCGCTGCCTCCACATTAAAACACTGTGTTTATAGATCTGTGCTGCTGCCTCCACATTAAAACACTGTGTTTATAGATCTGTGCCGCTGCCTCCACATTAAAACACTGTGTTTATAGATCTGTGCCGCTGCCTCCACATTAAAACACTGTGTTTATAGATCTGTGCCGCTGCCTCCACATTAAAACACTGTGTTTATAGATCTGTGCTGCTGCCTCCACATTAAAACACTGTGTTTATAGATCTGTGCCGCTGCCTCCACATTAAAACACTGTGTTTATAGATCTGTGCCGCTGCCTCCACATTAAAACACTGTTTATAGATCTGTGCTGCTGCCTCCACATTAAAACACTGTGTTTATAGATCTGTGCCGCTGCCTCCACATTAAAACACTGTGTTTATAGATCTGTGCCGCTGCCTCCACATTAAAACACTGTGTTTATAGATCTGTGCCGCTGCCTCCACATTAAAACACTGTGTTTATAGATCTGTGCCGCTGCCTCCACATTAAAACACTGTGTTTATAGATCTGTGCCGCTGCCTCCACATTAAACACTGTGTTTATAGATCTGTGCCGCTGCCTCCACATTAAAACACTGTTTATAGATCTGTGCCGCTGCCTCCACATTAAACCACTGTTTATAGATCTGTGCCGCTGCCTCCACATTAAAACACTGTGTTTATAGATCTGTGCCGCTGCCTCCACATTAAAACACTGTGTTTATAGATCTGTGCCGCTGCCTCCACATTAAAACACTGTGTGTATAGATCTGTGCCGCTGCCTCCACATTAAAACACTGTTTATAGATCTGTGCCGCTGCCTCCACATTAAAACACTGTGTTTATAGATCTGTGCCGCTGCCTCCACATTAAAACACTGTGTTTATAGATCTGTGCTGCTGCCTCCTCATTAAAACACTGTGTTTATAGATCTGTGCCGCTGCCTCCACATTAAAACACTGTGTGTATAGATCTGTGCCGCTGCCTCCACATTAAAACACTGTTTATAGATCTGTGCCGCTGCCTCCACATTAAAACACTGTGTTTATAGATCTGTGCCGCTGCCTCCACATTAAAACACTGTGTTTATAGATCTGTGCTGCTGCCTCCTCATTAAAACACTGTGTTTATAGATCTGTGCTGCTGCCTCCACATTAAAACACTGTGTTTATAGATCTGTGCCGCTGCCTCCTCATTAAAACACTGTGTTTATAGATCTGTGCCGCTGCCTCCACATTAAAACACTGTGTTTATAGATCTGTGCCGCTGCCTCCACATTAAAACACTGTTTATAGATCTGTGCCGCTGCCTCCACATTAAACCACTGTTTATAGATCTGTGCCGCTGCCTCCACATTAAAACACTGTGTTTATAGATCTGTGCCGCTGCCTCCACATTAAAACACTGTTTATAGATCTGTGCCGCTGCCTCCACATTAAAACACTGTGTTTATAGATCTGTGCCGCTGCCTCCACATTAAAACACTGTGTTTATAGATCTGTGCCGCTGCCTCCACATTAAAACACTGTGTTTATAGATCTGTGCTGCTGCCTCCTCATTAAAACACTGTGTTTATAGATCTGTGCCGCTGCCTCCACATTAAAACACTGTGTGTATAGATCTGTGCCGCTGCCTCCACATTAAAACACTGTTTATAGATCTGTGCCGCTGCCTCCACATTAAAACACTGTGTTTATAGATCTGTGCCGCTGCCTCCACATTAAAACACTGTGTTTATAGATCTGTGCTGCTGCCTCCTCATTAAAACACTGTGTTTATAGATCTGTGCTGCTGCCTCCACATTAAAACACTGTGTTTATAGATCTGTGCCGCTGCCTCCTCATTAAAACACTGTGTTTATAGATCTGTGCCGCTGCCTCCACATTAAAACACTGTGTTTATAGATCTGTGCCGCTGCCTCCACATTAAAACACTGTGTTTATAGATCTGTGCTGCTGCCTCCACATTAACCCTTTCACTGCCACACGACAGAAAGTTAGCCCTTTACTATCACACAACCGACGGCGATGCTCCATCATTAGCATCATTAGCTCCACAACTAATTTTTGTTTAGTTAACTTACACCCCTAACAGATACGCCTGAGTCAGACACAGCTGGGTAGCAGCTAACTGTGTAAACCTCACTGCTACAGGGACTGTATAGAGTGTAACACTCACTGAGCTACAGGGACTGTATAGAGTGTAACACTCACTGAGCTACAGGGACTGTATAGAGTGTAACACTCACTGAGCTACAGGGACTGTATAGTGTAACACTCACTGAGCTACAGGGACCGTATAGAGTGTAACACTCACTGCGCTACAGGGACTGTATAGAGTGTAACACTGAGCTACAGGGACTGTATAGAGTGTAACACTCACTGAGCTACAGGGACTGTATAGAGTGTAACACTCACTGAGCTACAGGGACTGTATAGAGTGTAACACTCACTGAGCTACAGGGACTGTATAGAGTGTAACACTCACTGAGCTACAGGGACTGTATAGAGTGTAACACTCACTGAGCTACAGGGACTGTATAGAGTGTAACACTGAGCTACAGGGACTGTATAGAGTGTAACACTCACTGAGCTACAGGGACTGTATAGAATGTAACACTCACTGCGCTACAGGGACTGTATAGAGCAGGGGTCAGCAACCTTTTTGACATGGAGTGCCTGTTTTAAATATAGTTGTAACTAGTGTGCCTCAACAATATTCCATGCATCGTAATTTTTTTCTTCTCATAATCAGGTCTTTTTAATGATAATTTTTACGTCATTATTGTTATTGTTAACAATATTATTATGATGGTTGTATCAACCCTAAATCTGAGTTGGGGGGGGGGGAATGCAATGCAGACAAACAGCTGCATACAGTGCAACCATTTCACTCACATTTGCCCACACTGTAAACCCGCACGTTCAAAATAATCAATTAGTTTGAGTAGGGTATACTCAATATTCTATGAAAGTTCTACTAACTTGAATGGCTTGAGTTCGTGTGACGTGTTCTTATGTTTTGAGTAAATAAAACTCATAGTTTTTGATTGACTTGGAACTATTCACTTATTAAGTAAGTATAATGTAAAAGCATAACTTAGGTACAACTTAAGATAATTAAGTAGATACAGACTCTAAACCACATTATGTTTTGAGTAAATAAAACTCATAGTTTGATTGACTTGGAATTATTCACTTATTAAGTAAGTATAATGTAAAAGCATAACTTAAGTACAACTTAAGATAATTAAGTAGATACAGACTGTAAACCGCATTATGTTTTGAGTAAATAAAACTCAGTTTTTGATTGACTTGGAACTATTCACTTATTAAGTAAGTATAATGTAAAAGCATAACTTAAGTACAACTTAAGATAATTAAGTAGATACAGACTGTAAACCGCATTATGTTTTGAGTAAATAAAACTCATAGTTTTTTATTGACTTGGAACTATTCACTTATTAAGTAAGTATAATGTAAAAGCATAACTTAAGTACAACTTAAGATAATTAAGTAGATACAGAGTGTAAACCGCATTATGTTTTGAGTAAATATAACTCATAGTTTTTGATTGACTTGGAATTATTCACTTATTAAGTAAGTATAATGTAAAAGCATAACTTAAGTACAACTTAAGATAATTAAGTAGATACAGACTGTAAACCGCATTATGTTTTGAGTAAATAAAACTCATCGTTTTTGATTGACTTGGAACTATTCACTTATTAAGTAAGTATAATGTAAAAGCATAACTTAAGTTCAACTTAAGATAATTAAGTAGATACAGACTGAAAACCGCATTATGTTTTGAGTAAATAAAACTCATAGTTTTTGATTGACTTGGAACTATTCACTTATTAAGTAAGTATAATGTAAAAGCATAACTTAAGTATAACTTAAGATAATTAAGTAGATACAGACTGAAAACCGCATTATGTTTTGAGTAAATAAAACTCATAGTTTTTGATTGACTTGGAACTATTCACTTATTAAGTAAGTATAATGTAAAAGCATAAATTAAGTACAACTTAAGATAATTAAGTAGATACAGACTGTAAACCGCATTATGTTTTGAGTAAATAAAACTCATCGTTTTTGATTGACTTGGAACTATTCACTTATTAAGTAAGTATAATGTAAAAGCATAACTTAAGTACAACTTTATTAACAGATTGCAGAATGGGTATAGAGGTGTGATAGGTGTGATAGGTGTGAGAGGTGTGATAGGTGTGATAGGTGTGAGAGGTGTGATAGGTGTGATAGGTGGGATCGGTGGGATCGGTGTGATAGGTGTGAAAGGTGTGAGAGGTGTGATAGGTGTGAGAGGTGTGAGAGGTATGAGAGGTGTGAGAGGTGTGAGAGGTGTGAGAGGTGTGAGAGGTGTGATAGGTGGGATCGGTGTGATAGGTGTGAGAGGTGTGATAGGTGTGAGAGGTGTGAGAGGTGTGATAGGTGTGAGAGGTGTGATAGGTGTGATAGGTGTGAGAGGTGTGAGAGGTGTGATAGGTGTGATAGGTGTGAGAGGTGTGAGAGGTGTGATAGGTGTGATAGGTGTGATAGGTGTGATAGGTGTGAGAGGTGTGATATCAATCAATCAATCAAATTTATTTATAAAGCACATTTCACATGACGCGTGTCAACCAAAGTGCTGTACAGAGGGTAAATACATAAATACATAAGATACATATAGACAACAATCACACTCCGTTTTATGGGAGGGCACACAGGCAAACACATAGAAAAACAGGGCATGAGTCAGTGAACGGGAAAGGCTAGTAGGTAGAAGTGGGTTTTGAGCCTCGATTTGAAGGCATCTATCGAGGGGGCGAGCCTAATGGAGGTGGGGATGCTGTTCCACAGTTCAGGGGCTGCGATAGCAAAGGCACGGCCCCCCCTGAGCTTGAGGTTAGACCTCCGGACTGTCAGGAGCCTCTGATCGGCTGACCTGAGGGACCTGGTGTTGGAATAGGGGGATAGGAGGTCTGAGATGTAGGAGGGTGTGTGACCATTAAGGGCTTTAAAAACAAATAGGAGAACCTTAAAATCTATCCTGTAGCGTACTGGGAGCCAATGAAGGGAGGCAAGGACAGGGGTGATGTGGTCTCTCTTGCGGGTTCCGGTCAACAGTCTGGCAGCAGCGTTTTGTACCAGTTGTAAGCGGGACAGGGAAGACTGGTTAATGCCTATATAGAGGGAGTTGCAGTAGTCTAATCTAGATGAAATGAAGGCGTGAATGACTCTCTGAAGGTCTGCAGGGGAGAGAAGGGCTTTGAGTTTGGCAATGGTGCGTAGTTGGAAAAAACATGCCTTTACCACTGAGTTTACTTGTCTGTCAAATTTAAATTGTGGATCAAAAATGACACCTAGGTTCTTGACATACGGCTTGACCAGGGAGGACAGGTTGCCAAGGCTGTTGGTAAGGGTGGTGACAGCGTCTGGGGGACCAAAGAGGATTATTTCGGATTTGTTTTGATTTAGTTGTAGAGAGTTTTGTGCCATCCAACATTTAACATCATCCAGGCAGGATATGAGACTGTTAAGTAGAGACTGGTTGTTGGGTTTCAGGGAAACATAAAGCTGTGTGTCGTCAGCATAACAGTGAAAAGAGATGTTGTGCTTCTGAATGATTGGACCAAGGGGTAGCATGTAAAGGGAGAACAGGATCGGGCCAAGGATGGACCCTTGTGGGACCCCACAGGAGAGGGAGGTTGAGGGGGAGGAGCAGTTGGCGATGTTGACAGCAAAGCTTCTATTTGTGAGATAGGAGGAAAACCATGCTAATGCAGTGTCACTGACACCAACCCCATGTTGGAGACGATCTAATAAAATGGTGTGATCAACAGTGTCGAAGGCTGCACTGAGGTCAAGCAGCATTAAAATAGAGCAGTCACGGTTGTCAGCGGCGAGGAGTAGGTCATTTGACACTTTAAGGAGGGCTGATTCTGTGCTATGGCCAGTCCTGAACCCTGACTGAAATGTCTCCAGGATGCTGTTCTGGTGCAGGTAGGGAGACAATTGGCACAGAACAACCTTTTCAAGTATTTTTGACAGAAAAGGAAGCTTGGAAATGGGCCTGTAATTACTGTGCAGGGTGGGGTCAAGGTTTGGTTTTTTCAATAGGGGCTGGACTACTGCATGTTTAAAGCAGGATGGAACAGTACCAGTTGCCAGGGAGCTGTTAATAATGGAGAGGATGCTGGGACCGGTTGTGTGAAAAACCTGTTTCAGGAGAGCAGTGGGAACAGTGTCAAGGGGGCAGGTTGCAGGTTTCATAGAGGAAACTATCTCTGTGAGGGTGAGTAGACTGATGGGCTGAAAGCAGGTCAGTGTAGATGAGCAGACCAGAGGGACAGCTACATTACGTGTGGGGGGTGAGATGTTCCTTCTGATATTTTCAACTTTGGTGGTGAAAAAATTTGAGAATTCCTCACACTTAGCTGGGGACACATCCAGGCAGGTGCTGGGGGGGGGGCTAATGAGAGAGTTGATGGTAGTGAACAGGGTCCTGGGGTTGTGGGAGTTGTTGATGAGGTCAGAAAAATATGTGATTCTCGCCGCTAGGTGTGAGAGGTGTGAGAGGTGTGATAGGTGTGAGAGGTGTGATATGTGTGATAGGTGGGATCGGTGTGAGAGGTGTGATAGGTGTGATAGGTGTGAGAGGTGTGATAGGTGTGAGAGGTGTGATAGGTGTGAGAGGTGAGAGAGGTGTGAGAGGTGTGAGAGGTGTGAGAGGTGTGAGAGGTGTGATAGGTGTGAGAGGTGTGATAGGTGTGAGAGGTGTGATAGGTGTGAGAGGTGTGATAATGTGATAGGTGTGAAAGGTGTGAGAGGTGTGATAGGTTGGTATCTATGACCTGTGCCTGTATGCTAGCATGACACTGTTGGTATATATGGACTCCTCAGTCTCTAGTTTCATACCACTTCTTGCTAGCTTTGAGAGAGAGAGAGAGAGAGAGAGAGAGAGAGAGAGAGAGAGAGAGAGAGAGAGAGAGAGAGAGAGAGAGAGAGAGAGAGAGGGGGAGAGAGGGAGAGAGTTAAAGAGAGAGGGAGGGGGGAGAGGGAGGGAGAGAGAGAGAGAGAGAGAGAGAGAGAGAGAGTGTTGTGTTCATTCATAGTTAAAGACAGTAGAGGTTGAGTACTTTATTATCTAAAGATGGTAAGTTAGAGTGTTGTGTTCATTCATAGTTAAAGACAGTAGAGGTTGAGTACTTTATTATCTAAAGATGGTGAGTTAGAGTGTTGTGTTCATTCATAGTTAAAGACAGTAGAGGTCGAGTCCTTTCTTGTGATATATCGCATCCACACCCCAAGTGATATAGATTGACTTCAACTACAGTAAATACATTGACTGTCCAAATGTCTTCAAATGGAGTTATACATTTCTTCAGTGCAAAGGTTCAATTACAGTTACATGATGTAAAGTTGCCATGACAACTGCAAACTACAAAGTGAATCTCTCTCACATGCAACCCCCCCCCCCCCCTAGAGGTTCTGTTATCGATCCTCAGATGTAAAAATACACCCCCCCCCCCCCCGTGACGTGACTATACAGCTGCACGCCTAAAATAACCCGGCCTGCCCCCGGTGGCCAGATCCACCAATATTCTAGATCTTTCTGGACGGGCCGTGGAGACAACATACCCACGTGTTTATAGATCTGTGCTGCTGCCTCCACATTAAAACACTGTGTTTATAGATCTGTGCTGCTGCCTCCACATTAAAACACTGTGTTTATAGATCTGTGCCGCTGCCTCCACATTAAAACACTGTGTTTATAGATCTGTGCCGCTGCCTCCACATTAAAACACTGTGTTTATAGATCTGTGCTGCTGCCTCCTCATTAAAACACTGTTTATAGATCTGTGCCGCTGCCTCCACATTAAAACACTGTGTTTATAGATCTGTGCTGCTGCCTCCACATTAAAACACTGTGTTTATAGATCTGTGCCGCTGCCTCCACATTAAAACACTGTGTTTATAGATCTGTGCCGCTGCCTCCACATTAAAACACTGTGTTTATAGATCTGTGCCGCTGCCTCCACATTAAAACACTGTGTTTATAGATCTGTGCTGCTGCCTCCACATTAAAACACTGTGTTTATAGATCTGTGCCGCTGCCTCCACATTAAAACACTGTGTTTATAGATCTGTGCCGCTGCCTCCACATTAAAACACTGTTTATAGATCTGTGCTGCTGCCTCCACATTAAAACACTGTGTTTATAGATCTGTGCCGCTGCCTCCACATTAAAACACTGTGTTTATAGATCTGTGCCGCTGCCTCCACATTAAAACACTGTGTTTATAGATCTGTGCCGCTGCCTCCACATTAAAACACTGTGTTTATAGATCTGTGCCGCTGCCTCCACATTAAAACACTGTGTTTATAGATCTGTGCCGCTGCCTCCACATTAAACACTGTGTTTATAGATCTGTGCCGCTGCCTCCACATTAAAACACTGTTTATAGATCTGTGCCGCTGCCTCCACATTAAACCACTGTTTATAGATCTGTGCCGCTGCCTCCACATTAAAACACTGTGTTTATAGATCTGTGCCGCTGCCTCCACATTAAAACACTGTGTTTATAGATCTGTGCCGCTGCCTCCACATTAAAACACTGTGTGTATAGATCTGTGCCGCTGCCTCCACATTAAAACACTGTTTATAGATCTGTGCCGCTGCCTCCACATTAAAACACTGTGTTTATAGATCTGTGCCGCTGCCTCCACATTAAAACACTGTGTTTATAGATCTGTGCTGCTGCCTCCTCATTAAAACACTGTGTTTATAGATCTGTGCCGCTGCCTCCACATTAAAACACTGTGTGTATAGATCTGTGCCGCTGCCTCCACATTAAAACACTGTTTATAGATCTGTGCCGCTGCCTCCACATTAAAACACTGTGTTTATAGATCTGTGCCGCTGCCTCCACATTAAAACACTGTGTTTATAGATCTGTGCTGCTGCCTCCTCATTAAAACACTGTGTTTATAGATCTGTGCTGCTGCCTCCACATTAAAACACTGTGTTTATAGATCTGTGCCGCTGCCTCCTCATTAAAACACTGTTTATAGATCTGTGCCGCTGCCTCCACATTAAAACACTGTGTTTATAGATCTGTGCCGCTGCCTCCACATTAAAACACTGTTTATAGATCTGTGCCGCTGCCTCCACATTAAACCACTGTTTATAGATCTGTGCCGCTGCCTCCACATTAAAACACTGTGTTTATAGATCTGTGCCGCTGCCTCCACATTAAAACACTGTTTATAGATCTGTGCCGCTGCCTCCACATTAAAACACTGTGTTTATAGATCTGTGCCGCTGCCTCCACATTAAAACACTGTGTTTATAGATCTGTGCCGCTGCCTCCACATTAAAACACTGTGTTTATAGATCTGTGCTGCTGCCTCCTCATTAAAACACTGTGTTTATAGATCTGTGCCGCTGCCTCCACATTAAAACACTGTGTGTATAGATCTGTGCCGCTGCCTCCACATTAAAACACTGTTTATAGATCTGTGCCGCTGCCTCCACATTAAAACACTGTGTTTATAGATCTGTGCCGCTGCCTCCACATTAAAACACTGTGTTTATAGATCTGTGCTGCTGCCTCCTCATTAAAACACTGTGTTTATAGATCTGTGCTGCTGCCTCCACATTAAAACACTGTGTTTATAGATCTGTGCCGCTGCCTCCTCATTAAAACACTGTGTTTATAGATCTGTGCCGCTGCCTCCACATTAAAACACTGTGTTTATAGATCTGTGCCGCTGCCTCCACATTAAAACACTGTGTTTATAGATCTGTGCTGCTGCCTCCACATTAACCCTTTCACTGCCACACGACAGAAAGTTAGCCCTTTACTATCACACAACCGACGGCGATGCTCCATCATTAGCATCATTAGCTCCACAACTAATTTTTGTTTAGTTAACTTACACCCCTAACAGATACGCCTGAGTCAGACACAGCTGGGTAGCAGCTAACTGTGTAAACCTCACTGCTACAGGGACTGTATAGAGTGTAACACTCACTGAGCTACAGGGACTGTATAGAGTGTAACACTCACTGAGCTACAGGGACTGTATAGAGTGTAACACTCACTGAGCTACAGGGACTGTATAGTGTAACACTCACTGAGCTACAGGGACCGTATAGAGTGTAACACTCACTGCGCTACAGGGACTGTATAGAGTGTAACACTGAGCTACAGGGACTGTATAGAGTGTAACACTCACTGAGCTACAGGGACTGTATAGAGTGTAACACTCACTGAGCTACAGGGACTGTATAGAGTGTAACACTCACTGAGCTACAGGGACTGTATAGAGTGTAACACTCACTGAGCTACAGGGACTGTATAGAGTGTAACACTCACTGAGCTACAGGGACTGTATAGAGTGTAACACTGAGCTACAGGGACTGTATAGAGTGTAACACTCACTGAGCTACAGGGACTGTATAGAGTGTAACACTCACTGCGCTACAGGGACTGTATAGAGCAGGGGTCAGCAACCTTTTTGACATGGAGTGCCTGTTTTAAATATAGTTGTAACTAGTGTGCCTCAACAATATTCCATGCATCGTAATTTTTTTCTTCTCATAATCAGGTCTTTTTAATGATAATTTTTACGTCATTATTGTTATTGTTAACAATATTATTATGATGGTTGTATCAACCCTAAATCTGAGTTGGGGGGGGGGGGAATGCAATGCAGACAAACAGCTGCATACAGTGCAACCATTTCACTCACATTTGCCCACACTGTAAACCCGCACGTTCAAAATAATCAATTAGTTTGAGTAGGGTATACTCAATATTCTATGAAAGTTCTACTAACTTGAATGGCTTGAGTTCGTGTGACGTGTTCTTATGTTTTGAGTAAATAAAACTCATAGTTTTTGATTGACTTGGAACTATTCACTTATTAAGTAAGTATAATGTAAAAGCATAACTTAGGTACAACTTAAGATAATTAAGTAGATACAGACTCTAAACCACATTATGTTTTGAGTAAATAAAACTCATAGTTTGATTGACTTGGAATTATTCACTTATTAAGTAAGTATAATGTAAAAGCATAACTTAAGTACAACTTAAGATAATTAAGTAGATACAGACTGTAAACCGCATTATGTTTTGAGTAAATAAAACTCAGTTTTTGATTGACTTGGAACTATTCACTTATTAAGTAAGTATAATGTAAAAGCATAACTTAAGTACAACTTAAGATAATTAAGTAGATACAGACTGTAAACCGCATTATGTTTTGAGTAAATAAAACTCATAGTTTTTGATTGACTTGGAACTATTCACTTATTAAGTAAGTATAATGTAAAAGCATAACTTAAGTACAACTTAAGATAATTAAGTAGATACAGAGTGTAAACCGCATTATGTTTTGAGTAAATATAACTCATAGTTTTTGATTGACTTGGAATTATTCACTTATTAAGTAAGTATAATGTAAAAGCATAACTTAAGTACAACTTAAGATAATTAAGTAGATACAGACTGTAAACCGCATTATGTTTTGAGTAAATAAAACTCATCGTTTTTGATTGACTTGGAACTATTCACTTATTAAGTAAGTATAATGTAAAAGCATAACTTAAGTTCAACTTAAGATAATTAAGTAGATACAGACTGAAAACCGCATTATGTTTTGAGTAAATAAAACTCATAGTTTTTGATTGACTTGGAACTATTCACTTATTAAGTAAGTATAATGTAAAAGCATAACTTAAGTATAACTTAAGATAATTAAGTAGATACAGACTGAAAACCGCATTATGTTTTGAGTAAATAAAACTCATAGTTTTTGATTGACTTGGAACTATTCACTTATTAAGTAAGTATAATGTAAAAGCATAAATTAAGTACAACTTAAGATAATTAAGTAGATACAGACTGTAAACCGCATTATGTTTTGAGTAAATAAAACTCATCGTTTTTGATTGACTTGGAACTATTCACTTATTAAGTAAGTATAATGTAAAAGCATAACTTAAGTACAACTTTATTAACAGATTGCAGAATGGGTATAGAGGTGTGATAGGTGTGATAGGTGTGAGAGGTGTGATAGGTGTGAGAGGTGTGATAGGTGTGATAGGTGGGATCGGTGGGATCGGTGTGATAGGTGTGATAGGTGTGAAAGGTGTGAGAGGTGTGAGAGGTGTGATAGGTGTGAGAGGTGTGAGAGGTGTGAGAGGTGTGATAGGTGTGAGAGGTGTGATAGGTGTGAGAGGTGTGATAGGTGTGATAGGTGTGAGAGGTGTGAGAGGTGTGATAGGTGTGAGAGGTGTGAGAGGTGTGATAGGTGTGATAGGTGTGATAGGTGTGAGAGGTGTGAGAGGTGTGAGAGGTGTGATAGGTGTGATAGGTGTGATAGGTGTGATAGGTGTGAGAGGTGTGATAGGTGTGAGAGGTGTGAGAGGTGTGATAGGTGTGAGAGGTGTGATATGTGTGATAGGTGGGATCGGTGTGAGAGGTGTGATAGGTGTGATAGGTGTGAGAGGTGTGATAGGTGTGAGAGGTGTGATAGGTGTGAGAGGTGAGAGAGGTGTGAGAGGTGTGAGAGGTGTGAGAGGTGTGAGAGGTGTGAGAGGTGTGAGAGGTGTGATAGGTGTGAGAGGTGTGAGAGGTGTGATAGGTGTGAGAGGTGTGAGAGGTGTGAGAGGTGTGATAGGTGTGAGAGGTGTGATAATGTGATAGGTGTGAAAGGTGTGAGAGGTGTGATAGGTTGGTATCTATGACCTGTGCCTGTATGCTAGCATGACACTGTTGGTATATATGGACTCCTCAGTCTCTAGTTTCATACCACTTCTTGCTAGCTTTGAGAGAGAGAGAGAGAGAGAGAGAGAGAGAGAGAGAGAGAGAGAGAGAGAGAGAGAGAGAGAGAGAGAGAGAGAGAGAGAGGGGGAGAGAGGGAGAGAGTTAAAGAGAGAGGGAGGGGGGAGAGGGAGGGAGAGAGAGAGAGAGAGAGAGAGAGAGAGAGAGAGAGAGAGAGAGAGAGAGAGAGATGTTAATAAAGTTATCAATCAATCAATCCGGGCCTGTGACGTCACTGTACCCATTCTGCAATCTGTTAATACAGTTTTCAATCAATCAATCCGGGCCTGTCACAGTCACTGTACCCATGAATTCAATAAAGGAATATCTTATCTTATCTTATAAAAAATATATTTTCCACTAATTTCTATGTTTCAACATTACTGTCTGATGCAGTAACATTAGTGTGATGATGTCGGCATGAAAACATGCAACCTGCATGTTTCCCAGATAGCAAAAGACATTCATTAAATGTTGGATTTTGGTCAGATTTGTTATTTTTGGTTGAGGTTGAAAAAGCTATGTTGACCTGTGCCTGTATGCTATAGCATGACACGGATATGGACTCAAGACTGTAGCACTCAAGTTTGACACTGTTTAACAAACAATCTTACTTATACGCAGAGTTGTACCCTTCCTGCATGCTTGACAGAACTTGTAAGTCATTTTGGATAAAAGCAGCTAAATGACTAAATGTAAATGTCATGGATTTCAAAAATAGATATGAATATGAGACATTTCTTTCGTCTTTCTTTCATTCCTGATTTTTATTTTTATATTTTATTTAGGAGATACAAGATTGTTGGTTCCATATTCCAGCCCAGGTCTGTTTTCTTCAATATTAGGCCACTGGGTGTAGAGTATTCAACTCTTTTACATTAATAGAGAGACAGAGGGAGAGAGAGAGAGAGGGAGAGAGAGAGAGAGGGAGAGAGAGACAGAGACAGAGAGAGTGAGAGAGATGTTAATAAAGTTATTATATTATATATATTAAGTCCAATTATATTAAAGAATTCGTTTAGAGAATTAGCTCAGCTCTGAGAAGTGAGAAAAAACGGCATGTGAAAATAATATTTCTGCAAGCAAGCAACAGGAAACCACTGTTGTGCGCAGATGCGGAGGAATTCTGGGATGATACCTGCATACGGCATGTCGTTAGTTGCAGCAGCAGCAGCCATCAAGTTAGCTGAAGCAGCGCACGTCAAGTTTCTTTCATGCGAGTATAAATATTTTTTTTATAAATTTGCCAATTTGCGGTTATCTGTGGTCATTTAATCTGTTCGGATATGCAATTTGTAGATGCAAATTGCGTGAGCTGCTAGCGCATCTTTTATAGTTAATGGCTGTTCAGTATAATTAAGCTAACTCGGTCTCCATTGTCTTCTTAAACAACTGCCTGCATGCATGCTGTGTGCAATTAAAATATTATGGCACACCGAAATGATGTTGTTTCATGCAAAATATTAAGTGTTCGATATTGGGTCAAGTGCAAGTGTGAGTTATAGTGCAGGTAAACATGGCGTTGCCATGCGTGCATGCATGCTGTGTGCAATTAAAATATTATGGCACACCGAAATGATGTTGTTTCATGCAAAATATTAAGTGTTCGATATTGGGTCAAGTGCAAGTGTGAGTTATAGTGCAGGTAAACATGGCGTCGCCATGCGTGCATGCATGCTGTGTGCAATTAAAATATTATGGCACACCGAAATGATGTTGTTTCATGCAAAATATTAAGTGTTCGATATTGGGTCAAGTGCAAGTGTGAGTTATAGTGCAGGTAAACATGGCGTCGCCCTCGTGCGTGCCATGCATGTCAAGCCGCATCTCCATTTTAGGTTTGTTTGCACATTATGTCCTATTATCGGGTTTGAGGGAGATTAATTTGGTTAGGTTGAGTGTCATGCAGGCGTCGCGTCCTCATGGCATGCATGGTCGAAGCCACATATCTCCATTTCTTTGAGCTTGTAAATTGATGTTTGTAATAGATATATATTTTTGACAAAAGGTGGTTTGAGAGAGATATTAATTCACGCTCTCATTCATCTCCGCTCTCTCTCTCCCTCCCTCCCTCTCTCTCTATCTCCTCTCTCTCTCTATCTCCTCTCTCTCGCTCTCTCTATCTCCTCTCTCTCGCTCTCTCTCTATCTCCTTCTGATTGATGGTTAAACATTCAAACTGTGAAAATTATGATCATGTTTTTGTAAGCTAATATATAGTATGAACTTGTTATATTGAGTTGTAAGTTATTCTGGTATATGTTTCATGGAGGTCTAAACGTTGTATTTTTTCCCTTGCCTTTCAGGTAGCAAGTGCTGCTGGGAAATATTCAAATGAGCCAAACAGTAAGCTGATTATTTTTAAATATAAAAACATATTTGTGAGATGGGACTGTATCGTTGAGACCAGAACATAGTTTATTAATCTGTTTCCACAGAGCTCAGTTTTTTCTCATAGTTCCAATATGGTAGTCTGGCAGTGTAAATTGTGTGCAGCTTCTTTGACTTCTAGAATACAGTTATTTAAACACTACTGTTGTGAAGGGCCAGATTAAACTGAATATATATATGTATCGTTTGATATACTTTGTATATTATTTATATATATACACGGAATATCCCTTTACCTGCGTACAGACCAGAGTAATATTCGCTCTCCTATTGGACAGCGGCCCCAGGCGCCAACGACCAAGCCCCCAACGGCAAGTTCAAAGGCAACTCTGGGCATGTCAGTACATGCCCAGAGTCTGCATAGTAATACGAGACAAGAACTGAGGTTGGGACTAGATATTCACCTTACGTATAAATACGGCGCAGGTGTAAACAGCAGTAGTCTTACCAAAACCTTAATACCTTCACCACGAGTCAACGTGCAGTGAAGTGAGCAACCTTGCATCTAAATAGAGCATTGAGAACCGCGTGCGAATAGAATGTTAAAGTGTCAGAGTTTAACGCAGTAACGTTGAGTTCGACTTAATCTAATGTGAAGTAATAGTCGATCATTTATTGTGTATCGTGCGGCTACAGTTCTTCCGTGACCATGATCCATCGGTTCGTCGTGCTTTAGCTAGTGCACTTATCCAGGCTGTGCGGCCTAAATCCGTGCCCACACCCCGAGGAGTCCTAGGCGAGAACCGATGGAGTTGTACACAGGAGAATCGACACCGGTGATTGCAGAACCATTTCTGGTTGGATTATATTGCAATCTTTAATACAGTCAGGGTTTTGTAACCCCTCAGTTACAACTACAGACTGCAACACAGCCACTTTTCCATAGAGTCAGTCCTCTTCCATGCCTCCATACTGATCTGTAAATTTAAGACGCTAAATGCATTGAGTACTCATTTGTCAAGATATCATACTGCACAACTTAGCAGTAGACCAGAACAGAGTCTGAGCCCTGTGGTAATAAAATGCCCTTTGTGCGCATTTCGGGAACCCTTTTCTGAATCAATTTTCTTAAGTCATCTCAGAAAGCATTTAAAAAATAATGAAACAGTGACATGCCCATATAAGGATTGTAGCTATAGCACAAATGTTTACTCTTCATTCAATTGCCATAAAAGCAGAGAACACCAATTAAGTCTTGCATCAGACTTAAAAGCTGTCGTTGTTGAGGATCCCCAAGACAGGATTTCTGAGGTCACTAGTGATTTGCATGAAGAATGTCCAGGCCGCGTGTAGCTTTATGTCAAGCAAGCAGTGCAAGAATGCGGAAGCATTCGTCACCGCACGCCACTACGGTAAAGCGCCTTTCTTTTCAGGCCCGCTTTGGGAGCTGTCGCGCGGAAATAGGCTGTCTATTGCCATTCTCTTTGACAAACTCTAACCTTAACCAGCTCCTTAACAGCGCCTAAACTTAACTGTTCTAACCTTAACCAACTCCGAAACAATGCCTAACCTTAACCTTAACCTTAACCATGCCTAACCTTAACCATAGAAAGAATATTGCCATTCTCTTTGACAAACTCTAACCATAACCAGCTCCTTAACAGCGCCTAAACGTAACCGTTCTAACCTTAACCAACTCCGAAACAATGCCTAACCTTAACCTTAACCATGCCTAACCTTAACCGGCGAAAGAATACACGGTAAAAAAAAAAATCACGTTAAAAAAAAGAAAATTGATGGGATTCGAACTCGCCAGCAAACAAGCCATAGGATCCACAGCAATGCAGTCTTGCCAATTGAGCTATTTCTGGATACTGAATAAGGGGCGGTGACTTATATATATTGAGCTCCGCTCGTGTCGAACCAAGGCGGGATCTCATGCGCATGCGCGGGCACCTCGCGCGAGCACGCGCACACGCACCTGAGCGAGCACGCCGCCGCCGGTGCACGCACCTGGGCGCTGGGCGAAGGAAAATGAAAGGCGCATTACCGCACGCCACTACGGTAGAATGCTTCCGCATTCTTGCACTGCTTGCTTGTCATTAAGGAACAGGCGTCCAGGCCAGAGCATAGAAGTGGTGGATGATGATGATCAATGTGACACTGACAATCTAAGAAATCAACTTAAAATGAACGTATCTTCCTTGTTCCTAAAGATGCAGGCTATCGTCCATGTCTCAAACACAGCTAACCCTACTGTCCCTACTAACCCTACTGTCCCTACTGTCCCTACTGTCCCTACTAACCCTACTAACCCTACTGTCCCTACTAACCCTACTGTCCCTACTAACCCTACTAACCCTACTGTCCCTACTAACCCTACTAACCCTACTGTCCCTACTAACCCTACTGTCCCTACTAACCCTACTAACCCTACTGTCCCTACTAACCCTACTAACCCTAACCCTACTAACCCTACTGTCCCTACTAACTCTACTAACCCCTGCTGCATGTTTGGACCATGCGATTTGAGGCCAAGCACCGCTTTTTCAAAAGAGTGGTGCATGACACTCAAAACTTCAAAAATATCTTGAAGACGATGGCAATCAGACACCAACACATGATGGCATATCATCTTGCTTCACCATCATATTTCAAGCCAAAAACCCAGGCATCCAGGGTTGACTCTGTTCTGGTTTCATCTCTACCAGCAGTAGCTCAGGTACACATTAGAGGACACACAGTTAGTGACACAATCTACCAGACATCAAAGGTAACCATTGATGGCACAGACTATGTCTGTGGAATGTTTCTCTCCGTCAGAGTCAGTGGTGGACTGTCTACATTTAGCCAAATAGAACAGATCTACCTTGTGAATAACGAGGTTTCTTTTCTGTGTCGAGACTATGACTCCTGGTATATAGAACATCTTAGGTCCTATGAGCTGTCAACCACACAACCACATATGTCCATCTACCTACAGTCTGGTCTCAATGATACAGTCCCACTCTCAGCATATATGATCGATGGTCTGCTGCTGCTGCTGACTCCCAAGCGATTCATTCAAGTGAAATGGAAGGTGAATAGTTATTTTATTAATCGATTATTGTGTCTTTATTCACTCGTTGTGTAATTGACCAGTTTATATTCTGTATAAGTTCATATTCTGTATATGTTAATAATGACGCTTTCTGTGTTGTGTTTATGACTACTCCTTAGGTCCTTGAGCTGCTGTCTGTCGACCGGACCACATCTGTCCACTGTCCATCTACCTGCAGTCTGGTCACAACGATACAGTCCCACTCAGCATACAAGATCGATGGTCTGCTGCTGCTGCTGACTCCCAAGCGATTCATTCAAGTTTCCATAGCACAATGGCAGCTGCCTCCCCACAACCCATGATCCTTCGTGTTGTTGAGACAGACCGGGCTAGAAAATTAAAACTCAGTTCACGACCCGCCTCTGTTGATGCACTGATCACGATTATAAAAGAACAGTTGGAAATAGACCTTGACTTCAGTTTGCTGTATGAAGATCCAGACTTTGATGGGAAACTTACTTCCCTTGATGACATTACGGAATTGCCACAAAAAGCTGTTGTGCACATTTCACTTTCGCTCGACTCCAGCTCTCTCGCATCTACTGATATACTTTCAGATATGTCATCTCCATAACGTCTAAGCAGATGGCCTCCAGGTCCTTTTCCAGTTCCTTCATTTGCATTCGATGTTGAGCTGAAACTTAGAGACGGAAACAACGAATTTGAGAAGAACAAGAGACACCTTAAGTTGACAAGAGACCTAAAGCACAACATCTTAGAAAAGCTTGCATCTACAATGTATGCTTTCAAGGCTTATCCAAGTGATAAAGAGATAGCAGTGGCTTCTGCGGCTCTTGTCGCCAAACATCCCTGCTTGAAGGAAGCAGGATCTGAGACCGGCTGCAATGGATGGAAGAACAGCATCAAATTCAAGATGGGCAATTTCAGGAACAAGCTGAGACGGGCAGGATGTGAGGAGGTCACTGTAAATGCTGGAAAAAGAGGTAGAAGCAATCCTGATGGCGAACCTTCACATTCCAACATTAAAAGACCCAAGCGAGCAGAAGTAAACTTCCTACCCAACTATCCCCAAGGAGAGGATTCCTTGAGGCTTGAGCAGTTGAGGCAGACAATTGCTGAAGAAGTCAAGAAGACTGAGAAGAACCTGCCCCTCATTAGAAAGCTGATGCAGACCACATTTGCCCTGCGCCGACAGACCATAGTGAAGTCCAGCCCACCAGTGAAAGAGCTCATGGACCTCTGGCCTGCTCTCAAAATGGAGTCTGAGGTAATATAGATCAGCTCTCTCTTTCCTGTGTTAACATTTGGCACATTCTGTGTGTTTTAAAGTGAAACTTGTGATTCTTAAGCCTGGTTTATATACTCTAGCGGCGCATCTGCGTGTGTGTTCTGTGCGCCCCCGCGAGCTAGTCATCAGCGACCGATTCCGCAAAGCATGTAATGACATGGTTGACCAGAAATCCCGCCGTCATGCTCTGAAGCCCAAACCAAACAAAGTAAGAGATCCACCAAGTTGAAGTGACTAATTGATGTTGATATACTATATTGTCCTGCTGTTTTTAAATATAGGTGTATACAGAGTTCCAGCTGATTACCAACCAGAACCTGCCCAACACATTCTACGCTGAGCTTGACCGCCATCTTCCTCGACTGATGACGTTATTCAGACAGAAGGCGTCCAAAACTGGGAACACAGCAGATGCTTTGGCTCACATTTTAAAAATCCACGATGAACAGGTGAATAGATTATTATACATGTCATAGGTCGAACCTCTGTAACATTGAACAGGTTCAATGATTCAAATGAGCTTTTGAATTTTACAATTAGTCCACCATTGTGTTTGCCATTTTTCTGATTGCATTAAAGATGTGAACATGTTATTTGTGGACATATCTGATTGGACTGTTTAAAATCCGCTTTGTTCAGTAAACATTTCCATATAATACAATTATTTTTCTTCTTCTTAATCTTACATCTTAATAGGAAATCCATGATGTTCACACCAGGCGTACCACTGTTCTCCATGCCCTGCCTGTGTATCTGCATGAGGAAGTCGCTGGATTTTTCAAAACCTGCACAGTGAGTCCGAGTAAAAATAATTTACAGTACAACTGTATATTAAGTGAACAGTTAATCAAAATGCTAAGTATCAGTCTTCCTTCCTTCCAGGTCTCCCTTGTGAAAGAGATATTTGATCTCGACGGGACTAACCTGGTTAAATAAAAATAACCTTCTCACCAAAAAAATTGTTCTAACTAAAATATAAACAACTTACAAACACAACTCCATATACTTAGCTTTGTGCTGCACTTTGTAGAAACCATGGATTTATTTGTGATTATTATGTCTCTTTCATTCCTTCAGGACACGTCTGATGAGCCAGAGCTTCAGGGTGTTGCAGTGGCCCTCCTTACTGTCATCAGTGACCATGCATGACACAAGTCCAGTTCACTACCAGCCTGTGACAATCTCTGATTGGTGATTCCTTCCTGGTAATGTTTGGACTAATCTATGCACTACACCTCAGCTACCCCAAGGGACTTACCAACACTTTTGAATTCATTCAGAAGATTTTACTAGGTCTAGAAGCTGGTAAACTGTCGCCCAGGTTGCAGACTCTCAAGAATGACTTGATGATGCAATAATTTTTTTTTCTTCTGATTTTTCAATGGATTTTCTCCCCGTCCCAATTAGTCGTTGTGCCAATCCCCCCCCCCCCCCCCCCCCCTCCCCTACCTGGTGCTGTATGCATGTTCTCCTACGAGTCGGTATAAGGGCGTCCCGAGTCGATCGCACGCTTACCCCGAGACATGCGCCGACAGCCAGTGACGTCTTTTCACTTGGCAGCGAGGGCTCTCATTGGTGAAGTGTAACGCGTGGGAGGGCACGCTATCTCCACCAAGTCCTGCCCCGCTTAGCAAGCGCCGAGACCTGACCTGTAGGCGTCGCTGTCCACAACGCCAGATTCCCACCCGCCAGCTTCCCCACCCCCTAATACTGCCGAATTGTATTAGTGTGAACGGCCAGCCAAGCTGGTGACAACGCAGGGAGTTGGATTCGAACACGCGAATCCAGTGTCTCCAGCGTTGGTGACGAACGCAATCTCCGCTACGTCACCTGACCGCTCTTGCATTAAACTTTTGAAGGTATTATTTTGACATGACAAGGAAATTAATACCTCACCCCACATCCTTCTTTCAGATGAGTTTCTACTTTCTATTCCTTACTGTAATCAGTGATCATGACACAAGTCCAGTTCACTACCAGCCTGTGACAATCTCTATTGTCATTGAAAGTCATATCATGATCAGCTTCCCCAGATTTGGTGATTCCTTCCTGTAATGTTTGGACTAATCTATGCACTACCCCAAAGCACTTACCAACACCTCAAAAGTGTGTCTATAGAAACTCATCTGAAATGTCTTGTCATGTCAAAATAATACCTTCAAAAGTTGCTGTACTACTTTGCAGATGTTCAGCCAATAGGTCCAAACTACTCAATGTACCTTGTTCTTTATTTTTTATGTAATATGTTTACATTTGAGAGTTTTACATTTTCTTAACCGTCTATAGCTGGCATTATTGTAATTTCATCCAAGTAAGTTTTAGAGTTGAAAGAGTTTATCAGAATCTCAAAGGCAACATCCAAGTCCCAAACGTTTGTTTCTCGAGGAACAATAGGAGGCAATGGGCATAAATGCCACTCTGCTCTGACTGCTTCCATTGCTTGTAGGCAGTGGTAGAGTTAGTGTTCTCAGTACAGAGTACAAGGCGATATACCAGGAGCCATAAACGCAACACAGAAGCGTTATTATTAACATATACAGAATATGAACTTATACAGAATATGAACTGGTCAATTACACAACTAGAGTGAATAAAGACACAATAATTGATTAATAAAATAACTATTCACCATTAGCTGGACTCAGTTCCGTTTCACTTGAATGAATCGCTTGGGAGTCAGCAGCAGCAGACCATCGATCTTATATGCTGAGAGTGGGACTGTATCCTTGAGACCTTGTAGGCAGTAGTATACTGCCCTGTCAAGGGCTAACCGCAGTAACTTGAAAAAAGTAAAAATTTAGTTATGAGTGAAATTGACCTTGTCAATAAATGTTTTATCTTGTGACCAAGTTTCAGATGTTAATGTCGCTCAGTTTTGGAGATATGGGGTTTTAAAAACTGCAGTAACTACAAAATCACACTCAAAACCCAGGCAGACCGCAGTAACTTCCAAACAGTGAAAAATGGCTTTAAAGTGTTTTGACTTGCCATCCAAAATGTGTTATAGGTAAATAGATGATAGTACCCAGATTTAACATGTATTAATGAAGTAATCTTTAGGCATACAAAAATATGACACAATTATTTTAATTAACCCCAAAAAAGCAGATATTGCACTCTGCTGCACGATTTCCTTAAATAATTATACAAGTAATGTACAGGCAAAGTGCAGTAACTTCAAATACAATGTTGTTTTCCCTCCAGCTTTCATAACTTAACCTAGCCATTTTGAAAATGAAATTTAATACCTGAATATATTGGAATGATGATGATCCAAATAAAATGGCTAGGTGAAGTTATGAAAGCTGGAGGGAAAACAACATTGCATTTGAAGTTACTGCACTTTGCCTGTACATTACCTGTATAATTATTTAAGGAAATCGTGCAGTAGAGTGCAGTATCTGCTTTTTTGGGGTTAATTAAAATAACTACGTCATATTTTTGTATGCCTAAAGATTACTTCATTAATACATGTTAAATCTGGGTACTATCATCTATCTACCTATAACACATTTTGGATGGCAAGTAAAAAAACTTTAAAGCCATTTTTCTCAGTTTCACTGTTTGGAAGTTACTGCGGTCTGCCTTGACAGGGCAGTATAGTGTACTGTATAGTGTTCTTAGTACAGAGTACTGTAGTGTTCGTTATCATTCTGCAAACATAGCCTGCTCTAAATGACGGATGGTGCCTCTGACATTCTGACTAACTCTTTCAATGAAAACACCATCTTGTTCCATGATACATCATGGAGCAAATACATGCAGCTGCATTTCCATATGTAGGTATGTGCACTATTAACAGTATTGCCAGCTGTATAGCATGTAATGTGGATTGGTATTTTGGTTCCACATTGGCAGGACCCAATATACAGCACAACGTTTGTGAATTTTACATGTGCCAAGCGGATTGACAATTTTCAGATAATCTATACATTTTATTCTGTACTGTACATAGATACACTGTGTTATCCCAACGGTCACAATAGTTGCCGTCAACATGTTTGCTCATTCTATGACCACACTATACAAATTTGAGTAATTCAGCCAGGATGTAAACGGCTCTGGTCATGTGCACTGCACATATTGAGACCCTTTATTATTTCAATATTTGCTGGAAATACATTGATACATCATTCAGTAACATTTTCAGAGCCTTATAACAAACATTATTACACTATTGTGACCAGAGGGATTAAATGTGTAATATACATTACATTGTATGTACATGTTATAACATGCATGTATTTATTTTCTATATATATTTTCTATATATATATATTTTCAATTTTAACATTGCCATAATGTTGGAGAGGGCAACACAATGTTTTTGTAAGATAAATAGATGTATACTCTTTGAATAGAAATAAATATAAAGAGTTTGAAGTTGTAACACAATGTTTTTGTAAGATAAATAGTTTCGATGAAGAACAAAACCTCCTAAATGCATACAAAAAAAGGGGAAAACTTCATATCTGCACTTTGCAAGGCACTAATACCTGGTCGGTATTGTTAACATATATAGTCCAAAAACAGTGTACTGTGTTTACAGTGTTATTGTACATTGCCTACAGATTATATATGTATACTCTTTTATACTCTTTGAATAGAAAAAAATAAAAGAGTTGTTTGAAGTTGATATAATGTGCTTGTGTAGTTATTTTTCTGTTAACTTTTTCACATGGATTTTAAAACTGAACCTTAAGTTATAGTAACTGCAAATATTTGAGTTGATTAACTTAAAAATTTTAGTTGATTAACTTTAAAAAAAAATGAGGCATGGGATGGCCTCAATGTCGTTGAGTTCTGTTAACTTAATCACATGGATTTAAGGTTGAACCTTAAGTCACAGTAACTGAACATATTTGAGTTGCCTCCACTTGAGAACCTTAAGTCACAGTAACTGAACATATTTGAACTGCCTTAACTGAGAACTGTAAGTCACAGTAACTGAACATATTTCAGTTGACACCACTTGAGAACCTTAAGTCACAGTAACTGAATATATTTGAATTGCCTTAACTGAGAACTGTAAGTCACAGTAACTGAACATATTTGAGTTGACACCACTTGAGAACCTTAAGTCACAGTAACTGAACATATTTGAACTGCCTTAACTGAGAACTGTAAGTCACAGTAACTGAACATATTTGAGTTGACACCACTTGAGAACCTTAAGTCACAGTAACTGAACATATTTGAACTGCCTTAACTGAGAACTGTAAGTCACAGTAACTGAACATATTTGAGTTGACACCACTTGAGAACCTTAAGTCACAGTAACTGAACATATTTGAACTGCCTTAACTGAGAACTGTAAGTCACAGTAACTGAACATATTTCAGTTGACACCACTTGAGAACCTTAAGTCACAGTAACTGAACATATTTGAACTGCCTTAACTGAGAACTGTAAGTCACAGTAACTGAACATATTTCAGTTGACACCACTTGAGAACCTTAAGTCACAGTAACTGAATATATTTGAATTGCCTTAACTGAGAACTGTAAGTCACAGTAACTGAACATATTTGAGTTGACACCACTTGATGACACCACTTGAGAACCTTAAGTCACAGTAACTGAATATATTTGAATTGTCTTAACTGAGAACTGTAAGTCACAGTAACTGAACATATTTGAGTTGACACCACTTGAGAACCTTAAGTCACAGTAACTGAATATATTTGAATTGCCTTAACTGAGAACTGTAAGTCACAGTAACTGAACATATTTGAGTTGACTCCACTTGAGAACTGTAAGTCAGAGTAACTGACCATATTTGATTTGACTTAACTGAGAACCTTAAGTCACAGTAACAGACCATATTTGAGTTGCCTTAACTGAGAATTGTAAGTCTTAGCCAACTGAAAACATTTGAGTTTATCAACTTAAAAAAATTGAGGCATGGTATGGCCTCAATTTTTTTAAGTTCTGGAAACTTATTCGGGTTTACAGTGCATTCATTTTTGGACACATCACACACCATCGGTGTGTGTACTGTACGTGTGCTGTCATAGCTCCACCTACAGGCCTAATGGAGAACACCAGGAGAATACCAGGATGTGAATGGAGGGTGAATGTGAGGTATATCGTGTAAATAAGTTTTGATTGATCGCAAGACTACACTGTAAAAAAAAAATAATAATAAGTTACCAGAACTTAAAAATATTGAGTTCAGTTACTGTGCATTAAGGTTTTCAGTTTTCAATCCAAAATAAGTACACAACCACATTATTTCAACCTAATAAAACTATGTTTATTGTCATTGTTTTAAGAACACTAGTTGACTTGGTAATACTCACATTTTGAGTAAAAAAAATGGCTTTTAACATGTGCAATGTTCAATGAAATAGAAAAATAAATAATAAAATTTGTTGATTAATCCCACTGGTCACAATAGTGACCGTAATAATGTTTTTGTTATAAGGCTCTGCAAATGTTACTGAATGATGTAGCAATGTATTTCCAGCTAAATTGAAATAATAAACAAATAAAGGGTCTCAATTAAATATGTGGTAGTAAAAATAACCTGTGGGAGGATTTCAACAAGATAAATGCGACAACAGTGCAAAATAGTTCACTATAATATTTCAAAGCAAAAAAAATATATATATATAATATATATTTTTTTAATGCTGACCCCTGTGCCTATGAAAATGCCCCCGCGTGCCTATGCAGGCACGCGTGCCTAGGGTTGCCTACCCCTGGTATAGAGTGTAACACTCACTGAGCTACAGAGACTGTATAGAGTGTAACATTCACTGAGCTACAGGGACTGTATAGAGTGTAACACTCACTGAGCTACAGGGACTGTATAGAGTGTAACACTCACTGCGCTACAGGGACTGTATAGAGTGTAACACTCACTGAGCTACAGAGACTGTATAGAGTGTAACACTCACTGCGCTACAGGGACTGTATAGAGTGTAACACTCACTGAGCTACAGGGACTGTATAGAGTGTAACACTCACTGAGCTACAGGGACTGTATAGAGTGTAACACTCACTGCGCTACAGGGACTGTATAGAGTGTAACACTCACTGAGCTACAGGGACTGTATAGAGTGTAACACTCACTGAGCTACAGGGACTGTATAGAGTGTAACACTGAGCTACAGGGACTGTATAGAGTGTAACACTCACTGAGCTACAGGGACTGTATAGAGTGTAACACTCACTGAGCTACAGGGACTGTATAGAGTGTAACACTCACTGAGCTACAGGGACTGTATAGAGTGTAACACTGAGCTACAGGGACTGTATAGAGTGTAACACTGAGCTACAGGGACTGTATAGAGTGTAACACTGAGCTACAGGGACTGTATAGAGTGTAACACTGAGCTACAGGGACTGTATAGAGTGTAACACTCACTGCGCTACAGGGACTGTATAGAGTGTAACACTCACTGAGCTACAGGGACTGTATAGAGTGTAACACTGAGCTACAGGGACTGTATAGAGTGTAACACTGAGCTACAGGGACTGTATAGAGTGTAACACTCACTGCGCTACAGGGACTGTATAGAGTGTAACACTCACTGAGCTACAGGGACTGTATAGAGTGTAACACTGAGCTACAGGGACTGTATAGAGCAGGGGTAGGCAACCCTAGGCACGCGTGCCTGCATAGGCACGCGGGGGCATTTGCATAGGCACAGGGGGCAGCAGTAAAAAAAAAAAAAAAAAAATTAAAAAAAAGGATTTTTTTTTTTTGCTCTGAAATATTATAGTGAAATATTTTGCACTGTTGTCGCATTTATCTTGTTGAAATCCTCCCACAGGTTCTTTTTACTACCACATATTTAATTGAGACCCTTTATTTGTTTATTATTTCAATTTAGCTGGAAATACATTGCTACATCATTCAGTAACATTTGCAGAGCCTTATAACAAAAACATTATTACGGTCACCATTGTGACCAGTGGGATTAATCAACAATTTTTATTATTTATTTTTCTATTTCATTGAACATTGCACATGTTAAAAGCCATTTTTTTTTTACTCAAAAATTTAGTATTACCAAGTCAACTTGTGTTCTTAAAACAATGACAATAAACATAGTTTTATTAGGTTGAAATAATGTGGTTGTGTACTTATTTTTCTGTTAACTTATTATGGATTGAAAACTGAAAACCTTAATGCACAGTAACTGAACTCAATATTTTTAAGTTCTAGTAACTTATTATTATTTTTTTTTTTTACAGTGTAGTCTTGCGATCAATCAAAACTTATTTACACGATATACCTCACATTCACCCTCCATTCACATCCTGGTGTTCTCCTGGTGTTCTCCATTTGGCCTGTAGGTGGAGCTATGACAGCACACGTACAGTACACACCGATGGTGTGTGATGTGTCCAAAAATGAATGGGCAAATGTGAGTGAAATTGTCGCACTGTATGCAGCTGTTTGTCTGCATTGCATCCCCCCCCCCCCCAACTCAGATTTAGGGTTGATACAACCATCATAATAATATTGTTAATAATAACAATAACAATAATGATGTAATAATGTAAAAATTATCATTAAAAATACCTGATTATGAGAAAAAAAATTACGATGCATGGAATATTGTTGAGGCACACTAGTTACAACTATATTTCAAACAGGCACTCCATGTCAAAAAGGTTGCTGACCCCTGGTATAGAGTGTAACACTCACTGAGCTACAGGGACTGTATAGAGTGTAACACTCACTGAGCTACAGGGACTGTAGAGTGTAACACTCACTGCGCTACAGGGACTGTATAGAGTGTAACACTCACTGAGCTAAAGGGACTGTATAGTGTAACACTCACTGCGCTACAGGGACTGTATAGAGTGTAACACTCACTGAGCTACAGGGACTGTATAGAGTGTAACACTCACTGCGCTACAGGGACTGTATAGAGTGTAACACTCACTGAGCTACAGGGACTGTATAGAGTGTAACACTCACTGCGCTACAGGGACTGTATAGAGTGTAACACTCACTGCGCTACAGGGACTGTATAGAGTGTAACACTCACTGAGCTACAGGGACTGTATAGAGTGTAACACTCACTGTGCTACAGGGACTGTATAGAGTGTAACACTCACTGAGCTACAGGGACTGTATAGAGTGTAACACTCACTGAGCTACAGGGACTGTATAGAGTGTAACACTCACTGAGCTACAGGGACTGTATAGAGTGTAACACTCACTGAGCTACAGGGACTGTATAGAGTGTAACACTCACTGAGCTACAGGGACTGTATAGAGTGTAACACTCACTGAGCTACAGGGACTGTATAGAGTGTAACACTCACTGCGCTACAGGGTAGGGCTGGGCGATATGGCCAAAAACGTTATCACGATAACGTTATGATAATGTTATCATATCACTCGATAATTATAGATATTGTTATCAGTATAAAAATTTTTTTTTTTAACAACAAATGTATGTTTATTTTGCAGCAATTCTTTGTTGTTGCCGCCATCTTTAGTGTTACAGCCCCCCCCCCCCCCCTCACACTGTAGCTCCACCTGTCTTTAGTGTTACAGCCCCCCCCCCCCCCCCTCACACTGTAGCTCCACCTGTCTTTAGTGTTACAGCCCCCCCCCCCCCCCTCACACTGCAGCTCCACCTGTCTTTAGTGTTACATGTCTTTTTGGGAAGAGGAGGCTTTGGACTGTCAGTGTCCACAGGGGGGGGGGGGTTCTGGTTCTGGCCAGCCAGCACCTACACAACAGCTGGACACACAGCAGCTGTGGCTCTCAGCCGGGGGGCGCTGAGGGTGGGGGGGGCCCCAGACAAAGGGAACCGTTTACTTTCACCACTTCATTGACTTGAAGCCCCGATGACTAATCTAATCATAGAGTAGATCTCCGATATAATCTCTCCACCTGCAGTAGGAACAGATCGAGAATTCTGGACCATCTCATCCAACAACAAATATCTTCTTGGATGGGGGGGGGGGGTCCCCGAGACCAAATCTAATCAAATAGGGGCCATAATGTGCATCAATGTGATTGATTGATTGATAACTTTATTAACAGATTGCAGAATGGGTACAATGCAGTACGGCTCGATACACACAATTGTTAAGGAGATGCAGACCAGAGAAAGACTTTCGTCTTGTTTACATCAGGGTCCCCCATTTTCAATTCAACATGGGGGAACCTTGACATGAAACAACTTAATTAAGAGAGCCACCTGGTTACGTGATAAACACAACGTACAGCGTGTTCAGCCTGGCGTCGGGACAGATCGCCTGGACACAACGACGGTCAGTGAAGTTATCGATCAACTCACCAATGCCAATTGTTGACGTTTGTAGCGTCGGCTCTCTCCTCGACGATCCAGCGGGGATCCCCCTCTCCCCACTTAGCCATGGCGGCTAGTCCTGGACCCTGAAGGATTGAAAACTTTATTAACAGATTGCAGAATGGGTACAGTACAGTACAGCTCAATACATACAATTGTTACGGGGATGCAGACCAGAGAAAGACTTTCGTCTTGTTTACATCAGGGTCCCCCATTTTCAATTCATCATAACATACATGACATACAGATAGACAGTACTGCTGCATCTAGACATTTATGACATACAGATCTACAAATACAGTACTGTTTGTGTACAAAAAGAGTCCAAAAAAGAGACATATACATTTGACGATCAGATCTCACCCAGAATGTCTAAGTAAAACACAGAATGAACGGGAGGCAGCGAGATATTGATCGAGATATTGATCTGAAAGCAGCACAGCAGCCACTAGAACATGCTGTTTAGCTGTTAGCTGCTGCTGCTAGCATGTGTTAGCTGATTAGCTAACTAGCAGCACTAACTAAAGTAACGTTACACTATTTATCTTCCAGCTCCCGCCGTTTATCTGAATTACCGTTCAGTCTAGAAGTGACTCACAGCCGCGATATGAGAGTCTGAGGTTAATAATAGAAGAATATAATAATATAATAATATAACAGCTGATCTGCTCTCTGCCTCTCAGTCACTCAACTCACTCTGCGCTCTGCCAAGCCGGCGGCAATAAGCTGCGACTCCACTTCCGGGTCGGGGTCTGCCAAGCCGGCGGCAATAAGCTGTGACTCCACTTCCGGGTCGGGGTCTGCCAAGCCGGCGGCAATAGACCATCGTAACACTTCCGGGATTCTGAAATCAGGGAGGAGATTGCGGGGGGTGCATATGAATGAATGTGGACGAATGAATGAATGAATGAATGAATGAATGAATGAATGAATGAATGAATGAATGAAAACTTTATTTAACAGATTGCAGAATGGGTACAATACAGTACGGCTCAATACATACAATTGTTAAGGGGATGCAGACCTGAGAAAGACGTTTGTCTTGTTTCCATCAGGGTCCCCCATTTTCAATTCATATAGACATATATGACATACATGACATACAGATAGTCAGTACTGCTACATCTATACATTTATGACATACCAGATTTGCAAATACAGTACTGTTTGTGATACAGAAGGAGTCAAGAAAAGGGAGTATATACATTTGACGTAGAAACTGTACATTGGAGGAGGTTGGGTGGGGGGGGTTGGGTACATTGGGATATTGACAACCATACTGGGTAATTTACATTGGAGGTGGTTGGGGGGGGGGGGGGCCGGGGGGCACACTGTATAAACAAGTAACACTGTACATTGAGGGGGGGGGGGGGGGGGGAGGAGACACTGTACAAACAAACGAAGAGCCGTGATGGAAGTGGTTGCCGATACGGCTGTGGGGGTCAGGGGCGTATTTGGCACGGGGGACATTGGAATGGGTCCCCCCCATTTTTTCAGAATGCAGTTATGTCCCCCCCCCTTCTGACTACCTGTCCTACTATTATGCAAAGAGGAGTAGATGGGGGTCGCATTCTTGCCCTTATCTAGAGCTAAACCAGCAGCAGTGACGACACCAGCAGTGTGTGTGTGTGTGTGGTGCGTTCCTGAAATCAACAGAGTGCACTCGCTATTTGCATATCAATAGCGCCGGTCGTCAGGTGTGTTAAATACGACCGGCGCTATTGATATGCAAATAGCGAGTACTTATCTGGGCTTGCAGTTAGGAGCACTTGGGAGTTCAAAAGTGCGTTCATTCTCAGCACTCTGTTATAACGGCGTTCAAAGATGTGCCAGATTTCATATGTATTTCAGCCGAAAACCCAGTTAAAATACACCGTAAACAGGCTTTAAAATTATGTGGAAAACCAACCGATCTGGCAACGCGCCTGTACACCCCCTGCTACGTCATCAGACTCATCACAACAACAGCTGAATCTGCGTCTGCGAGAAGAAGAACTAACAAAATGGGCCGTTCAGACAATATCTCCTTTAAATATGTTCGAAATGTCAAACAGACCTGGGTACCTACAGGCTACAGTCTATCACTACTTTTGGGAATCTAAGTGTTTATCCAGGTTCTGGGGCCAAGTGATTGATTGATTGAACACTTTATTAACATATTGCAGAATGGGTACAGTATAGTACAGCTCAGTCATGAATTGAAAATGGGGGACCCTGATGTAAACAAGACGAAAGTCTTTCTCTGGTCTGCATCCCCTTAACAATTGTATGTATTGAGCTGTACTGTATCAGGGTCCCCCATTTTCAATTAATCAGGACATACATGACATACAGATAGACAGTACTGCTACATCTATACATTTATGACATACCAGATTTGCAAATACAGTACTGTTTGTGATACAAAAAAGATACAAAAAATGCGGTATTGCACCCCTGGTATTTAAAAAAAAATCTAGGTAGAGAGGGGGGGCTGCCATTAAATTTTGAACCTGAGAGTGCTGGTCTGGCTTCATATGACACACGACATACAGATAGACAGTACTGCTACATCTATACATTTATGACATACCATAGCTTTTGTTGTTGTTGTTGTTGTCATATTCAATGGAAGTATTGTAACATCCTTGTATTGTAAATACATTTCACAATGGGAGCCATCAGAGATGAAAGGCGTTCCTACTGGTTTAGAGGAAGATAATTGTTTTTTGGTTGTTTGAACCCTGGAGATCTCTGAATGCAATGTAATTCTGTATGTATGAGCTCAGTGTGTCGTTTACATGGAGAAATGGTGCCACCGCCTGGGAAAATGCGGTATTGCACCCCTGGTATTAAAAAAAAATCGAGGTAGACAGGGGGGGGGGGCCCCCCTAACCCCCCCCAGCGACGTCACTCGCCACGCCCACAAATCTGTCCCCGGCACACCTGGAGAGAGAGTTACGCCAGTGGTGGGGGTGCTAGAGACATGATCGAATAGACGTTTATGCGCCTCGCTCTCCTGAACACGGCGTGACCCATAACTAATCGATCAGAACTAAATCGGCAGAGAAAAAGCCCATTTTAAAGCACCTATTCCGCTTGGACATGCGCAGAGTGCCCATGGAGTCTGGACGACGCGAGATGACGCTCGAATGAATGTGGACTGTTCCATCAGAGGGGGGAGCTTCGATGGTCATGTAAGTGGCTACAGACCGCTGCACTTAAATATAAACATTAGTCTACCTGGAGACTCAATGAGGTAATTGAAGATGTCGCCATAAGACACGTCTGGCCATTTAGTGGGATAATTTTTTCATTATCCTGTTCGGCTGGCCACCGAAGCTCCCCCCTCTGATAGAACGGTCCACATTCATTCGAGCGTCATCTCGCGTCGTCCAGACTCCATGGGCACTCTGCGCATGTCCAAGCGGAATAGGTGCTTTAAAAATGGGCTTTTTCTCTGCCAATTGAGTTCTGATCGATTAGTTATGGGTCACGCCGTGTTCAGGAGAGCGAGGCGCATAAACGTCTATTCGATCATGTCTCTAGCACCCCCACAGCCGTATCGGCAACCACTTCCATCGCGGCTCTCGTCCACATCCATTCATTTGACCCCCCCGCAATCTCCTCCTTGATTTCAATGTAACGCGGAAGTGTAGTGGTCTATAAGCTGTGACTCCACTTCCGGGTCGGGGTCTGCCAAGCCGGCGGCAATAAGCTGCGACTCCACTTCCAGGTCGGGGTCTGCCAAGCCGGCGAGTAGCCCATAGCTTAAGGCGGAGTCACCAGCGTCACTGAACCGCCGCCATCTTGGGAGGGTCAGCCTTGAGTGAGAGTGAGTGAGCTGCACAGACAAAAATACTCATAACTCGCTGAAATATTGACGGATTTACAAACGGTTTGGTTTGCTATAAACATCAAAGATGTAGTTATGATACTGCATACTTATAAATTTTTTTTTAATAATGCTTGTAATAAACCAAACCGTTTGTAAATCCGTTAATATTTCAGCGAGTTATGAGTATTTTTGTCTGTGCAGCTCACTCACTCTCACTCAAGGCTGACTGCCCCAAGATGGCGGCGGTTCAGTGATGTCGCTCTCCATTGGCCGGCAGCGCGGGCAAGCTATCTAGTGTTCTATAGATATCTATGGAGTAGCCTCCAGCTGCAGCCCCGGAGATTGTTCTCTCACAGCAACTTCCGCCCAGCCACAAGACATTTCTCCCGCTGACAGGACAATGCGCTGATTGGCGGAAAGTACGGAAGTATCTCGAAGTACGTCTGATGTATCTCGAAGTATGTCTGACGTTTCTCTACGTTAGCGAACGTTAATTGAACGTCATTTGTTGTCCTTTTGTATTGTTTCAGTGAGTTTGAGGAATTTGACCGGAGGATCAACAAGCAAATGAAGAAGGAAGGGAGACCATTTTGGACCATATAATAATACTGTAGTTGTGGTGAATGAGGTGTTGAAGGAATAGCATTATGTGTCTGATATGCACCAGTGACCTGTTTGTTCAGTGGTGAACGAGGTGTTGAAGGAATAGCATTATGTTGCTCCTACACCACATCATGTTCATATTAACATTTGTATTCTGTAGAATTATTTCTAATCATTATTCTTTCTTTATAATTTCTACATATTATTGATTGGTTTGGTAAAGTAAATGGGGGTTGAAATTGTTCTTTTAAAATATTTGTATATTAATAATAAGTGTCAGTTGTAACCTTTTTTTGTTTGACATGTTTGTTTATTTTCAGTTGATGATGATTTATTTCCTCCTTTCCCGCCCATACAATACAATACAGTAATAATACAATAAAGACACAGTTGTTTAAATGTTTATTTTCTTAATTTAATTTCCTATACAATGTAGGAACCGCACAAGTGATTGATTGGATGAAAATTGTATTAACAGATTGCAGAATGGGTACAATACAGTACGGCTCAATACACACAATTGTTAAGGGTATGCAGACCAGAGAAAGACTTTCGTCTTGTTTACATCAGGGTCCCCCATTTTCAATTAATCATAACATATGACATACACAAATCAAATCAAATCAAATGTATTTATAGGGCCCGACAACACACGTTAATGTCCCCATGGGCCGTACAGATCTTCTTTAAACAAGTCAAGAAGAAAACATAACAATAAGTCAAGAACAGAACAAGAACACCATAAGGTGCAAACATTTTTAGATGGATGCAAATAAATGAAAGAATGCAAGCACTCCCAGACATACCCCACGCGAAGGTAAGGAAAAACTCACTAAAACCTAACAATAGGGAAAAAAGCTCCACAGGCAGTACACGACATACAGATAGACAGTACTGCTACATCTATACATTTATGACATACCAGATTTGCAAATACAGTATTGTTTGTGATACAAAAAGAGTCCAGAAAAGAGAGTATATACATTTGATAAACTGTACATTGGAGGAGGTTGGGTAGGTGGGGGGGGGGACTGTACATTGGAGGTGGTTGGGGGGGGGGGGGGGGGGGGGGGTCGGGTAGGGTGGGTGGGTGGGGGACACTGTACAACTGTACAAGCAAAACTACATTGGAATATTGACAAAACCATACTTGGTCATTTACTGTACATTGGAGGGGGTTGGGTTACAACACAGGAGCAGAGTATAAACAACAGTACAGGAATGACTGAGAAACAGTCTAAATGGGTTTTAACATTTTAGTTTATTTCATGCGGATATGATCTGTAATACCTGATCGGTACAATATCTACTAACCTGATCAATACAAGCCCCCCCCTCTCATGGAACAAGGAACTCTTCAATCAATCACTCAACAACCGCACGTCAGCGCAGACGTACTTGCTTTTGACGTTCAATTAACGTTCGCTAACGGACGTAGAGAAATGTCAGACGTACTTCGAGATACTTCCGTACTTTCCGCCAATCAGCGCATTGTCCTGTCAGCGGGAGAAATGTCTTGTGGCTGGGCGGAAGTTGCCGTGAGAGAACAATCTCCGAGGCTGCAGCTGGACCCTATTGGAGCCGGCGGCAATAAGCTACGACTCTACTTCCGGGTCGGGGTCTGGCAAGCCGCGTCTCTACAGCGTCTCTACAGCGTCTCTACAATTCGAAGCGGCATTTCTGCAGACCCCTCTCTGATTGGTTGAGGCCATTTCTGCAGACCCCTCTCTGATTGAGCCGCGACAAGCTCTAGCTTGGAGTCGAAACTCCATTAAGCTCCAGAGAGAGAGGCTGAAAACCCACAGTTGTTGCCCGACGGATGGGAGCCAAATCCCGGATCCGAGTTTTCTGATGAATAGCCCCAAAACATGGAGGTCGCGAACGCAATTTATACTCATGGAAGTATTGATTACGCCATAACGAATCATTAAAAAAATATACCGTTAACTGGAATATGTTGTGTGTGCCTTTACACATATGTTGGATAGGATTATGTAATTGGTTTGTCATTAAAAACCAATAATAATCGCTCGCCGGTTTCACTGGCTTTCAATTTTTCAATTGCCTTTCCCAGTATTTAGCCCCGTTTCCCGGCCGTGTGGCCCTATATTAATAAAACGTACGTCTCTAATTACAAAAACCTACAAAAGTGTTCCATAGACTCAAAGGGACCGTGTAAAAGTGTCCAAATAGTGAAGAAATAGCTAAATAGCTCCCCCCAATAAAATCCCCAGTTAAATTCAAGAGGACAATACAAAAGACAAGACAGACAAGACATTTCCTCCTCCCCCTCCCACGAGACCGCCGGACTCCCCCGAACAAGCCCCCCAACCCCGCTCAGCCGCACACGGTGGTCCTGACCTTCTCAGCTGCTGCAAACCACAGGTCAATACCAGCCTGCCCCACCCCAATCATCCGCGCCGTGGATATCTCAAGATAAATCACATCCAACAGTGTTAGGGACCAGTTAATCACTGTAAGCTTCTCAGGCTCCTTCCATCTCAATGCTATTAGCTTCTTTGCTGCTGTGACGCCCGCCAGGACAACCCTTTTTAGTTGTACGGACGCGGGTAGTGTCGTTATATCGTTCAGGAGTAGCGTAACAGCTGTGAATGGGATAGTTAAGCCACACAAATCTGAAAGTTTGTCCGTTATTGACCTCCAGAAGCGGGCCACTGGTGGGCAATCCCAATACATATGCATATAAGTGCCAGTGGCCCTTTGAGAGCACAAAGTGCACCGAGAGTCGGTTACCAGTCCCATAGCAAATAGCTTCCTAGGTGTAAGATAGGTCCTATGAATATAATTAAAATTAATTTGCTGGTGATTGGGGTTGCGGGAAGACAATGCCACATTTGCCCAAACATCACCCCAGTCAAACTCGGGGTCCAACTCCGGGATATCCCCACGCCAGATTGTATCCAATGACAAATTTTTATACGTGGATTGAATTAAGAGTGTATAAAAGTCTGAGACAAACCCTCTGGAGGTCGTCCTGTCCACTATGAGCCTGAGGAAGGGGTGTGGTTGCAAAGCCTTCAGCGCTGACCTTAGTTGAAGGTAAAGAAAGAAGGACTCGCCGGGAAGATCATAAAATTCTCTTAAGTCCTGAAACGCCCGAAGGCCGTTCTTATCATAAATATCCTCCAGAGTATGAACTCCCCTCCTTTGCCATTGAGGAATACTAACCGGCTTGTGCCCAACAAGTAGTTGCTCATTATTAAAAATGGGAGAGTCCAGGTGCCATGGGCATTTAACCCCACACGACTTCTGTACATTACGCCACGTTTGGATCACGTGAGTTATGATCGGTCCATACCTCAGTCGGCATTTCGAAATAGGGACAGTGGAGTACACTACATCCTGCAATCTTAGCGGTGAAACCGCCGCCGCTTCTAAGGAGCGCCAAGATACAGCCTCTACAGGGTCTAGCCAGCACATCAGAGGTCTCAGTGAAAAGGACCAGAAATAAAGCTTAAAATCAGGGATTGCGAGGCCCCCATCTTGTTTTCTACGTTGAGTAGTAGCTCTTTTGATTCTCGGGCGTTTGTTATTCCAGATAAACTTAGATACCATCGATTGTACCTTGCGCCAGTGGTCTATTGGAGGGGGCAGGGGGAGCATTGAGCTAACAAAATGTATCCTAGGCAGGACGTTCATTTTGATTATGGAAGCCCGGGCTTGTAAGGAGTTAGGAAGGGACGACCACCTGTCTAGATCCTGGCGTATTTTATCATAAGTACCCGTGAAGTTGTACTTAGTAGTTTGACTCAGCGTGGGGAATATCTCTATGCCCAAGTATTTAAAATGTTCCACTATGGGGATATCAGCTGGTAGTCGCACCGCCTTGGCCAGCTCATTAAGAGGTAGGCAGGCTGATTTGTTCCAGTTAATCTTAAAGCCTGATAATTTACCAAAGTCGTCGATTATTCCCAGTAATTTTGTGGCCGACCGGGAGGGGTCGTCCATAAAAATCAATAGGTCATCCGCATAGAGAGCAATTTTGTGTGGTGTATTATTGACCATTATGGGGACGATGTCCTCCGATTGCCTAATAAATTGGGCCAATGGTTCGAGGGAAAGCGCGAATAGTCCTGGGCTCAGAGGACAACCCTGTCTAGAAGATCTGGAGACTGGAAAAAGTGTGGAACAGTTTTTGCCTGTCAGTATCATTGCCGACGACGAGGCATACAGGACTTTAATCATATGAATAAAACTCTTTCCAAGACCCATAACCTCAAGTACCTTCCACAGGTATGACCACTCTAGTCTGTCAAACGCCTTCATGGCATCCAAAGACAGAACTGTGGACGGAGCTGTATTGTCTTTACTGTTATCGACTACATGCCGGGATAAAACCAGTCTGATCGCAGTGTACCAATACCGTCATAAATCTCTGCAGGCGGCGGGCCAGCACCTTGGCAAACACTTTAAGATCGGCCCCGAGAAGACTCAAGGGTCTATAGCTACCACAATCATTGGGATCTTTATCCTTCTTGAGAAGTAAAGAAATCAACGCCATGTTGACATCTCTTGAGAACTCCCCTTGTTCGATAGCGTAATTGATCATATCGAGCATCAATGGACCCAGTTGGTCCCAGAAAGCTAAATATACCTCGGGTGGAATCCCATCCCAGCCTGGTGCCTTACCCCTCTGCATTTCAGCCATCGTCTCCCTAAGTTCCATAAGAGTGATCGGTTTCCCCAGTTCCTTAGCCTCTTCCTCAGAAATGTGGGGTATCTCAAGCCCGCCAATGAACGATTCAAATTTAGAGTTATCGAAATTAACCTCTGAGCTATATAACTGTGAGTAAAACTCTTTAAAAGTGTCGTTGATCTTTTTCGAATCAGTAGTGACTGTTCCCTGTCGCGTCTTGTTTCAGAGAGAACAGCTGATGTGTGATGGAATATCGGGGGATGATTACCAAGAAGGCCATCGGGAACACCAGGAATATGGCCTATACTACTAAACTGAATCAGTAGCACTGCAGGCCCTGTCCTCTACTCTACATGCACTCCGCTGCTTCTCCTGACGCAGGACTGAACCCCCTCCGTCCACATCGCACACCTTCCCTTCCTCTCTGGACCACGGCGACGGAGAACCGATCCGTCTCTCTTGACCTCTGCGACCTCCTGCTGCCCTCTTCGAGGGGAAAGTGCGATGTGAACGGAAGAGGATTACATGCCGCTTGGATTAAATTATTTATCTTAATTACTGTGTAATAATAATAGATGAAACTTTGTTTTGTTTTCAAAGAATAAACGCCATCGTGATTCATCGTATGCTGCAGCGATACTGGGGGGGAGGGGAGGGGGGTGTACGCATTAAACCCATGTCGATTCGCCATATGATTGGTTTATTAAACTGTTCTTAGGCTTTTATGTAGCCTATTAGTAAGATTAAGAATACATCATGTGTTGTGTTTATTTTTACCTTTCCGTTTATAAAATAAAAGTTTTGCCATACAATTAGCCCCGTTTTTGTATTCATCAATGTATGTATCAATATCTGGAATTACTCCTATTTCCTATTAGTTGGCTATTTATATATTATATGGTTATTGTAAGGAAGTTATTGTATCTTATTTCTCAGGCTACACACATTGATATGAGCTATAACCAAACCCTTATGCAAGCCTAGCTTAATACAGGAAGTATCAGTAGGCCTACAGACCATAAAGCAATAGTCTCAATGGGTTTCAGAATAACCAGGGAGTGATACTGGAGTCCGTAAACAGTTGGTTGTTGATATATAGTCTATCCACCGACACGTTTGTTTAGGCTTTGATGTTCTTTCATGATAGGATATAATAGCTTACGTCTTCCATTGATCTCGGGAGGAAATTGGTTGTTCATGCCAAAGGTGGTGTTCTTTAACTCCCTGCCCCTACCCTTGACAAGCTCATTCTGCTGGTGATGCTCAAAACAAGCCACTATTGCCCGTGGTCTGTCCCCTGAGGGTTTTCCCATTCTGTGTACTCTAGAGAAGGTGATGTTCTGAACAGTGTCCCTAGGCAGTCTTAGCTGGTCTGACATAAACTCCCTTATGACTGATTCACAGTCCTTGCTCTCCTTCTCTGCTATCCCTGTAAAAACCAGATTGTCTTGCATAGACCTACACTGTACATCCAGAAGAGATTCCTTCAACTTCCTGTTGTCTATCTCAATTATGTCTACTTTGTTTCCCATGTATTCCACCTTTCCTTTCAGCTCAGCATTATCCTTGACCAGCTCATCAATTTGTCTCTGACTGAACTCCAAGTTTTCTTTGAGGCTCTTAATTTCCTGCATCATCAAGTCCAACATATCCAGTTTATCAAGTCTCTTATTCATGGCCTGTAATGTTAGATTCATGTCAACCTCTCTTATTGTCAGCGCTTCCTCCAATGAAGCTTCCTCTGCATCTTCAATGTCAGAACGTGATCTTTTACTCAGTTTGGGCTTAATACAGTCTGTAATCTTCTGTGACTTTGTCTGAATGTTAAGTTTCACAGGCGAAAATTTCAGGGGAGCTCCCACAGACCGTAGTACAATATATACATACATGAACAACATATATAACACTGTACATAACAGAATATTTTAAATAAAGTGCATGATGAGTGGTAACAGTGATTATCAAGTCCAGGTAAGTGCATGGTGCACGTGAGGGGACAGTAATTGAGCGTTTAACAGTCTGACTGCTTGGGGGAAAAAGCTGTTCTGAAATCTTGAACTCTTGGCATGTATGGACCGGTATCTCCTCCCTGGGGGAAGGAGCTGAAAGAGGTGATGTGCTGGGTGAGACTGGTCCTTGATGATACACTTGGAGCGGTGGAGGCAGCGGGAGGTGAAGACGGAGGTGATGTTTGATAGAGGAGTCCCGACGATCCTGCCTGCCGCCTTCACCACCCTCTGTAGAGCCTCTTGCTCTGCCTTTGTGCAGCTGGAGAACCACACAGACACACCGTAGGTCAGCACACTCTCTATAGTTACTGTCTGTACAATACTGCTGTAGGCCTATAATACTTATGTAAATAAGTAAGGCAATTGAAATATATCTGCAGTACAGCTCAATACACACAATTGTTAAGGGGATGCAGACCAGAGAAAGACTTCCGTCTTGTTTCCATCAGGGTCCCCCATTTTCAATTCATCATAAATGTACAGTTCCCTCCCCCTTGTATATATTTACTGTATGTCACAAATGTAACAGTACTGCATGGTCTGCATCCCCTTAACAATTGTGTATTGAGCTGTACTGCATTCTGCAATCTGTTAATAAAGTTTTCAATCAATCAATCAATCAATCAATCAATCCGGGCCTGTGACGGTCACTGTATCACACCTATCACACCTATCACACCTATCACACCGATCCCACCTATCACACCTATCACACCGATCCCACCTATCACACCTATCACACCCATCACACCGATCCCACCTATCACACCTATCACACCTATCACACCGATCCCACCTATCACACCTATCACACCGATCACACCTATCACACCTATCACACCTCTCACACCGATCCCACCTATCACACCGATCCCACCTATCACACCTCTCACACCTATCACACCTCTCACACCTATCACACCTATCACACCTATCACACCGATCCCACCTATCACACCGATCACACCTATCACACCTATCACACCGATCCCACCTATCACACCTATCACACCTATCACACCAATCCCACCTATCACACCTATCACACCGATCCCACCTATCACACCTATCACACCTATCACACCTATCACACCGATCCCACCTATCACACCTATCACACCGATCCCACCTATCACACCTATCACACCTATCACACCGATCCCACCTATCACACCTATCACACCTATCACACCTATCACACCTCTATACCCATTCTGCAATCTGTTAATAAAGTTTTCAATCAATCAATCAATCAATCAATCAATCGGTCACTTTACCCATTCTACAATCTGTTAATAAAGTTTTCAATCAATCAATTAATCAATCAATCAATCAATCGGTCACTGTACCCATTCTACAATCTGTTAATAAAGTTTTCAATCAATCAATCAATCAATCAATCAATCAATCAATCAATCGGTCACTGTACCCATTCTGCAATCTGTTAATAAAGTTTTCAATCAATCAATCAATCAATCAATCGGTCACTGTACCCATTCTACAATCTGTTAATAAAGTTTTCAATCAATCAATCAGGGCCTGTGGCGGTCACGTGTACCCATTCTGCATTCTGTTAATAAAGTTTTCAATCAATCAATCAATCAATCCCGCAGTGCAACGTGACCCAAATCAGCCAATGCCCGCAGTGCAACACTCCAATTCAGCCATTGGGTGGGACGGTCACGTGACCCAAATCAGCCAATGGAAGCGAGGTGGACGCGGGCAAATACTGCGGCATGGGCATGCTAGACCTACAAAAGGCCTTCGACACTGTCAATCACACCATTCTGATTGACAAGCTAAAAGCAATTGGTTTTGATAGTTTATCAGTGAGCTGGATACAATCCTACCTGGAGGGGAGAGAACAGATGGTGGAGGTAAACGGTACCCTATCCCCCCCCCTCACAGTGAACTGAGGTGTTCCACAAGGAAGCATACTAGGACCACTACTGTTCCTAATTTATGCAAATGACATGTCGTCAGCTTGTGACTGCAACTTGTTCCTGTTTGCGGACGACTCAGCCCTGCTGGTCTCTGACAAGAACAAGTTACAGGTTGAAAAAACCCTCAGCTCGGAACTAGGCAAAATCTGCATATGGCTCGCCGACGACAAACTATCATTAAACAGAGTCCATTCTCTTCGGTTCAAATAACAAACTCAGCAAGACCGACGGCTTCTCGGTTACAGTGGGTGACAATATTGTCACAAGGAAAGATGAAATTACCTACCTGGGTTCCATCCTAGAGGCTAATCTTTCCTGTGACAAAATGGCATCCAATGTAATAAAAAAAAGTCAATCAACGAACTCGATTCTTGTACCGGATCTCCTCCCTGGTAAACAAGAATACCCTGAAGACTCTGGCAGGAGCACTCATTCAAGGGTACTACGACTATGCTTGCACCTCATGGTACCAAAGCACCTCAAAGGCACTAAAAACCAAATTACAAACATCTCAAAACAAACTAGTCAGACTACTGCTTGACCTGACTCCTAGAACCCACCTCACCCCTGCACACTTTGCCAACCTAGGATGGCTTAGAGTAGACGACAGAGTACAGCAACTTGCAATGGGCCTGGTCTACAAGATACACTACACGACCAAGGTACCCATGTACATGTCAAAATACTTCCCAAAGGTCAGTGAATACCACGATCACAACACCAGAGGGAGCTCCACAAATCATGTAAAACCCAGATTCGGCTCAAACAAGGGACTAAACACGTTTCGCAACTATGCCACAACAATGTGGAACGCCCTACCCAAAGCTGTAAAGGAATGTGAATCACTACCCACCTTCAAAAACACTCTCAAAGAACACCTACGGAAGACTGCAATTCAAAACTGGCCCCTACAAATGTCCTAACCCAGTTGTACAATAAAGACCAAGCATGGCTTTGTCGTTTGTCAGTATTCCAATGTACCCAACCCCCCCCCACCTCCAATGTACAGCCCCACCCCACCTACCCAACCTCCCCCAATGCACAGTTTCTATGTCAAATGTATATACACTCTTTTTCTGGATTTTTTTAGTATCACAAACAGTACTGTACACTGTAAAATGTTTCACCCTAAAGTTACAATAAATTACTGGCAATATTTTGCATGACTTTTACAGTAAGATTCACAATAATTTACTGTGAATGGCTTCACAGCAATGTGTTGTAATTTCACAGTAATGGTAGTACAATACATTGTTGTAATTTCACAACTTCATACTGTAAGAAATTACTGTGATATTACAATAAATTACTGGCAATATTTTGCATGACTTTTACAGTAAGATTCACAATAATTTACTGTGAATGGCTTCACAGCAATGTGTTGTAATTTCACAGTAATGGTAGTACAATACATTGTTGTAATTTCACAACTTCTAACAGTAAGACATTACTGTGATATCACATTATTCTGTTGTATATATATTACAACAATATATTGTGACTTCACAACATCAAATTGTAAGACATTTACTGTAATATCACATTATTTTGTTGTATATATATTACAGCAATGTATTGTGACTTCACAACATCAAATTGTAAGAAATTACTGTAATATCACATTATTTTGTTGTATATATATTACAACAATGTATTGTGACTTCACAACATCAAATTGTAAGAAATTACTGTAATATCACATTATTTTGTTGTATATATATTACAACAATGTATTGTGACTTCACAACATCAAATTGTAAGAAATTACTGTAATATCACATTATTTTGTTGTATATATATTACAACAATGTATTGTGTATTTACAATAGCCTACATGTATTTTTGTAGTCCAGCTCCAGTACACTTCCTGAAGGTCACACTTTGGTTTCCTGTCGTGTTTAATCACGTCATCCTATTGTATCTTGACATGAAACTATTGTATGAGCTTCCTCCAGAAGTATACTGGAGCTGGGGACTATAGAGTTATGCATGTCTATCATTGTAAATTGACTGTTATTTTGCCAAATTATATAATATAATAATTATTATTTTTCAATTATTTTGTTGGCAAGTCTTTTGCATTACTTTTCAGACTTGCCAACAAAATAATTGAATAATAATAATTATTATATTATATAATTTGGCAAAATAACAGTCAATTTACAATGGTATGCATAACTGTATAGTCCCCAGCTCCAGTATACTTCTGGAGGAAGCTCATACAATAGTTTCCTGTCAAATACTATTGGATGACGTGATTAATCATGACAGAAAACCAAAGTGTGAGCTTCTGCCAGGAAGTATACTGCGCTGGACTTCAAAAATGCACGTAGGCTATTGTACATTAAAAACAACAGTCCAAACGCACAAATGAGGTAAGCCAGCATTTATTGTCAAAAGACAGAATTATTACAAATAATTACACGAGGTAAGCCGGCATTTATTGTCAAAAGACAGAATTATTACAAATAATTATATACAAAGAATTATATTCTTATTCTTGAAATGGTAAATGGCTGTTTTCTTTTTTACAATTTGTGCACATTTTACCCATAGGAAAATCCTGCTCGTTGTACAAGTATCGCAGAGAAAATTCAAAGGTACTCAGTTGCACAAGAGTTTCGGACAGAGAAACGCAATGGTTTGAAAGCTCGGCGTTGCTAATAAACATTTTAAATATTATTTTATAAACTGCTGGTCAACACTGCTCAAAACGGCTTTAGCTGACTGATGCGCCTTGCACATCGAGCGTTTCGCCAGTTCTTCAGAGTTAATTATGGGATTTTATTGTCAAAAGACAGAATTATATTACAAAGAATTATATTCTTATTCTTGAAATGTTAAATGGCTGTTTTCTTTCTTCTTTTATATACAATTTGTGCACATTTTACCCATAGGAAAATCCCATATTAACTCTGAAGAACTGGTCCTCTGCGAAACGCTCGTTGTACAAGTATCGCAGAGAAAATTCAAAGGTACTCACAGTTGCACGAGAGTTTCGAACAGAGAAACGCAATGGTTTGAAAGCTCGGCATTGCTAATAAACATTTTAAATATTATTTTATAAACTGCTGGTCAACACTGCTCAAAACGGCAAAACTAAGACAAAGTAATCATATTCGTAAGTAAAATGGTAAATGGCTGCTTTTTTTTCTTCTTTTTTTACATATTTGTGCACATTTTACCCATAGGAAAATCCCATATTAACTGTGAAGAACTGGTCCTCTGCGAAACGCTTGTTGTACAAGTATTGCAGAGAAAATTCAAAGGTACTCACAGTTGCATGAGGGTTTCAGACAGAGAAACGCAATGTTTTGAAAGCTCGGCATTGCTAATAAACATTTTAAATATTATTTTATAAACTTCTGGTCAACACTGCTCAAAACGGCTTTAGCTGACTGATGCACCTTGTATGACGAGCGTTTCGCCAGTTCTTCAGAGTTAATTATGGGATTTTATTGTCAAAAGACAGAATTATTACAAAGAATTATATTCTTATTCTTGAAATGGTAAATGGCTGTTTTCTTTTTTACAATTTGTGCACATTTTACCCATAGGAAAATCCCGCTCGTTGTACAAGTATCGCAGAGAAAATTCAAAGGTACTCACAGTTGCATGAGGGTTTCAGACAGAGAAACGCAATGGTTTGAAAGCTCGGCGTTGCTAATAAACATTTTAAATATTATTTTATAAACTGCTGGTCAACACTGCTCAAAACGGCAAAACTAAGACAAAGTAATCATATTCTGTCAGAATGGAGGTAGGTGAATTCCAATGGGTGAAGGCAATCACAGAGACAGAGAGTGTTTACTCTTGAACAGGTTCGACTTTAATAGTAAGAACACAGAGTAAATTCTAAGAGAGAACAAGTGCTAAAAGCACAAGTGGAAAATAAGGTAAATGGGAGCTTATTGGAGGTCCAGAGTAGAACCGTCCGCGTTATCCCCGAACGCAATTAGTGAAGACCTGACAATGAACAAGCAGAAGAGAGGTATGTTACATAGACACCAAATACCAACATTCCACACACACCCTCGTGACAGCCAATCAGGAACCACCCCTAAGTGACAGCACTAATTGACAGGGAATGACAGGTGACAAGCCCAGTGACATATGCCAGGAAAGTGGGTGGTCACCGACCGAGGTCGGTGTCCAGAACGTAACAGTACCCTCCCCCGACGAACGGCACCAGACGTTCACCTAGGAGCCTCGGGATTCAGCCGCCGGAAATCAACGATCAGGCTGGGATCTAAAATATCCCTTTGAGGCACCCAAGAACGCTCTTCTATCCCGTACCCCTCCCAATCCACCAAGAACTGAAACCCCCTACCCCTCCGCCTACAACCCAGTATCCTCCACACCGTGTAAATGGGTTGACCGCCAATAAACCGGGGCGGAGGAACCACAGGCAGTGGCGGGGCCAAGGGCGATGAGAGGAATGGCTTCAGCAGGGACACATGAAACGTCGGATGAACCCTCATAGAGCTCGGAAGACGTAGCTTGTAAGCCACTGGATTAACCCGATGAATCACTTTAAATGGTCCTATAAAGCGAGGAGCCAGCTTCTTGGATTCCACCCGGAGAGGGAGATCCCGGGTGGAAAGCCAAACCCGCTGCCCTGGACGGTAAACTGGAGCCGGACGACGCTTACGGTTAGCCTGCCGTTGGGTACTAACCGAAACCTTCTGTAGCGCCTTCCGAACCTGTTTCCACGTCCTGCGACAGCGAGCCACATGTGCCTGGGCCGAGGGCACCTCCGCCTCCTGCTCCTGCTCGGGAAACAGAGGAGGTTGAAAACCATACTGGCACTGAAAGGGAGACATACCGGTAGAAGAGGAGAGAAGGGTATTATGCGCGTACTCAGCCCAAGCCAACCTCCTACTCCACGTTGCCGGACTACCGGCAACGTAACATCTCAAGACCCCCTCCAAATCCTGGTTGACCCTCTCCGTCTGCCCGTTCGACTGTGGATGGAACCCAGACGACAGACTGACAGAGGCGCCGAGGCCGGCGGCAAACGCCTTCCAGAACCTGGAGGCGAACTGAGGACCCCGGTCCGACACGATATCTACTGGCAGCCCGTGGACCCGAAAGACATGCTGTATAACTAAATCAGCAGTCTCCCGGGCCGAAGGAAGCTTGGGGAGAGGGACAAAGTGAGCCGCCTTAGAGAACCGATCCACCACCACCAAGATGGTGGTGAATCCGTCCGAAAGGGGAAGACCAGAAATAAAGTCCAGAGATATGTGTGACCAGGGTCGTTTAGGAATAGGAAGTGGTCGGAGGAGACCCGCCGGTGCCCGTCGAGAGGTCTTACTACGTGCGCACACCGGACAGGCCGCCACAAAGGAACGCGTATCCCCCTCCACTGTCGGCCACCAGAACCTCCTACGGATAAATTCCAGGGTCCTGGTTGCCCCTGGGTGGCTGGTGAGGGATGACGCATGTGCCCACTGTAGCAAGCGTGAGCGCGCCACCTTGGGAACATACGACCGCCCCGGAGGACCCCCACCAGGATCGGGCTCCCGCGTTAGCGCCGACCTTACCACCTTCTCTATGCCCCAAGACACGGGTGCCAAAATCAAGGCCGGTGGAATAATGGGATGGGGCTGCTCCTCCCGACCAGGAAGATCAAACTGGCGTGACAACGCGTCAGGTTTGATATTCTTGGAGCCGGGTCTATAGGAGATGGTATATCGAAATCGTGTGAAGAACAACGTCCACCTGGCCTGGCGAGCGTTAAGGCATTTAGCCCCTTGGATGTAAGCCAAGTTCTTATGATCAGTCCAAATAATGAAAGGATGTGCCGCCCCCTCTAACCAATGTCTCCACTCCTCCAGTGCCAATTTGATCGCCAATAACTCCCGATTACCCACGTCGTAATTACGCTCGGCTGGTGACAGACGGCGAGAAAAAAAAGCACACGGGTGCACTTTCCCATCCTTTAAGCATCTCTGAGAGAGCACCCCCCCCACCGCGACGTCAGAGGCATCCACCTCCACAATGAACGGAACCTCCGCGTCATGGCGGATCAATACAGGAGCGGATGTAAAACGACGTTTAAGATCGCAGAAGGCCGACTCAGCCCTAGGCGACCATTCAAAGCCAGGGAGAGAGGCCTTAGTGAGAGCTGTTAAGGGATTGGCTAAGGCGCTAAAATTGTGAATAAAGCGCCTGTAAAAATTTGCAAAGCCCAAAAACCGTTGTAACCCCTTGAGCGACGAAGGCCGTGGCCAGTCCAAAACTGCACTCACCTTGGCTGGATCCATGCGCAGATCGCCCTTTGTCAACACCAAGCCCAGGAAGGACACGGTGTCCGTGTGAAACACACACTTCTCAGCCTTAACGAATAGTTGATGCTTGAGGAGACGGTCTAGCACCTCCCAAACGTGCACTTGGTGTTGCACCATATCGCGAGAAAAAATCAGGATATCATCTAAGTAGACAAACACCGACACCCCAATCAAGTCTCGCAGCACGTCGTTAACCAGGGCTTGGAAGACTGCCGGAGCATTAGCCAAACCAAAGGGCATGACCAAATACTCATAGTGCCCATTGGGTGTGTTAAATGCAGTCTTCCACTCGTCTCCCTCTCTAATCCTGACCAGGTTGTATGCATTACGTAAGTCAAGTTTAGAAAAGACCTGTGCCCCCTGTAAGCACTCAAATGCCGTGTCCATGAGGGGTAAAGGATATCGGTTCTTGATGGAAACGTCATTCAATCCCCTATAATCAATGCATGGGCGCTGATCCCCATCTTTTTTAGCAACAAAGAAGAAGCCAGCGCCGGCAGGGGAAGTGGAAGGGCGTATGTGCCCCGCAAGCAATGCCTCCTCTATGTAGGTGTTCATGGCCAAGGTTTCGGGGCGTGAGAGAGAGAACATTCGCCCGCGAGGCGGGGAGGTACCGGGTAGAAGATTAATGGGACAGTCGTATGATCTATGAGGCGGAAGTGCTTTAGCACGCGTCTTGCTAAAAACGTCCGCCAGGTCCCAATAGATCTCAGGCACCCCTATTAAATCGGGATTAGAGGGTAGATCAGAATCTGCCACGCTCCCCACCATCCTGGAGAAAGAGGGAGGAGACAAAAGAGAAGAGGGGGGGGAGACAAGGGTTTGGGCAAACTCCCGCTGACGATCAACTTGACGTCGGCCGCCGTTGAGAGTTCGCCCGTGCTCCAATTAATGACACGAACACATGACGACAACCAGGGATGACCCAACACCATGACAGAATAGGGGGAAAATATGACAAAAAATGTAACCCATTCCCACTCCCCACCCTCCACCCGGATGTGTAAGGGAACTGTGCGCTGGGTGACGCTCCCACTGCCCAGAGGCCGACCGTCCAGGGCATAAACTGGTAAGGGAACCCCTAAATCCTCCACTGGGGTTCCCCACTCCTTCACCAATCCCACGTGAATAAAATTGCCCGCCGCCCCTGAGTCAATGAGAGCCTTAGTTCCCCTAATGTCACCCCCACAGTTGATCGCCACCTCAAAAAATGTACGAGAATCCGTGGTTTTGGCAGGAATGAGCCCACCTGCTGGCGCTTTTTCGAAGCCCGACGGCGCACCTTCCATTCCCGATTGGCGCCGAGCCGATACAGCCTGGACCCGACAGCTGCCGAAGCGGTGACCGGTGCGGCCGCACCGGAAGCAGCGTCGCTCTCTGATGAAGCGCTGCCTCTCGTCGTCCGAGAGCGACAGCGCTCCAAGCTGCATGGATTCATCACCCAGTGGCCCACTCGTGTAATGCATGGAATTATCAACACCAGGAGAAGAAGGAAAACATACCTGGGTGTTGTTGACATGCTCCTTCTCCCTCTCCCGGTGCCGATTGTCCATCTTGATGGTGGTGTTGATCAGCACTTCCAGCTGCTCGGGGATCTCACGCGCGGAGAGCGCATCTCGCATCCGCGCTGAGAGTCCCCTGACGAACAGAACCACGCAGACGTTCTCCGCCCAAGCTGTCTCCCGAGCCAAGATCCGAAAATTGATAGCATAAGCTGCGACCGTGCGGAGGCCCTGCCGGCAGTCGAGAAGACGACCACCAGCCTCGAAGATCGAGAGTACCCGGGAAGTATCGAATACTCTTCTCAATTCCCGGGTAAAGGCGTCCAGACTGTCGCAGATTATCGCCCCTGCCTCTAATTCCGCCGTAGCCCAGGAGAGAGCTTGACCGGTGAGCAGTGTGATCATATACGCTACCTGCGCTGTCTCCGATGGAAATGATTGTGGTTGCAGCCGGAAAACGAGTAGACACTGGGTGATGAATTCCCGACAACCATCTGGTGATCCGTCATAGCGAGCGGGCGCCTGCAGATGTGGCTCGTGAGACCGCTCCTGGACCCCGAACACCCCCCGACTCTCCTCTGCGTGGAGCGCTGCTTCTCCCGCCGCCGACTGAACACCAGCCACTCCTTCTTGGGCTTGTCGGGCTGTGGCCAACGCCGACTGCGCCACCGCTTGGGATGATCCGACGACCCCATTGAGTCGGATTAACTCGGCGCTGACCAGCTGCTGATGTTCCTCCATCCGTGTCTGGGCTGCTCCCTGCGTCCGGAGCATCTCCATGATGGCCTCCATGGAATTCTGATGGTCAGGTCTTCTGTCAGAATGGAGGTAGGTGAATTCCAATGGGTGAAGGCAATCACAGAGACAGAGAGTGTTTACTCTTGAACAGGTTCGACTTTAATAGTAAGAACACAGAGTAAATTCTAAGAGAGAACAAGTGCTAAAAGCACAAGTGGAAAATAAGGTAAATGGGAGCTTATTGGAGGTCCAGAGTAGAACCGTCCGCGTTATCCCCGAACGCAATTAGTGAAGACCTGACAATGAACAAGCAGAAGAGAGACACCAAATACCAACATTCCACACACACCCTCGTGACAGCCAATCAGGAACCACCCCTAAGTGACAGCACTAATTGACAGGGAATGACAGGTGACAAGCCCAGTGACATATGCCAGGAAAGTGGGTGGTCACCGACCGAGGTCGGTGTCCAGAACGTAACAATATTCGTAAGTAAAATGGTAAATGGCTGCTTTTTTTTCTTCTTTTTTTACATATTTGTGCACATTTTACCCATAGGAAAATCCCATATTAACTGTGAAGAACTGGTCCTCTGCGAAACGCTTGTTGTACAAGTATTGCAGAGAAAATTCAAAGGTACTCACAGTTGCATGAGGGTTTCGGACAGAGAAACGCAATGGTTTGAAAGCTCGGCATTGCTAATAAACATTTTAAATATTATTTTATAAACTTCTGGTCAACACTGCTCAAAACGGCTTTAGCTGACTGATGCACCTTGTACGACGAGCGTTTCGCCAGTTCTTCAGAGTTAATTATGGGATTTTATTGTCAAAAGACAGAATTATTACAAAGAATTATATTCTTATTCTTGAAATGGTAAATGGCTGTTTTCTTTTTTACAATTTGTGCACATTTTACCCATAGGAAAATCCCGCTCGTTGTACAAGTATTGCAGAGAAAATTCAAAGGTACTCACAGTTGCATGAGGGTTTCAGACAGAGAAACGCAATGGTTTGAAAGCTCGGCATTGCTAATAAACATTTTAAATATTATTTTATAAACTTCTGGTCAACACTGCTCAAAACGGCTTTAGCTGACTGATGCACCTTGTATGACGAGCGTTTCGCCAGTTCTTCAGAGTTAATTATGGGATTTTATTGTCAAAAGACAGAATTATTACAAAGAATTATATTCTTATTCTTGAAATGGTAAATGGCTGTTTTCTTTTTTACAATTTGTGCACATTTTACCCATAGGAAAATCCCGCTCGTTGTACAAGTATCGCAGAGAAAATTCAAAGGTACTCACAGTTGCATGAGGGTTTCAGACAGAGAAACGCAATGGTTTGAAAGCTCGGCGTTGCTAATAAACATTTTAAATATTATTTTATAAACTGCTGGTCAACACTGCTCAAAACGGCAAAACTAAGACAAAGTAATCATATTCGTAAGTAAAATGATAAATGGCTGCTTTTTTTTCTTCTTTTTTTACATATTTGTGCACATTTTACCCATAGGAAAATCCCATATTAACTGTGAAGAACTGGTCCTCTGCGAAACGCTTGTTGTACAAGTATTGCAGAGAAAATTCAAAGGTACTCACAGTTGCATGAGGGTTTCGGACAGAGAAACGCAATGGTTTGAAAGCTCGGCATTGCTAATAAACATTTTAAATATTATTTTATAAACTTCTGGTCAACACTGCTCAAAACGGCTTTAGCTGACTGATGCACCTTGTACGACGAGCGTTTCGCCAGTTCTTCAGAGTTAATTATGGGATTTTATTGTCAAAAGACAGAATTATTACAAAGAATTATATTCTTATTCTTGAAATGGTAAATGGCTGTTTTCTTTTTTACATATTTGTGCACATTTTACCCATAGGAAAATCCCGCTCGTTGTACAAGTATTGCAGAGAAAATTCAAAGGTACTCACAGTTGCATGAGGGTTTCAGACAGAGAAACGCAATGGTTTGAAAGCTCGGCATTGCTAATAAACATTTTAAATATTATTTTATAAACTTCTGGTCAACACTGCTCAAAACGGCTTTAGCTGACTGATGCACCTTGTATGACGAGCGTTTCGCCAGTTCTTCAGAGTTAATTATGGGATTTTATTGTCAAAAGACAGAATAGTTACAAAGAATTATATTCTTATTCTTGAAATGGTAAATGGCTGTTTTCTTTTTTACAATTTGTGCACATTTTACCCATAGGAAAATCCCGCTCGTTGTACAAGTATCGCAGAGAAAATTCAAAGGTACTCACAGTTGCATGAGGGTTTCAGACAGAGAAACGCAATGGTTTGAAAGCTCGGCGTTGCTAATAAACATTTTAAATATTATTTTATAAACTGCTGGTCAACACTGCTCAAAACGGCAAAACTAAGACAAAGTAATCATATTCGTAAGTAAAATGGTAAATGGCTGCTTTTTTTTCTTCTTTTTTTACATATTTGTGCACATTTTACCCATAGGAAAATCCCATATTAACTGTGAACAACTGGTCCTCTGCGAAACGCTTGTTGTACAAGTATTGCAGAGATAATTCAAAGGTACTCACAGTTGCATGAGGGTTTCGGACAGAGAAACGCAATGGTTTGAAAGCTCGGCATTGCTAATAAACATTTTAAATATTATTTTATAAACTTCTGGTCAACACTGCTCAAAACGGCTTTAGCTGACTGATGCACCTTGTATGACGAGCGTTTCGCCAGTTCTTCAGAGTTAATTATGGGATTTTATTGTCAAAAGACAGAATTATTACAAAGAATTATATTACAAAGAATTATATTCTTATTCTTGAAATGGTAAATGCTGTTTTCTTTTTTACAATTTGTGCACATTTGACCCATAGGAAAATCCCATATTAACTCTGAAGAACTGGTCCTCTGCGAAACGCTCGTTGTACAAGTATCACAGAGAATTTTTTTTTTTACAATTTGTGCACATTTTACCCATTCACACACCGACGGGAGCATGTAGGGGTTAAGTGTCTTGCTCAAGGACACATCGACTCGCTGCCCGGGGAGGAGCGGGAATCTCCGGATTGCCAGACGACTGCTCTACCTCCCGAGCCACTGTCGCCATGAAACTAGTACTTCCAGGTCTTACCCGAAAATGGAACTAATGAATACACTTTATGCACTCACTCAAAAGAACAAAAGAGGCACTCAAAATAACAAAAGAGGCGCAGGGACGACAGGAGCATGACAATTGTCTTTGCAAACCATTCAAAGTCTATGAGCTTCCGAAGAAGGGTGTTCACGTCAGGGGACGACAGGAGAAGGACGATTGTCTATACAGATGCAGACCATTCAAAGTCTATGAGCTTCCGAAGAAGGGTGTTCACGTCAGGGGACGACAGGAGAAGGACAATTGTCTTTGCAAACCATTCAAAGTCTATGAGCTTCCGAAGAAGGGTGTTCACGTCAGGGGACGACAGGAGAAGGACAATTGTCTTTGCAGACCAAAGTTTATGAGCTTACTTACGAAGAAGGGTGTTCACGTCAGGGGACGACAGGAGAAGGACGATTGTCTATGCAGATGCAGACCATTCAAAGTCTATGAGCTTACGAAAAAGGGTGGTCACTTGAGGGTTGATGGCGCTTCGCTTCTTTGCCCTGGAGCCTTTCTCCGGGTTGATGCCCAAGAAGAACCTGTTAATAAGCAAAGATACGTTTCAGTTTTAAATAGACTCAGCATTTATCAAGGTGCTCACCTGTGTTTTTTCATGGTACCTCTAACATAATGTTTACTCATCCGAATTTTGAAGCCATACTATAATGTGAATTAAACCATTATGTCAATTTCTTAACAAGATAGCAGCAACATCAAGTGATGGTGTGGTCCCAATTCACATAGTTGGTTCCAGGCTTCATACTCAAAGCATTTAATCTACTTTATGGCCTCTGTAGAAAGGCATGGACTTAATAGCCAGATAGTCTTTGCATGATAAGTCTTACTGATGACATTGATCATGTGTTCAGAGTGTTCAAATACCTTTGGATGAACTCAAGTGTGGATGATCCAACGGAAGGATACTCCAGGTTGAAGACATAGTAGCTGGTGAATAAAGCAGCTACCCCATGCAAAAATAATGGGTGTGGGCCCATCACAACTTCTCCCTCGATGGATAGCATCCATCCAGAAGGCTGCATTGCGTCACCTGAAATGAACAGATACCCCGTCATGCGTTGTTGTGGATAGGTATACATTCCTGCAAGGACATGACACAGAACTAAGGCTGTCTTAAATACTTCAAAGCTTCGTTCGATGGGCATGGGATTCGAATATGAAAATAAAATTCGATTATTAAAAAGAAAAAGAAAAATGCATATATATATATATATTTTTGCCAAATCAACTCTGCCTCTCTTACAACAAGCAATGCTGTCTCTTATTTAAGATGAGGTCGCACTGACAGATTTGTGTTCATTGTGCTGCTTTTATAAAGCCTCAAATGACGGCTTACAATATTTCATGAAAGCAAAGTGTTTTGTTTGTCTAAGATTTAAAAAGGTTTCAACTTTACAGCACTGACAAAGTTGAACATGAGACATGCCAGCTCAGGATATTATTTATAAGCGTCATATGTGTGCCGTATCACAAACTGCCTTCTGTCAGATTTTCCCCCTCGATGCAAAGGAACACAAGCTCATCCCTGAACATTATTACCTTGAATTATCAAACAGGGGGTGCTTGGGAGTGCTGCAGTATTCACATCAGCAACAGTGGCACAGGTCTTGTGGTAGTTTTATCAACCAATCTGTGTAAAAATGTACCAGCACTGCACAGAATGGTGAAAAAGGAACAGGTAATTTACACCAACATAAATGCACACTACAAGATTAGAAAATGCAGACAAATCAACCAGATAACCAGTTGGTTGTCTCATCTCCTGGTGGGGGGGATGAGATAAGCAGAAAGCTAATTCAACCAGAGACAGTGGCTGTTTCATCTCCTGAGAAGGTGATGAAATCAGCAGCTGCATGGTTTTACAGTTTTAAGATCAAAGAACCTCCAGGAGACATCTGGTCTGTGAGGTTGAATACACAGGATATACTCAAACGGCCTTAGGAGCCAGACATTTGGTCTACAAGAATAGATCAAACAGTTCCCCTTTTGCCTTCAGCCCCCCTCTTTTGCCCCGTAGGGGTATCTTGAAACTATTGGAAAAACGCCCACTAATAAATTCAGTTCTGACGTCACTGTAGTGGATTAGCCTATTGACAGCCAAAGCGAGTGTTTCTCCAATTAGAAAGCTCGGTACGAATCAGATGGATACGCCCGCTTGTCGTAAAATTAGGGGCGGAGTCTAGATTTGAATATGGCCGGCTCCACGGAGAGATGAGACACAAACCCCACGAACGAGACAAGGAAACAGCTCATTCTACACACTCCCTTTGACTCAAGGAAAACCCGACCGACGAGAAGATACAGCAGAGAGACGGCAATTCCAAACTACCATCTGAAGAAGCCGAGACGAGAGATGCTTATAGATAGACAAGCTTTTTATTGAATATTTAGACTGAATTCTACGATCCTCCGGCATAGTGGATTGCATCTCGTAGGTTCATTGCATTTATTCTTTTTGTAATATCTGTTGAAATCCTTTTCATTAAACACGGATTCTTCAAAGATCAATCTGCTCGGAACTCGTTTTCTTCAAACCGCCGCGCTGTTTTCTCTGTTGGTAACGAGCAGAAACCATTACTTTACGTTATCTGCATTTGTAGATTTAGTACTTCAAGGGCTTTTTAAGGTTTAACACAACGCAGAGCAGGTATAGATAGATAGATTAAGCTAGGAAGTTACTACACAAAGTAACACACAATAGCAGATTTAACATTATGAAAGGATGAAGATAAGCTAATCCACGCACTACAGCTCACCACACATCAGCTCGGCCCATTTGGAGCAACTTGGGGGTTAAGTGTCTTGCTCAAGGACACTTCCGACATGCGGACAGTCAGAGCCAGGATTCGAACCACCAACCCTACGGTCGATGAACGACCATCTCTACCAACTGAGCTTCAGTCGCCCCTAATGTAATCACTCGCATTTCAAATATTTTAATATTTAAATAAACTTACATCAACTTCGAGCAGTAGTTTCTCTGTAGGCTCCTTGAAGTACACCATAAGGAGCAGGACGATGCAGGCACTGATCTCCGAAACCTCTGGATGATATCTGGCCAGAACATCCCTGATCTTCGTGTTGTCCAGTTTCTGGCAGAACTGCAGGATGGTCCGTCCTCGATGACACAGGGCATCTTTGATCTTTTGAAGGACATCGGTGTCTGTCAGGAGGCCAAAGTGGGAGAAAAGCCCCGTCTGAGAGAAGAGAAAAGGCCATTCTTCTTTGACCGCCACCATCATTGGTGCAGGCATTTTATTCAAGTAACGCCGCAGGATGACGTAGGTCCTCTCCATCAGAAGTTCTGCTCTCGCTGTCCCACCCATCCCTTCCTCTGTGTACAGACATACAAACCAAGTAACAACAATTAGATTTGATGTTGCCACATCTGGGAAATTGAGTGGCAAACCTTTAATTGTATTACTCATTCTGAATATTAAGGTGGCCTTTTTGCTTAATGTGGGATATTTATTCATGGTGTCAATTCACCAAAAGTAAAGTAGATTGCATGCCTGAGTAGATGTTCCGCAGATCCCTTTTCAAAGCCGCCATGGTTTCCTCTGTCTCCCCGTCCGGTAAGCTTGCTGGGCCCCACCTCACACACCTAGGGATAGGAAGGAATCATAGGCAACCTTTTAGTGGAATACATAAAAAAAAAAAAATTATAATATATATATTTTTGTATCATTCTTTCCAAAAGAAAAAAGGCCTCTAACGCTAATGGCACGCATACCAGAGGCTAACTGCCTACGAAAACAGGCACAGAAGCACTGAAAGAGGATTTCACCCATCTAATGAACACACTAGACTAGACAAATATCAAGATGTATCCATCAGTGGACCAATTGCATGCTTTTGCAGAGGACAAGAAGCCTTCAGACATTAAGCACCCCCCACAGCCCAAATGGAATGATAAAAAAAAACTATATATAAATATATATATATATTCTACTTTTTATTTTATTTTTGTCGACTAACTGCACATTTTGGCCAATCATAGTCGACTATCCAAATCCTTAGTCAGGGACAGCCCTAGAAATTATATTAAAAAAAAATCTACACATAATTTAAACATTCAATCCAAATAACCTAAGTTAGTCTAGCATTGGCAGTGCCACTTTAACCCCTAATTGCTGGGAGCGTGAATGGAGAGGACACTGGCGCCGTTTGTTTTGCCACCCCTACCCGTATTGGTCAACAGGACCTCTCGTCAGCCTGGACTCTCCTGCCACGCCAGTGGGCCGTCTTTCCTCTCTGCCTCTGCGGCGTCTAGCCAGAGTGTTGTTCCTGCTTTTATACTCCACTCTTGTTTTTACTTGTTGGAGAAGAGAGTGGCATCCGTCTCCAACCATTTCACCTCACCTGCTAATGTCAGCAAAGGTGTCAGGATGGCTCCTGACAATTGTTCGGACGATACTGAGGCACGTGGTTCTGGTTGGGTTGTGCTCGTGCTCCATCATCTGATCCACCAAAGCGTTCACAAAGGCCCTTCTCTCATCGGGCTTTGGTCTCTGTTCTTTTTCCACTGCACGTTGAATGGCTGTTGACATCCGGTTCCAGTTGACACAAAAGTCTACATGCCATGCGCTGCCAGGCTGTGAAGAGTTTGAAGTGCTTGGGGGGCTGCACAACAGAGAGTGCGTGAATGAGGTGTTCGGAGAGGACAGAGTGTTCACAGAGCTCGTTGTTGGGGAACTTGAAGCAATTGGATGTGTTGGGGAACTTGAAGCAATTGGATGGGGAGGGAGCACCTCCATATTAAGGGTTACTAACCCTAGAAGGGACAAAAACAGTTATGCCAATGTTCCAAGGGCATAGTTCCAAGTGTCACGCAAGTCTAAATATGAATTTACCTTTCTTAAGACCATCCATCAGCTTCCGACACTGGATTGGTTTGAGGTGTCGGACCAGATCCACCCTCTCCATTAAGGCCAGATCTTCGACACTCTCCACTCCAAGATCCTCAAGTAGGGTGGTCAGTAAGTCATCAGGGAGGCCCGGTAAATATGACCAAACTGCTTCCTTTATAGCTTCCATTACCTAGTCTCATTGATTAGGGTCAATCATGAATCAGTTTGTGCATATTCCCTACTTGTCTGTTTGCAGTGCACTATATGCGGTTAACTGCCAACATGTGCTCGCTATACAATCAACAATACAAATTTAAATACAAAATCAACTATCTTAAGGTTACTTGATATCCTGCTCCACTTACGTCTGTCCTCACGTCTGTCATATCCTCCCTTTCCTGTTTAAACTGCTCCTGGAAAAGAATGGTGGAGCGCAATAAGCATCTGATCGTGCACGTTGTATGCTGGAAGAGGATAGTAGTCCAGTACATCTTTGTGCTTAATGCACACGTAATCCTCTTGGGCCACTCCTAAGTCACAGTACACACCCATGTCAATCAACTTCACACAAATGTGTTTCTCTGAGACAAAGTGGACAGAGTTTTGGGCAACAATGACCAGCATAATCTTCCCCATGTGAAGTCCTTCATCACTGTTCCCAAACAAGATGAACATCCCCTTTCTGTAGTCTGTGCCTTTGACTGTAACATTGTTACAAGCCACTGCAGACTGAGACTCAAATTGACAACTGGCTACAGATGCCCTGATCTTGTTGTTGTAATCATCCAAATAAAAGGCAGTCCCCTTCTCTACCTGTATAACAGGAGGAAACAAGTTTCCCGCACTCAGGTAGGCCTGGAGGAGTTGGTGTCTCTCTGCTAGTGTTTTGCACAGATTTTTGAAATTGTGCAATTTTCTGGCACACTGTTTGAAAAAAGTGTGTTTGCTTTCAAACCGCAGAGTCCACAGGCGAATAAGTGGGCCAAAGTGGATGATTAGATCTGGATAATGGCCAATATAGTGATGCTTTGGCCTCAGGGGGGCATTGGGGAAGAGCCTTTTCCTGTTGCATATGTACTCCTCTGTGATGACTTTCAGATATGCTACCTGGCCTTCTGTAATGACTGGTGCACAGATAAGCTCAACCATCTCTCTCAGCTGCAAAATGAGCTGCCACACCTCATTGTCACAGGGATCTTTAATCCTGCCACCCACCAAGAGAGGGAGTAATCTAAGGAAACACCAGTTTTGAACTGCATGCCCACTTAGTTTGTCACTGCTGGGAGAGAGGTCTGCTGGTTTGTCCCTACCATCGTTCCCTTCATATCGGAACTTGTTTTTGCACCGATTTAACTGCAGGTAAGTAAAATGATTCTCCTGGACTAAATGGCGAATATATAAAGGAAGGTCATAAGCCATGACTCCCTCAAATAAATCATGGCCTAGACATGGTGGGAGGCCAGGCTGGCAAACATGGAAATGAGAAAGCTGGTTGAAAGGAGAGTCAAACTTGATACCGCATACAGAGTATGTGGCACTAGTTTCCAGGTCTTGCAAATTACTTGTGTATGATTGGACCGTTCTTGTGGCACCACACAACACCACTGGATTCTTCACAAAATCCTCTCTCTGTACCTGACAGTAGCGACAAAAATATTTAGATCGACTGAAGTTTTCTAAAAATCCCCCAATAGAATGGGATCCTAAGTTGTCTCCTGCAATGGCAACCAAAGAGCCCTTTAGTACAGTGCCATCAGATATGACTACACCTCTCTCCTCCAGGATTTTGAGGTCCTCAATCAGATGTGCAAAAACCTTTTTTAGCCCAAAATACTTAAAGTCCTGCTCCCTACATAAGAGAACAAGTTGCATTTGATCTATAGAAGATCTATTGTGAGGCAAGATGTCAGTCAGGGTTAGGTAAACAGCTAAGACCTTGTGCTTTTTCTTCCCTGAGCCCAGTGGATTAACAACCTCGAAGGCATCTTGGTACAGTATCAAACCAAGTGAGGAAGGGTCAGCTTTCAACATTGGATTACTTTGAAATCCTTCTCCATCCTTGACATCCTGATAGACAGCATCAGTAGATTGCTGCAAACGTGTCATGTTATACTGTTCTCGTAGAGACTCGTTTTTGAACAGTGTCACCAATGTCTCATGTATAGGTACATACTGAGCAAAGCATTCTTTGTCATTTTCATCATTGCCCAAGAGCAAAGGCACGGGATGAACATGGTTGAAACACTCTTTAAAAGCAGACTTCCTCTTTGTATCTGTACTGAGTCTTCCCTTGTTAAAAAGTGTGAGTAGATCATCTCTGTTCACTTCATCAACCATGCTGCTTATAGTGGCCTGAGGGATTCCAAGTTTCTTCAATTTCTCACTCAGAACGTTAAGTGTATGAGACAGGCCAAGTTCATGAGCAATTTGAAAGTCCTCAATAATGGTTTGTATGGTGCTTGCCGGTAAGAGTAGCTTAGATTGCAATTTCAAATAGAAAAGTGTAAGGTTATGTAAAAAAAGGGTTTCGTCCACAGCTAATGGCACTTCTGGTTCATCATGTTCACCAGCAGCTTCTGAATACGTCTGACTGGGTTCTGGCAATGACTCTGTAGACTTGTCTAGTACCAAGTCATCTAAAACTGAATCCTTGTGTTTCCTGGAAATATGTGAAGCAAAAGTCATTACGTTTGTGAACCTGCAATCACAACCTCTAAATGGACATGGCGATTCCATTCCTCCCTTTATGTGTGTCTTCAAATGCTTGATAAGAGAGGCTAAAGTGTCACACTTAAATGCACAAGCCTCAAGCACACATTTCAAGGATGTGTCAGGTGGTAGAGCTGATCTAGGTCTAGGCGGCTGACCAGCTTGCAGGTAGCACCTATGCAGCCTATATATATGAGATCTCAGTGCTGCGTGTTTTCTGAACCTCTGTGAGCAGTCAGGTATCCCGCACTGATAATGATAATTGGGGGCGTTACTGTGGAGCTGCGCGTGCTGGACAAAGGTATGCACACTCTCAGACACATGCTGACATCGAATATATTTACAGTGGAACATTGTTGTGCGTGCTATAGTTACCTACCCAATCATTACATCTGCCTCACACTGAACACTGGTTAGCCTGGCTGCCTCACTGAACAAGATGCCACTGAACAGGATACTGTATGTTAAAGACCTCTCTGATGACCTAGAAAAAAGGAAACCAGAGAAAGGAGAGATTACAGTTTGCATGCAGATTATGAACGTATACTATAGGCTAATCTCAGGTGTACTGCACAGGAAACAAATAGTCTATAAACTACGATCTGTGTTGCATATAGGCCTACCTATACAACCAGGAAGCAATCCGTGCATGGATCTGGGGAGACGTCAGTGCAGATTACTGTCCTGTACGCCTTGTCGGCCGGAAAGATTCAGGCAGGCAATCAGTAGGCAGGCCCTAGGACAAGGGAGGGAGGCAAGAGGAAAGATAAAAAACACAGGGAACGACGCATAAATTCATGTCAAACAGTACTGGATGAGGTGATTAATCTCAGGTGTACTGCACAGGAAACAAATATAGTCTATAAACTACGATCTGTGTTGCATATAGGCCTACCTATACAACCAGGAAGCAATCCGTGCATGGATCTGGGGAGACGTCAGTGCAGATTACTGTCCTGTACGCCTTGTCGGCCGGAAAGATTCAGGCAGGCAATCAGTTGCCAGGCCCTAGGACAAGGGAGGGAGGCAAGAGGAAAGAAAAAAAACACAGGGAACGACGCATAAGTTCATGTCAAACAGTACTGGATGAGGTGATTAATCTCAGGTGTACTGCACAGGAAACAAATAGTCTATAAATTAGTATTGTTTGTCTAGCAGTGTCGAGCTTGAGTGTTATACTCTGAGTACATACTGTAGTATAGACAGCATAGTTGGTGGTAGTATAGACATGGTAGCATAATAGTAAAATTCAGTAAGACAGTTATTATTAGTTAAAATTCTGATATTGAAGAAGTTTTGGTTGATAAAGTGGGCAGTTTATCCTGTGCTGAAAAGTCTCCATTCCAATAGAGAGAGTATATATTTTAGTGTTTATTTGATTGATTTGGCCTTTTATTTATTACGTTTCCACAGTTATTTCCTCATACTTTATTAACATTTTGTACATAATACAAGTTCATGTTAAAATGATGACACAAAAAGCCAGACCGAGGGCTTGTTTCATAAACAAACTGAACTTTTTTTTGCCTGCCTACTGTATTTGTTTGGTGGAAACCTGATCATAAAGTAAAGTAAAAAAAAAAGAAAAAGTAGTGTGCTATTTTTGTAGTGTAGCTTGCTACATTTATCTGGGGATAGCTTCCATTGTAGTTGAGCTATATTTAATCGAGTGTAACTAGTGTAGCTTACTACATTTTCCAAGTAGCTTGCCCATCACTGGCTAAATGCTGCATGTAGCTAGTTAGCTGAACTGAAGCTATATAGGTAGCCAGGTAGCTAAATGGCTGGCTATACTATAGCTCCAGTTCAGAACAACACTTTTTCACTGGTAGTTTGTGGAAATGAACCAACTTTCCTCTCTTTCACACGGTAAAATTAGTTTGAACAACCAGGAGCAATATAAAAAAAAACACAGTGGTCCCGTTGTTTGGTAGGCAACGTTGCATTACCCAACAGAGGTCAGACATAGCTAACAGCTAACATAGCTAAATTAGCAGCAGGCACGCATAACGTGTAAAAACGCATAACCATGTAAAAAACTAACACAGCACTACTCCGCTGGCGTTTGCAATCGAAATCATAGATACAGAATAATATCCACCATCGACTTTATCATGCACTACTCACGTTTTATTGTCGATTAACGATGCAGAGACACAGCACACGCTGATACAACAATGGAGGAAGGTTGCAGGTATTCTGGGAGGCGAGGTACAGGTGTAGTGCATTCTGGGAGGCGCCCGCCCAGGAAGCTGGTGTGTGTGCAGGCAGCCTAGACAAGTCTCAACATGTCTCCTAATGTGATTTACGTTGGAATACTCCTTTGCCAACTTGCTGTACTTGGTCTGCAGCCATTATTGCTGGATTATGAATAGCCCCAACTTTAGCCAAGGTAACGTTATGGCTAAACCTTTAACGTTAGTTAACGCTAGCTTTCGGTTAGCTGTTCAATGCTAATAACACCAGCAAGCGAACCCATCAGAGCTCCCTGTCAACACCGCTCTGTCGGGAGGATGGCATTTAAGAAAGTATCTGCTGTTAAAATGACAAACGGCATTGACACTTTAATTCACGGTCGGTTAAACACACGTTTGTTTTATAATGCTCACAGCAGACCGCAGTGTTGTTGATAAATTACGTGATATCGGAGCGCAGCATTAGAGGGTACTCGCCGATACCAGCATTTTAGCCAGTATCGGCGGCATTTCCGATACGGGTATCGGTATCGGAACAACTCTAGTGGTAAGCTGGTGGGTAGGGATCGGACGTTGTGGACAGCGACTCCTACAGGTCGGTTGGTGCGCCTGCGCAGTAGAATCAGGAAGCGACGGGGGCGGCGTGTCCCTCTCCCACGCAGACCCTCGCCGCCGAGAGATCGCGCTGTGCAGGTGAAAAGATGCGACGGCTGCCGCCTCGAGCATAGATATCTATAGAACACTAGATAGCTTGCCCCCGCTGCCGGCCAATGGAGAGCGACATCACTGAACCGCCGCCATCTTGGGAGAGTCAGCCTTGAGTGAGAGTGAGTGAGCTGCACAGACAAAAATACTCATAACTCGCTGAAATATTGACGGATTTACAAACGGTTTGGTTTATTACAAGCATTATTAACCTGGCTATGATTCAAGCGGTTTGTAAAAAAAAACATATTTAAATTTTTTTTTTAATAAGTATGCAGTATCATAACTACATCTTTGATGTTTATAGCAAACCAACCCGTTTGTAAATCCGTAAATATTTCAGCGAGTTATGAGTATTTTTGTCTGTGCAGCTCACTCACTCTCACTCAAGGCTGACTGGAGCAAGATGGCGGCGGTTCAGTGACGCTGGTGACTCCGCCTTAAGCTATCTAGTGTTCTATAGATATCTATGGCCTCGAGTACCGGAGGGGACACGTGATGCAAGGCTTCGTCCACATTGCAGCCGGCTTGTGGGAGGCATGGCCTAATGACGTTCGAGACAGGGGAGGGTAGAATTGGACGATACGAAATTGGGGACGGGAGAAAAATGGGGAGAAAAAGTAGACACATTTTTTTTTTTAAATTGCAGGCCCTCACTGATTTTAAAGTTCAAATTACGGGCATTTTAAAGAATGAGATGGGAAAATGTCGATGCTTCACTGCATAATGTGGTGTTATATTTTATATTTATTAACTTGACCTTCTCTCCCCAGCAACCTCCTGCAAAGCCTCACCTTCCCTCCTCTTTCTGCCTTTTTACCCTACCCTCCAATCTCTCCCAATCCCATTCAATCTCGTTTTCTGCAGCTCAAATGTATCCCCTTGCCCCACTTTGCCATTTATGTCGGTCTGTGTTTTGTGTCTTGTATGTTTGTTTTTGTTTTGCTGCCATTTTGGCCACGTCTTGCTCGAAAAAGAGATCATTGATCTCAAGTGACTACCTGGTCAAATAAAGGTTAGGTAAAATACACACCTGTTTTTATACATTTGTTTTTATACACCGGCTTTTATACATCTGTTTTTATACACTTGTTTTATACACCTGCTTTTATCTCATCACGCTCTTATTGATATTGATAGATATGATTTAATTGAATTTTATCATGTGCTTATTTATCATGTTTAATTCATGATGCAGACATAAGGTGAAACAACTGAATGAGAACTGTCAATGTCTGTATACTGTGTGAGCTGTGAGATAGATACTTCCCCAAGGGGATTAATAAAGTATCTATCTATCTATCTACAAGTCAATCAATCAGATTTATTTATATAGCACGTTTTTACATGACACAAGCCAAACAAAGTGCTTTACAAAAAGGCAGGGTAGGGGAACAGACGAGGTCATACAACATGGAACAGGCAACAAAAAATGCACCAGTACAGTACAATAGCTCAGGCGAGGTACAGGTCAGGATCAAGGACACGCTGGGGAATAAAGGTACGCTTTGAGCTGGGATTGAACCCTTTCACTGCGACAACACAGAAGGTTGACCCTTTCACTGCCACATGACAAAAGGGTTAGCCCTTTCACTACCACACTACAGAAGGTTAACCCTTTACTATCGCACTACAGAACCGTCTGTAGTGTGGTAGAAAAGGGTTAACCTTCTGTATTGTGGTAGTGAAAGGGTTAAATGACCCGATCGAGGGGGCAAGACGGAGGGAAGTGTATAGAAATGCTTCATTACAAATTGGCATGTTCACAAATAGACACACACACACACACACACACACACACACACACACACAAACAGAGCAGCGTGTCTGGCTGTGCGACGTCAACGAACCAGGATAGCTTAGCAAGCAGCTAATCGGACGTTGTCGCTTTTGGGATTTGGTACGTAGTACCAATTTATTATCAAAATATACAAGGTTGGGCTCATGACCATACGATGCCTAATCATACGGCTTTATATCAACCCTTTCACTACCACACTACAGATGGTTAACCTTTCACTACCACACTACAGAAGGTTAACCCTTTCACTGCGACAATACAGAAGGTTAACCCTTTCACTGCCACACTACAGACGGTTAACCTTTCACTACCACACTACAGAACCCTTTGGACTTCCGGTTTAGCTGCAATATGTAGCGCACGCATTTGGTAATAGCTCCGCTCCCGTTAACGTTAATTTCGTTTAAAAACCTTATTTGGACAATACCAAAAGAGATTAGACCACATCGTATGTATTGATAAGACCTTCTATTAACTATATCAAAAGACAACATGGTTAAGGATAGGGAAAAGATGGGAAAGAAACAAGAAACGGCAATCCCAACGGCGCAGATTGAAACACGTTAAAAAAAAAACGTTCAAGGCGACGCTGCTGCAGATCCGTTGGCGACAAGCCCCGACGAGGGGAATATAGAGGAGATTACACCGGGACCATCGACTATTGGCCCCGACAGGGAGACAATAGTTGTCAACATAACAGGAACGACAGGAACAAGCTCCGTGAGAGATAAAGCAGTTGATTTTGAGAAGATAATAGCAAACAAATCCATCGGTACCCTCACTGCACCCATACCACCAACTGACACAAGTAGTAGAATTACACCACCCGACTTCAACTCACTGACTATCCTGATGAAAGAACAGATGGTCGCTTTCAAATTACACATCGAGGAACTCAAAGATGAATTCAAAGCACACGTCGATGCTAAACTCGAAGAGGTTATGAGAGCGGTCGCTGTACAGTCCGAGCGAATCACGACAGTGGAGAATACTGTGACAGATATTACACGGGCAGTCAAAGTGAACGAGAACACCATCAGCATTAGCATGACAGAGGTAACAAAAGAGATAAAAAGGGTGGAAGAGGCATGCCGGAGGAAAATACAAGATGTTAAAGATGAAGCGATGGAGAGGCTACTCGAAACCCAACGCTACCACAGGCGAAATAACATCCGCATTGTAGGACTTGATGAAGCAGTCAATTGCGCAGACGACAACTTTCCAACAGTGCTATCAGTGATTTTGGGTAACAACTTTCTAAACACAGTGCAGACAGTGGACCAAGCTTACAGAATCGGTACTCGGGAGCAAAGAAGCAACGGGCCAAGAGTCATCATTGTTACTCTGCGGAAGACGGCAATAAGAGATGACATCATCAAAATTGCTCGCATCCAACGGGGGAAGCTGAAACATGGTGAACACTCAATATTTATCTACGAGGATCTAAGCAAAGAGGCCATCGTTCGACGTCTACCCTACAAGGAGGTGATGCAGAAATTGTTCATGTCTGGCCTCAGACCAAGGCTAGCATACCCGGCGCTGTTATCGATCGTGGGCAGGGACAGCCGTAGGATTGGATTACACACACCTAAAGAAGCTGAGGAATACTGGAATCGACATGGAGCAGAACCCCCAAGGCAGAACGAAACACTGTCTGAAAACAGATAAGCCTTCTCATCTCTCTCTTTCTCTGTGTATATCAGTATTAGAATGACTTTATCTGTGCTCATCAAAAGTAGCAGATGATATGCAGGCCGTCTACACCAAAGCATATTGTGTATAATACGATTCGTAATGCATTATTTTTTCAGACCTCTGGTCTCCGTGGAGACAAGAACATATCATTGACAATAAGAACAATCTGGAAGATTCTGGGCTTCTGGAACATAACATCAGTCTGTTAGTATATACTAGTGTATTCTACAACCTTCTAGAAGATAATGCACCATAACAACGAAGGCTTGCAACTCTAACATTAACATCCGGTGTGTATAAACATAGCATATGATCAATTGACTGAAGTGTAATCAGGCCTTAATAAAACTTTAAAAATAAATCAACCACACCTAAACGTATGAGCACAACAAGGTTATTCTAACAATTTAAGTAATCACTCCACTGATGTAGAGATTGGCACATTGTAGCTCTAAAAGGCTCTGTTTTTCTCTTTTATCTAATTACTCAATTCTGTTCTAGTGGCTTCTCCACGTTGAGTATTATTCTATCTCTCACTCCTTATTTTTATCTTTTTTTTTTTTTTCTCTCTCTTTTATCTTACATTGTTCTTTCCCATTGTTCTTCATATTAAGGTTTTAATGTTTCTCTACAATCTTTTCCTTTTTTCTGATGTTTCCTACATAAGTTAGTAGAGGGTTCAAATGAATATATCGATGAAAGTTTATTCTTTTTTTTCTTCTCATTTTTCATAATATTTCATCACAGTAAGGGAAGGCGCAAGACCAAAAGCGACATTCTATTGTATTAGAATGAAAATGTTAGATCCTATGGCAATTAGCATAGGAAGATTAGAATTACAAAGCTCAGTTTGGGCAATCCGGTGGCCTAAGGGAGAGAGTCATACGCAGAGGATGTGTTTTTGGAACACAGGACTGTACGACTCTCTGGGTGAGGGGAAAATAGGGGATTTTTATTTGTATATATATATATGTTTTTAAGCTCGGCTCTCAACAGGACCTCAATAATTGGATGTACATCTATTGTAGCTTTGCACTCCAGAAGCATTACCAAAAACCACACAAAAACATGCATAGATTATGGCTAGTTTGAATATAATGATATGGAACACTGGTGGGATAAACAAACAACACAAACGCAAAAGCGTGCTCACACTGATGAAAAAAGAACATGTGGACGTGGCTCTACTAAGCGAAACGCACATTTTAGAGGAAGACATAGATACGTTAGCGGATAACACATACCATAATATTAGTCACTCTTCTTTTTGTACGAGAACTCGAGGTGTAGCCATAGTCGTCAGACGTAAGTTAAATATCGAATTAAAGGGGGTATGGTCGGATGCGGAGGGGCGTATAACTATAGCTAGGATTGTACACAATAACAGGAAAATAGCGTTGGCAGCGGTATATGCCCCAAATTTGTACGAAGAGGGTTTCTTCACTTCACTAACCGATGAAATGTTAAACCATCCCGAGTACTCATTTATAATAGGTGCGGATTTTAATGCCATTTGGAATCCAAGGATGGACAAATCTTACCTCGCCTTTTCCAGCGAACAAAAGAATTCATCTAAAGCACTAAAAGATTGGTCAAAAACTACAGGGGTAAATGATTTATGGCGTTCACTTAATCCCACGACCCGAAAGTACTCTTGTCGATCGGCGAGACATAACACATTATCCAGAATTGATTATGTCTTTGCATCCCCGAGATTATTTGATAAATATGAAGTGGAAATGATACCCAATCAGATCACTGTTATTTACTCCTAAAAGCAACATTTGGTATACTATCTTCCCGGGCCCCAAGATGGCGTTTTAATTCGATGCTGCTTAACAACAAGGAATTCATTACACAACTCAAAGAAGCTCTCACAGTATTCCTACGGGAGAATGCAAACGCGGTGCAAGACCCCAGAATAATATGGATGTCGGTAAAGGGTATGATCAAGGATTTCACTGATAGATTTTCCTCCATAATGCGCAAGAATCAATGCAAAAAACTGTCTGAACTGGAAACGCTTTACTCAACGTTATTTAATTCTTTAAAATACAACAACTCAACTAGACTAGAAAATCAAGTTATATGCCGTATTTGCTATCGCGTTCCGCTCTGAGCCGTATGAGATATTCTATATTCTATGATACCTATTGTATCCCCTTATGAACAAAAAATACATGCACCACACCTGTATGGGGCTCCGCCCCCATGGCGGCACCGCCCATATAGCAGTGACGATAGTCACCACACACCCTTCCTCTATTTTCGTCCCAGCGTACTCGGATGCGTGCACCGTACGATAAACTAGTAGGATGAAAAGATTAGATTCATAATGTTGGAAGCTTACCGGAGGTTGCTGGCCCCTGGCATCTTCGACGCATGTTTTCGGCGACACGACGGGCCTGTGTTGATGTTCCTCGTTTGATGACAGCACATCTCGGTTCAGCTGTACAAGGCTGGCTGTCGGGCCAGCTTGTACTCAGGTAGGCCCTGTGTCTTCAGGCATGGGTATTAGTGTTAGTAATGCTGGTTTGTTTTGTTAACACAACCATGTTGTGTGTTGGCGCCGGGGGCAGGATGGTTTGGTGAACGTTCTCTGCAGGGAACGGTTTCCAAGCTGTCTTGGGCGTGCTGCTAAAACATCTAAAGCTATGCTACATGCTATCGCTAATGCCGCATGCTAGTACTACTGCTAATTGCTATGCTGTTTTAATGTCTCCGCCGTGAGATGTTGTCACTCTCCCTCCTCTTGCCCGGTTCATCAATGAAGGTCAGTCGGTAGCAGTTGTGGGTTTTTTTGCTGAGTTCTATTTACCTTTTTCGGGTAAATGAGTTGACAACAGGGTAGGCCGTGGCTAGGTTTCCTAGCCAGGTATTTTACCTTGTGTTCCGGCGGGGTTTGTTGAACGGTGTTCCCATCTGGGTTGGCGTCGGGTAGTGGGGCTATGGGTCCAGCCGACATGGTAAACATGTTGCGTGTCTGTGCACAGGCAATTGTTGTCTTGGGTACCACATCGCCTGGCGCTAGGCTGCAGTAGTATAAGGGCAGGGCCGCCTGGGAGAAATGTGAGGCCCTGTGCGTTTTAGACGCGAGGCCCCCCACCTCCTGGGGCGGCCCTGTGTAGGGGGCTATTGTTTCGTTTTGTCACTCTGCTATGAGAAGGTCTGTCTTGCTACAGTTTTCTCTCCTCTCAAACCATTCATACTGACGGTCAATCGGTATACTGGGGGAGTAGTGTGGGGGGGGGGGCTTTGTTTACCTTTTTTGGTAAATGGGCTAAACTGGGGCTGGTGTCCTGTTGTGAATATTTTGAATGAAGACGGGTCTGGTCCGTCTCCCCTTAAACTTTGTGTGTATGGGTTTGCTCATTCTACAGTTTTTTGTGGTTTAGCTCTTTTATTCATTTAACCCTTTCATGGTGCACACCACAGTGGAGGGTGCTGTTTGCAATCACCACTGGTGCTCCATGTTAACATCAGTCCTTTGTTTTTGATATATTGAAACAATGCCCCGCCCGGCCGACACCATGGGTGGGTCGGCCTGGCGAGTGGCTGGTGGGCTGTTAAGGCTTGTACCGCCACGGTATGGAATTGGCAATGATTAGAACTGTGTTCGAATTGCTGTTTTTTTCTATTAAAAAAATGGTGTCTGGTGGAGGGGCCTTGAGGGCCAGCCGACGTCGACACATCGCGCAAGGTTGTTGACGTTATTAGCTTTGACCCAGCCGCAAGCTATAACCGCTCAGGGTTCCCCTCTCCGCAGGGGATTTTGGTCTTCTGCTGGAGCGCGGGCGGTATTGTCCTAGGCCCTACACCGCCTCACACCGCGCAGCCAGAAGAAGAGAGAGCACGGCCTCGTCAGCGGCGATGACGGGGCCCTCGACAGGCGGCTATGTTTTTCCCCCGCCAGAGGTATCCTGGGCGTTGATTCGACAGGTGTCCACAAGGCCGACAGCCTTGGCGGCCGAGGGATCGGCCATGTAGGATGGGTTCGGCTTGAACAAACAAGCCGTCACCATCCTGCCGCGAGCAGCCCGCTCTCCGATCACTCCCTTCCCCAACACCAGCGGAAGAAGTGGGCTCTGATTGTTTCCTTTGGCTGCGGGCCGCATGCCTTCGTTGATGCGCGGGCGGCCCCCCTTTTCGCTTCTCATGGGGACAGGGGCTGACACCCAGTTGATGGCTGAGCCTGGGTCTGTCCGTGAGAATGTTGTGCTGTCAAGCGGCTCCCACACCTTGAACTGTGTTGGTTGAGCCTGGTGTTACGTCTGTCAACTTAAGTGTTGTCAGCAGGGGGGCTCGAAACCTTTTGAGGCACACAGTGCGGGCTTCCCCGGCCTCGCCTTCGCCAGGCCAGGTATCATGTTGGTGCCTCCCACTCCTGAAATATTGGCAAGTGGTCGCAGCTCACATGGTTTGGGGTGGTAGTAATATCACTGCAGGGCTACGGTGTGTAGGAACCCATGGGGGCCTTACACCTTGCATGTCCGGCTGCAGAACAACTCCTTCAGCATGTTCTGGAGGGGTGTTCAGTGGGGGGGCTTTTTTCATCGGAAGCCCCCCGTATCAGACCGGCCCTTTCTGTCGGGGTTCCCCCTTGGGTGCGATTGCCTCGTGGGTGGTGTCAGGGTCAGGTGTTCCGACACGGAACGCGCTCCTCGCACGGTTCCAGGGTTGTCTACGCACAGCGGGGGGACCGGGCCAACTATCTACAGTTCCTGGCGGACCTGCGCCACGTGACGGCGGGTGCGTTGGGAGTGTCGTCACATATGACTACGGCAGTACCATATGTCGAGGTAGATGGAGAGAACGGTGAGGCGGGGACTTGTGTTTACACAACCCCACCCCGTTTTCAGGTTTGGTACAGACCCTGTTGTCGGGGTCTCCAGCAGGGACAGCTCTGGTCAACGAGATCCAATCTCTGTGGACGAAGCAAGCCATCGTCGTGGCGTTCTCCTCCCGGTGTTCTCAGCCCGAGAAGTCGGGAGGGAGGGGTGTAAGACCCAGGCTGGACCTGTCCCATGGGAAGGTTCAGCATTTTTTGGATCGTCTCCTACCTGTTGAACACTGTCAGGTGGGGGTCTGGTTCTCCTCCATAGACCTGTAGGATGCGTATGCGCATCCCCGATCTTCCATCCTAGGGCTTACCTACGCTTCCTTTGCAGGGTTAGCGTATGAGTACCAGAGGCTGCCGTTCGGTTTTCTCTGGCTCCCCGCATCTTCACCAAGTCCGTGGAGGCCGCACTGGGGCCTCTGCGTCGTCCGGGGTTACGGAGTGTTCTGCCCTGATGACGTTCTGGTCCTTCGCGGTCAAGGTGGATCGTCAGGTCTCGTACCAGGCAGGTCTCTACCAGCCTGGGGTTGCTGTAGACTGGATGTAGAGTATTCCTCTTCCCAGTCAACGGTTGGAGGGCTATGGGCATCCATCTCAGAGCGTGTTGTCAACACGCTCGGGAGGTTCCGTCCTAGGACGGTTACGGCGCTGTCTCACGTCGCGTTTTCACCGACGCCTCCCTCGCTGGTGATGCGTCGGGCCAACGCAGTAGGGGGCAGCTGGCAAACCATGCTGCCCGGTCTGCGCTACGTTCAATGTGTTGGTGTTGAAAGCGGTCCTTCTGGTCCACAAATGGTGTTGATCAGGACGGACGATACGACGTCAGTGTCGTGTATCGACAGACAGGGAGGAGTACGCTCCCCCTGTCTGCACCAGGCGGCGGGCGGCTGGCTATGGGCGTCCTCCATCTGCGCGGCCTGAGGGCTCCCCACATCCCCGGCAGGGAGAATGTGGGTGCAGGTGTACTGTCGCAGGGCGGCCCTCATCCTGACGGGTGAGGATTGCGTCTGGACATGGCCAGGCAGGTCTGGGACCGATGACGTGCCGCCAGGGATTCTTCCCCATACATCTGTTAGGTCAGTTGTTGGGACGGGTACGTTGAGGGGCGCAGGTTCTTGATCCTGATGGTGTTACCATCTGGAATGCGCATGCTCCCTCCACTGTCGCGCTTACGCGGGCAGATGGCGTATGTTCCAAGTGTGGTGTAAGGCGGGGGGCCGGGACTCAGTCTCCTGCCCCCTGGATGCTGTCCTTAGTTACCTCCAGTCTCTCCTTGATAGACTGTCGGCTTCGACGGTGAGGGTATATGCAGCAGCTATATCCTCCTATCATGAGGGGTTTGAGGGGATGTCTTGTTCAGCCACCCTCTTGTGAAGCGTTCCTGCTTGGCGCTCCGCTTGCGCGGGCAGATGACGTGTGTTCCAAGTGTGGTGTAAGGCGGGGGGCCGGGACTCAGTCTCCTGCCCCCTGGATGCTGTCCTTAGTTACCTCCAGTCTCTCCTTGATAGACTGTCGGCTTCGACGGTGAGGGTATATGCAGCAGCTATATCCTCCTATCATGAGGGGTTTGAGGGGATGTCTTGTTCAGCCACCCTCTTGTGAAGCGTTTCCTGCTTGGCGCTCGACGCGTTAAGCCGGTGCAACGCTCCTTGGCTCCGACTTGGGATCTTCAATTGGTCTTCGGTCGGTTGTCCTTGGCCCCGTTTGAGCCGCTCGAGCAGGCGCCGTTGGGACAGCTGTCCTTCAAGACCGCGTTCCTTCTGGCTGTCACTTCCGCTAAACGCGTAGGTGAGCTCTGTGCTCTCTCGGTACGTCCAGAGTGCCTGTCTTTTCGGACCGATTGCGGTGTCACTCTGCGACCTAATCCTGCTTTCGTGCCTAAGAATATCCGGAGTTCCTTCCGCTCCCGGGATATTGTGGTTCAGGCGTTTCGTCCTCCTCCTCACACTAGTGAGTTAGTTGCGGGCCTTCATCTGTCATGTCCAGTCCGTGCTTGGGGATTTACCTCAGCCTTACTCAGGATTTCAGGGTTACCGACCAGCTTTTTGTCTGTTACGGTGGGGCTCGTGCTGGTAAGGCACTGTCGGAGCAGCGCCTGTCCCATTGGTTGTGCGAGGATGTTACCCTCTGCTACACGTTGGCTGGGCAGGATCCCCCTGGGGGTGTCAGGGCGCACTCCACTCGTGGGGTGGCTGCCTCTGCCGCTCTCCTGGGTGGGGCCTCGGTGGAGGCCATCTGTGCTGCAGCTTCATGGTCCTCCCCGGGCTCCTTTGTAAGGTTTTTCCTCATGGACATGACCGGGGGTTCTGTCTCCCAGGCGGTTCTGGGGTCTGTGGCCTTTCCTGCTTCCCGTCCTTTGGTCGGGTAGCAGGAGTGTATGGGTATGGGCCACAGTGTGTTGAGTCACACGTGCTTCCGCCTGTACGGTGTGTTCAAGGGGTTCTAGTTTCCCTCTTGTTCGCATTCAGGTGGAGTTGACTGCGCCCCCCCTTCATTAGGGAGGATGGGGTGACAGGGCTCCCCGCACCCCTTGATGTGGGCTTACGGGTCCTCAGGGGGTACATTTGTCGGGCTTCGCGTCCGCTCTTCCCCATATCTCATACAACTCAGAGCGGAACGCGATAGCAAATACGGCATATAACGGTAGGTTATGTAGATAACCTAGTTATATTAGTATTGGCTGAGCGTTCCGCTCTGCGCGGCCCTGAGTTCCCTCTTGAGGAATCTTTTTCCTGGGACGGGTTATTGGCGAGGAAGGGTGTGTGGTGACTATCGTCACTGCTATATGGGCGGTGCCGCCATGGGGGCGGAGCCCCATACAGGTGTGGTGCATGTATTTTTTGTTCGTAAGGGGATACAATAGGTATCATAGAATATAGAATATCTCATACGGCTCAGAGCGGAACGCTCAGCCAATACTAATATAACTAGGTTATCTACATAACCTACCGTTAACGTACTAAAAACAGAGATCAATGCCATATACAGACAACAATCGGAAATGCAAATACGCAGCACAAGACAACAGCAGTACTCCCAAGGTTCTAAACCTAGTCACCTATTAGCCATGCGATTAAGAATTAATGCAAAATTTGCAGATATAACTGCCATTAGAAAACAACAAGTACTTGTAACAGACCCCAAAATAATAAACGATACATTCAAAGAATTCTACTCCGACTTATATAAATCAGAAACGACCTTTGATCAAAACAAAATGGACACATATCTTAATCAAATTATTCTCCCTAAACTCTCGGAGGATGACGCTAAACAGTTAGAAGCACCAATCACACTAGAGGAACTCAAGAAGGCCATATCCGAAATGAAAAATGGTAAGGCTCCTGGAAGAGACGGTATCCCATCAGAAATGTACCTTTCTTGTTGGGACATAATTGGACCCTTATTACTAAATATGATCTTATACTCAGTCAAGGAGGGGAGCTTCCATAAACACGACAATATTGCACTCATTTCAGTCCTTCTCAAAAAAGACAAAGACCCCACCGAGTGCGGTAGTTACAGACCCTTAAGCCTCCTCGGATCCGATGTCAAACTGTACTCTAAGGTATTAGCCATCAGATTACAAAAGCATATGACGTCTTTAGTTCATCCGGACCAAACTGGCTTCATAAGAGGTCGCCTGATCAATGATAACATAAGACGAATACTGCACGTACTAGATGCAGACAAAGAAGACACCATACCTAAGGCGATGCTGTCCCTGGATGCTATGAAAGCCTTTGACAGGCTGGAATGGTCGTTTCTATGGGCAGTATTAGAAAGGATGGGGTTAGGAAAAGGATTCATTGATATGATTAAAGTATTATACAAAGACCCATCGGCCATGATTACAACAGGTACATTCATCTCCAAAATCTTTCCGGTATCACGCTCAGCCAGACAGGGTTGCCCTCTTAGTCCCGGTCTATTCGATCTATCATTAGAGCCTTTAGCACAATATATAAGACAATCCCAATCCATAGAACCAATCGTAATCAAGGGCACACAACATAAAATTAGTTTATATGCAGACGACGTAATATTGTTCATGCAAAGCCCCAACACCACATTGCCTCATCTACTCAAGCTGATAGAGAACTTTGGTGATTTATCGGGATTTCAAATAAATTGGCCGAAGTCGGCTTTCCTTCCACTTAACACCCATGCAAAAAAAGACACAACCCTCCCAGGTGAGATACCCATGGTAAAACATTTTAGATGCTTGGGTGTGGAAATATTTCCCACCATAAGACAAACGGTGAAGCACAATTACACAAAAATACAGAACAAAATCAAAGACGACCTGGACAGGTGGGCAAAACTTAAAAACTCAGTACAGGCAAGTGTATCAATAGTTAAGATGGATGTACTACCAAGAATCAACTTCATCAGTTCAATGCTACCGTTACCCCCTCCAGAGGGCTACTGGAAAAGATTACACTCCTCCACATACAAATTTATTTGGAATAACAAACCACCTCGCATAAAAAGATCCACCGCACAGAGAAATAAAGCAGACGGTGGCATGGCAGTTCCAGATTTTTTCCAATATTTTAAGGCTTACACATTAAGACCATTGACAATATGGTTTGATCCCCAGGCATTGGTATCCTGGAGAAAATTGGAAGAAAACATAGTAGCCCCACAGAGACTGAAGGACATAGCACACACTAAACTTCCAATCAAGCACTGTGAGCGGAAATTTGGCCCCATAATTACCCATGCAATCCGGACATGGCGGGAAACACAAAAAAAATATCCTAACCCTCAAAAATGGCATAATCACACTCCCATATTCAATAACAATGCACTCTTAATGGAAAAACGTCCTATAAGATTCCCTATATGGGAAGAGCAAGGCATACACTCATTAGGGGATATTTTTAATAACCAGGGTTTTTGTAGTTATGGAGAGATATGCACAAAGTTTAACCTCACCGAGTCCACATGGCTTTTTTACATACAGTTACGCCTATGTTTGAGGTCTCACGGTGTTCCATTAGACATACCAGTTGAACACCACAGATACCACAAATTCTTCTATGAAAGAGAAACATTGAGAGGTTTTGTATCAGGTTTTTATTATCAATTACTAACGTCCTCGTATGAAACCCTCCAACTAGACACTGTCTGGAGGAGGGATATACCAGACCTGGAAAGTGACTTTGATTGGCAAGAAGCATGGGCAAATGTCCGTCTTACATCAAGGAAGCCGGACCATCAACAAATCAATCTTAACTATATTCACAGGACATACTTGACTCCTATAAGACTGAACAGAATGGGCCTGAAACAAGACTCAAAATGCTCCCAATGTACAAATGGAGACGAAGGGACATTTATGCACATGTATTGGGACTGCCCACCAGTTAAGGCATTCTGGAAAGATGTGACCCAACAATTATCAAAACTCGTATCTTGGAATATACCAGTACACCCCTCTGTATTGCTTTTGAATGATGTTTTTGAGTTTGCAGTAAATCCACAGCTAAAGAGATTGGTTTTATCGGGTATCACAGTAGCTAAAAAACTGATCGCATCACGCTGGTTCAACCGGAAAAAATGTGCCGGAAAGTTTGGTCTCTTACATATCTCGATGTGATTTATCAAGAAATATCTACAGCAAGAATTCTGGGTCTCAACGAATCCAAAATGTCAATGTGGTTAGAAGTGGTGGAGAGAATAAAAGCTAGCTTATAATGGTAGTGTCTGGTTAGGAGTGAGGGATAATGGAGGTACTATCCAAGGAGGGGTCCGGGAGGGGGGGGGGGTTGAGCTGGAGCATATGTGTGTAGGGTTTTAGAAAATAGGTATTAGGGGTATATCCTGTATAAGGCATTTGTATAATTGGTAATTTCGTTGGATATACACTGTATACGGTAAAATATTATTATAGACTTTTTTTGTTTTCTGTTTCTGTACTTGCATGTAATTTTAGCCACCTTGACTGTTAGTTTCATTATGCATTGTGTGTTGAGTACTGACTTTTAATAATTTTTGTTTTGCAATAATAAAAAAAAAAAAGAAAAAAGAAAAAGGTTAACCCTTTCACTGCCAAACTACAGAAGGTTAACCCTTTCACTGCCACACTACAGATGGTTAACCCTTTCACTGCCACACTACAGATGGGTAACCTTTCACTATCACACTACAGAAGGTTAACCCTTTCACTGCCACACTACAGACGGTTAACCTTTCACTACCACACTACAGAAGGTTAACCCTTTCACTGCCACACTACAGACGGTTAACCTTTCACTACCACACTACAGACGGTTAACCTTTCACTACCTCACTACATAATGTTAACCCTTTCACTACCACACTACAGAAGGTTAACATTTCACTGCCACACTACAGAAGGTTAACCCTTTCACTGTCACACTACAGGTTAACCTTTCACTACCACACGGTTAACCGTCTGTAGTGTGGTAGTGAAAGGTTAACCTTCTGTATTGTCGCAGTGAAAGGGTTAACCATTTGGTAGTGTGGTAGTCAAATGGTTAATAATGTAAACGGATGAATAATAGTTTCAGACACTAAGCCACGTCGTTAGTAGAGAACTTAGGGCTGGGCGATATAACGATAAATATTGCGATATATTTTAATAATCGATATCGAATATCGAAAAAAAATAATATATCGAAAAATCGTTTTTTTTTTTTTTTTTTTTTTTTTTTTGTGACCTGCAACAGGGCAGTTTTAAAACCAGAGACAGTGGACAGACTTGTCTTTCTTGCCTGCTACTTAAAGTAATGGCTTTGCTTGTCCAAATGACAATACTGACCAAATTGAGATTTATTTTTCTCTTGTCCATTTATTTTGTTTGCTTTCTAATTTAAAATACAGTTTGAAACCGTCTGTACACAGTAAGCTATGTGTGCTAGCAGAGCTAGACTCCAGTCACGAGTCACGGTGCACATGTGCGGTGGTTTGTCCACCAAAAAAGCGCCAAAAGATCGAAAATAAACTAGCAGAGCCAGAACTGTTCAACTCCCCTGGAGCCACAGCCAGCAGAGAAGCCGGTTTACTTTCGCTTTCAAACCAGCTGCAGCCTGAGAATGGGGGGGGGATGTAACACTAAATATGGCAGCAACGACAAAGAATTGCTGGAAAACAAACATACATCTGTTGTTTATATATATTAAAAAAAAATTTTTACTTATAACAATTTCGATAATTATCGATATAGAGAAATATGATAACATTATCATATCGTTATCGCGATATGATTTTTTGCCATATCGCCCAGCCCTAAGAGAACTAGACAAGTTAACGCTGTACTGGATGGCAGGAAGTGAGCTCAAATTAAATTAAATCAAACTTGTAGCTACATCAGGTTCAGACAATGGAGCGCCACTTACAGTAGTGACCAAACATGGCACTGCAACTAAATAATAATAACGCAAAAATATAATAGGCACATTTTTTGTGACTGTTACAACACACACACACCCCCAGGGTCTTAGTTCACACTTGGGATTGCAAAACCTATATCCTTCTGCAAATATTGTTTTACATGGCATGTAAAACCCTTAACCCTTTGACTACCACTCTACCAAATGGTTAACCCCGTATAGGCCCATCTGGGTCTCTTGCCTCTACTCAGCACCTTTATACACTTTCTGTCATGGTCAATGTGTTTACTGTTTTGCTGAAATGGTGCGAAATAAATAAATAAAATCAATGGAAAATGTTATACCAGACTCTCCGTCAAAGGAGAATGCAACTTCAATATGTATAGCATCGACATAGCAGAACTCTGATGACATAAATGTAGAAATGACCTTGAATTCATTCCCTTTTACTTGAGCTGGGATTTGTTCAAACTTGATTTTTGGGGGAACAGCCCTGCAAGCTGTTCAGAATTACTGCCCTTTGTGATGTCAAGCAATACATTTAGCTTTAATTAATCATTAGCTGGTGGAGCCAATAACCTGCCTGATGTCCCGCCCCCCGTTTGCTAAATGTTTTCCTATTGGATGGAGCGGCCAGGCGGTCGTATAAAAGAGACATCGTGTCGTCTTTAAGGCCTTGTCCAGACGACAACGATTTTGGGTGTATCCGCCAAAAGTATTTTATCGTACGCACGTGTCGTCCAGACGGAGCCGCGCTCTGGGAGCCTGAATACGCTATTATTTTATTTTCTGAGAACGGGTCCCAGAGCGGAAACAAATCTGAAGACGCAATAAATCAATCAATCAACGCCACCCTAGCGTTCCCGTCTGTACAAGCCAATACGCATCTTTCCTGAACCGACGACGCGATAGCCCACCTCTCCCTTAACCCGCATGCGCATTATTAACATAGCTACAACACAGTAACGTTAATACAATTACATGCATCATTGTTTACAATGAACGGGTGGGGCTAGTCGAAAGGACTGGACACGGGGACAAGTTAAACATCAATCAATTAATTTAATACAACAGGTAGTCCGAGCACCACTGTTGTGCCTACGACCGCACTGTATTAAATCAGCAGCTCTTCCTCATCATCATCATCGATTGCCTGTAGCTGCATTTTGCGCATGTGAGCCGCGGTGTCGCTCTCCTCTCCTTTGGAAACTAGCGTTAGCTTAAAAGCACAGAACCGGACAACACAAGTTGTTCCGCTAGCGACGACAACAACAATAACACTCCCCTACACTCTCCACCTTCAAAGCTCGCCTCAAAACCCACCTGTTCTCCCTTGCCTTCAACCCCCCCCCCCCCCAAACTTATTGATGTCTGTCTCCTGTCTTTTGTGCTATCATGCTGTCTTCCCTGTTCCCCCCATGGTCTCATGTTCCTTTTGTTTTTGTTTCTTTGTTGCTTCTTTGTTTTTGTTTCTTTGTTTTTGTTTCTTTGTTTTTACTTTGCTCCTGACTATTGTCAGCGACTTCGAGTTATTGAGAAGCGCTATATACATTTAATTAATTATTATTTATTATTAACACTTCCGGCCGGGGGGTTTCAAAATAAAAGAAAGACATCTAAAACAGGTAAGACGTTTATTTTGTACATTTGTGGCAGCGATACAGCGTTTCAGTGGTTTCGTTTGGGCGCACACATTTCTTGAGACGACTCCGTGTTTACGGAAAACCTTTTTGAAATGAAAACGAAAATGAAAATGAAAAAGATCGGTTCCGTCTTCGTCTGGACAAGGCCTAAAACACACCGTCCTTGTTTTGTTGTTATTTTGTATCCATGTTTCCTTTTTGTTCACATACTTCATTCACCCGTTCTTATTCCAGTAGATGCATAGAAAACACAACAAGTAAAGACGTATACAAAATACAGGATTTGCAGGGGTCACACACGGCAGAGACAAAGGCATGGATTGACCCTCTCTATACACCACAGGGCGTATGGAACAGAGCTCTCTATACACTACAGGGCGTATGGAACACAGCTCTCTATACACCACAGGGCGTATGGAACACAGCTCTCTATACACCACAGGGCGTATGGAACAGAGCTCTCTATACACCACAGGGCGTATGGAACACAGCTCTCTATACACCACAGGGCGTATGGAACACAGCTCTCTATACACCACAGGTCGTATGGAACACAGCTCTCTATACACCACAGGGCGTATGGAACACAGCTCTCTATACACCACAGGGCGTATGGAACACAGCTCTCTATACACCACAGGGCGTATGGAACAGAGCTCTCTATACACCACAGGGCGTATGGAACACAGCTCTCTATACACCACAGGGCGTATGGAACACAGCTCTCTATACACCACAGGGCGTATGGAACACAGCTCTCTATACACCACAGGGAGTATGGAACACTGCTCTCTATACACCACAGGGCGTATGGAACACAGCTCTCTATACACCACAGGGCGTATGGAACACAGCTCTCTATACACCACAGGGCGTATGGAACACAGCTCTCTATACACCACAGGGCGTATGGAACACAGCTCTCTATACACCACAGGGCGTATGGAACACAGCTCTCTATACACCACAGGGCGTATGGAACACAGCTCTCTATACACCACAGGGCGTATAGAACACAGCTCTCTATACACCACAGGACGTATGGAACACAGCTCTCTATACACCACAGGGCGTATGGAACACAGCTCTCTATACACCACAGGGCGTATGGAACACAGCTCTCTATACACCACAGGGCGTATGGAACACAGCTCTCTATACACCACAGGGCGTATGGAACACAGTAGGGCTGCACGGTTAATCGTTTTTTAATCGAAATCGCGATTTGGAATGATGCAATTATCAAATCGCCAAGCCTGCAATTATTATTATTATTTTTTTATTTTTATTTTTTTTATTTAACCAGGAAGTCCCATTGAGATACAAGATCTCCTTTGCAAGGTAGACCTGGCCAAGATGACAGCAATAACATTTGCAATACATCACACAGCAATAAAATGTGCGATACATCACACAAGAACATAATAAATGTGCATGTATACAATACATCACATGTAAACACAAAGCAGAATAGTCTACATGATAGTAAAAGTGTATAATACAGGGTAATACAGTAATTTTGCAGTTGGGACCCGACTACAGAAAGCAGCAACATGCTTCTTGTAAATTTTTTTTAAATATGTTATAATCGCATCGCAAATCGCAATATCTGTCAGAATAATCGCAATTAGATTATTTCCCAAAATCGTGCAGCCCTAGAACACAGCTCTCTATACACCACAGGGCGTATGGAACACAGCTCTCTATACACCACAGGTCGTATGGAACACAGCGCTCTATACACCACAGGGCGTATGGAACACAGCTCTCTATACACCACAGGGCGTATGGAACACTGCTCTCTATACACCACAGGGCGTATGGAACACAGCTCTCTATACACCACAGGGCGTATGGAACACAGCTCTCTATACACCACAGGGCGTATGGAACACAGCTCTCTATACACCACAGGGCGTATGGAACACTGCTCTCTATACACCACAGGGCGTATGGAACACAGCTCTCTATACACCACAGGGCGTATGGAACACAGCTCTCTATACACCACAGGGCGTATGGAACACAGCTCTCTATACACCACAGGGCGTATAGAACACAGCTCTCTATACACCACAGGTCGTATGGAACACAGCTCTCTATACACCACAGGGCGTATGGAACAGAGCTCTCTATACACCACAGGGCGTATGGAACACAGCTCTCTATACACCACAGGGAGTATGGAACAGAGCTCTCATAGGGTTCATACTATTCACGGTCATACTATTCACTTCAGGAGGTCGGGGGTCAAGGACTACAGCCCCCTCAGCATCGACGGGGCACCGGTTGAGAGAGTGAACAGTGTCAAGTACCTCGGAGCCCACATATCCGAGGACTTGACATGGACCACACACATTGACAGTGTTGTGAAGAAGGCACGACAACGCCTCTACTTCCTCAGGCGCCTAAGGAAGTTCCAAGTCAGTCAGAAGATCCTTAGGAACTTTTACTCATGTACAATAGAGAGCATCCTGACTGGCAACATCACCTCCTGGTTTGGGAATAGCACTGCACAAGACCGTAGCAGACTACAAAGAGTGACACGTTCAGCCGAACGCACAATTGGAGGGGGGCTTCCCACCCTCCAGAACATTTACAACAAGCGGTGCAGGGGGAAGGCTAAGAGAATTATTAAGGACTTGAGCCACCCGAACAACTGCCTCTTTGAACTGCTGCGGTCAGGCAAGCAATACCGGAGTCTTAAGGCGAGCACAGAAAGACTCAGAAGAAGCTTCTATCCCCAGGCCATCAGGCTGCTAAACGAACAATAAACACTATGCAACAACCATCAAATGCACACAGCACCAGTGATGGGAATAACGGCGCTATAAGTAATGACGTTACTAACGGCATTAGTTTTTTCAGTAACTAGTAATCTAACGGATTACTCTTCCAATCTCAATAACGCCATTACTGTTACTGCAAATAAATGCGGCGCGTTACTATGAATGAACCTGTTTCTTTCATCAGACAGATATCTGCGCTGAGGGGCAATATGTTCTTCCTTGTTTAGTGCGCAAATTCTCCACTCATCTCCTCTGCAAGCACTGCTCCACTGTGTGTGTCTGTCTACTCTGGTCCAATCACATTCAGCGTCCCGTCAGCGTGTCTCCCCCCCCACCCACATTCTGCGGAATGCATGTTGTCTTTCAGCGGGGCCGTGTCAGAGCGAGTTGACAGTGCATCGACAGGTAGTCTAATCTGCGTGTACTGTAGCTAGTAACCTCATTCCCAGTTGTATCCCCGTGAGATAAATGTAGCTAGTAGCCTAGTTTCGCCAGCATGCAGTTAGTAGAAAAATGTGGCATGTTCAAAGAAAGTAAAAGAAAAGTCGACAGTGAAAATCGCTGCAATTCAAAGCTGCATGGACTAAAACATATGCGTGCATGCATCCTCCCAGCACCAAGAAACGGTAGCTCTTGTGAAGAGTGGCAATATGAAACGCCACTATGAAACAAAACACAGTTATTTTGATGCAGCCTTTCCTCAGAATTCAGTGCTAAGAACCACAAAAATAAATGGAATGAAATCATATCAAGCTGCAAGCAGAATTATTGTTAAAAAAATGCACATGCATTTCCATAGCTGTGGATGAGTCCACTGACACCACTGAGAATACTCAGTTGCTGGTGTTTGTGAGGTTTTAGTGAGTTTGTTTGTGAGAAGATTGGATCAGTTGTACTTTTTTTTGGAATACTTTAAACCCTTTTTTTGTGGAATATTTGATGCGGCCCAGCCTCACCCAGACTCTACCTCCAGCGGCCCCCAGGTAAATTGAGTTTGAGACCCCTGGTTTAGAATGATTCGATTAGATTCTTATATCTGTATGTTGTGTATGTCATAAATGTCATGAATTGAAAATGGGGGACCCTGATGTAAACAAGACTAAAGTCTTTCTCTGATCTGCATCCCCTTAACAATTGTGTGTATTGAGCCGTACTGCTGTACCCATTCTGCAATCTGTTAATTAAAATGTTCAATCAATCAGTATATATTTGTTATTTATTTTTGGTATAGTGCTTAACAAGCATAATTTAATGTTGCCCAGTTGTGGCCTGTTGAGGGGCAATACATATAAAAAGTTCCAAAACATCTATTGTATTTGTATGATCCACTATATAAACATAGTAATTATAATATCTACATACATGGCATTTGATTGGAGGCTAGTCTCACTTTGTCCCACAGCAACATTAAAATAGTTTAGATTTGTGTATGTTGTTTATGTAAAAAAAAAATATTGAAAGTAACGCAATAGTTACTTTCTGAAGTAACTAGTTACTTTTATAATTTGTAACTGAGTAAGTAATTTAGTTACTTTTTGAAAGAAGTAACTAGTAACTGTAACTCGTTACTTTTTTAAAGTAACTTGCCCAACACTGGTCATGTATGATGAAATAGTCTTCATCCTTGATTAAGATTAACATTAGAATAACATAGACAATCCAGATTAATAGTATAACCACACCTATATGATAAAAACACACAGGGAACAATACACCTTTAACATTTTTATTTCATAAAACAGTTTAACAGTTAAAGTTAATTCGAGTGCCGTTGAGCTTCTTCCTTTCTCTCTCCTCCCCTTCTCTCCTCATGTCCTCTCCTCCTGTACTCCCCCTCTCCTCTCATTCTCTTCTCCTGTCCTCTCCTCCCCTTCTCTCCTCCTATACTCCCCTACTCTCCTCCTGTAATCCCCTTCTCTCATATACTCCCCTTCTCTCCTCCTGTACTCCCCTTCTTTCCTCCTGTCCACTCCTTCTCTCCTTCTGTCCTCTCCTCTCTGTCTCTCCTCCTGTCCTTTACTCTCCTTCTCTCATCCTGTCCTCTCCTCCTGTCCTCTCCTTCTCTCCCTCTCTTTCTCTCCCTCCCCCTCCCTATCTTCCCCATTCTTTCCATTAAACTTACTATATTGTACCACCTGACTCCTCCCTCCTGCCATCCTCTGTCCTCTCCTCTATCACCTCTAATGAAAATATGTTGGTTATTTTCATGGACAGATTTGTATGTGCTGGCTCTCCATTGCTGCAATGGAAGGGAGATGGTGGGTGGGGGACTGGGGGAGTCATAGCAGAATTCGTCTTTTGGTCCTCTGTTTATATATGTCAATGACCTCATTATGATCAATTGGGATATCCCTCTCAATTGAAAGCATCATAAGATCAGAGAGCCTTTTTCCCCCACATCGGTTTCTGAGCTGGGTTTTGATCAGCTTCAGTTTAGAGAATGATCGCTCTACTGAAGCAGTTGTCACTGGTATTGTAGCATATGTTTTGAGGAGCATGGTTATATTTGGGAAAACAGATTCCACATCATTGTCTTTAAGGCACTTAAGCGCAGCTTTGACATTGTTGGAGGGGAGAGCATATGAAGAGTGGAATACCTTGAGTTCGGTGACAACATTCTCTTCCTCTACATCATAAAACTGGCACACATCTCTGACAGATACAGCAGCTGTGTCGTTTGTCATGCCCTTCCAGTGACTTGAGATGGTAAGGCAGTGAAGACCTGATAGGATTGACCCAGTAGGCGTGTCATCCTTCCCTTTGAATCTTCGGTGTAGCTCATGGGAGAGTATGTCAAGAAAGGTAAAGAACACCTTTCCCCGGTAGTGCTCCTCCAAGTCTTGGACTTGGTAGTCCTCCGTAGCAGATTGAGAGCTATACCTGTACCTTTGAGGTACCTTCCTGCGTCTTGTTTGTCCAGGTATTTCTTCTGGCACCTCAATGCCTGCTGCCTCTGCTTACCCTTTTGCTTTTGAGAAAAGGACCTTGGACTCCTCATCCTTCCTCATTGCTTTCACTCTTTGTATGACTCCCTCCACAATGGTGTATGATGCTGACAAGTCAAGGTATTTTCTCTGAAGTGAAGCAGATGCGATGGCAGTCTCATTGAAGACAGGTGTGGCAATCTCCATGCATAGCATAAATTCAAAATCTATGCTACGCAAGAGCATCCGGGCATCACCTGCTGCAGAGTCTGGTAGATCACTATCAGCCATGTTCTGAAGCAGCTTCACCACAGCAGAAAGGACCTTCTTCAGGGATCTCAGAGCATCTTCTCTACACACCCACCGTGTGTCAGACAGCCTTTTCAGTTCACAGAGTCTTTGGCCAGGGTACATGGTCTGTTGCATTTTCACAAACGCAGCGTGGCGTTTTGGAGATCTGGATATGAAAGTGTACAGATTTTCAACTAAATTGAAAAACCGAACAAAATGCTGGCTTGATTTGGCACTCTCCACTAAGACCAGGTTGAGACAGTGAATGAATGAATGAATGAAAACTTTATTTAACAGATTGCAGAATGGGTACAATACAGTACGGCTCAATACATACAATTGTTAAGGGGATGCAGACCTGAGAAAGACGTTTGTCTTGTTTCCATCAGGGTCCCCCATTTTCAATTCATATAGGGGCATGGCAGTGCACGTATAAAGCTTTCTCATTGTGGCTCTGAATTTGCGACTGCAGACCGTTGTAGCTTCCGCTCATATTTGCGGCTCCATCGTAGCCTTGGCCCCTGATGTCTTCCACTTTTAATCCATTCTCCTCAAGGAATGTCATCACAACATTCTCCAATTATTTTGCTGTTGTTCCACTCACATCACAAACTTGTAAAAATCTCTCCTTGATTTCCATCTGATGGACAAAGCGAACAACAAAGGACACTTATTCGACATGAGAAACATCAGTTGTCTCATCCTAGAGAATGGAGAATATTTTGCAATCTTCCATTTCTTTGAGAATTACTCTTCTGACATAGGTGGCAAGGGCACTGGTTATGTCATTCTGTGTCTTGTAGGACAACAGTGATTTTTCTGTTGAGACTGGATGTGATTGATTTTATCAAGGTGCATTTTGATGGTGGACTCATATTTTGCAAGTAGCTGTACAAGTTCAAGGAAATTCCCTTTGTTCAAAGATGTACCACTTTCATCATGACCCCTGAACGCCCCATCTTGCCGTGCAAGATACAATGTGATGTCTACCAGTCTTGTCATTAGTTCCCTGTTTCTTTGTCGTTCCTGTTCTCTTTTGGCTTGGCCTTCTACGTCTGCCCTCCTGAAAGCCTCTTCCAGTGGTCTCTGTTTGAAGTTGCTCCATCTTACCATGCCGTGGGGCACATGGTCAAGTTTAGACCATTGGAAGGGCACCAATGGGCACGTCCTCTCATTTTCAGCACTCAAAAAGGGCATTTTAGCGCGATGTTTTCAACTGTGGGGGCACATGGTCACGTTTAACCATTAGAGGGGCACCAATAGGGCACGTCCTCTCATTTCTTTCATTCAAAAGGGCACTTTTGCGTGATATTATTTAACCGTGGGGCACATGGTCAAGTTTAGACCATTGGAAGAGCACCAATAGGGCACACCTTCTAATTTTTTCGCCACTCAAAAGGGCACTTTAGCGCACATTTTTCAACCATGGGGGCACCAATAGGGCACATACTCTAATTTCTTCCACTCAAAAGGCCACTTAAGCGTGCGTTTTTCAACCGTGGGGGCACCAATAGGGCACATCCTCTAATTTGTTTCACTCAAAAGGGCACTTAAGCACGCGTTTTCCAACCGTGGGGTACCAATAGGGCACATCCTCTAATTTCTTTCACTCAAAAGGGCACTTAAGCGGTCGCCCCCCCTGCCCCCCCCCCCTGAGTCCGCCAGCCAATGTCATGCGTCTTCTTGAAGCAGATTCAGCTTGTTTTGCTCCGATTTGACGTCAGTTTAACCCTTTATACTCCTAGGCATATGTTTAACCTTTATTTACCCAGGGTAGGTTCGCTGAGCACAGATGCTCTTTTTCAGCTACGCCCTGCTTCACATTCACACAGTTCCATTCACACCTGGGAGCTGCCCAGTACAACCACAGTCTGACACCTGGGAGCCGCCCAGTACAACCACAGTCTGCCACCTCGGAGCTGCCCAGTACAACCACAGTCTGACACCTGGGAGCCGCCCAGTACAACCACAGTCTGACACCTGGGAGCTGCCCAGTACAACCACAGTCTGACACCTGGGAGCTGCTGCCCAGTACAAGCACAGTCTGACACCTGGGAGCTGCCCAGTACAACCACAGTCTGCCACCTGGGAGCTGCCCAGTACAACCACAGTCTGACACCTGGGAGCTGCCCAGTACAACCACAGTCTGCCACCTGGGAGCTGCCCAGTACAACCACAGTCTGACACCTGGGAGCTGCCCAGTACAACCACAGTCTGACACCTGGGAGCCGCCCAGTACAACCACAGTCTTGACACCATTGGCCACTGAGCAACTCCACTGGAGCAGTTGGGGGTTAAGTGCCTTGCTCAAGGGCACTTCAGCGGCAGATTTTTAATTGCGTTTGCCCTTTTCCCTTTGTAACTTCATCCTTTATCTTTCAATATCTTATTTGACGTTACTGTATGATATATACAGTAAGTGTGTATTAAAAGACGGAGCTGTTAATGCGTATGCAGGTTTGTATCCACGGGCAAGCTATATTTCAGCAATTTGTTTCAGAATCGGGAGATTGTGATCTCAACATTGACATTGCATCTGTCATTCGTCCTGCCCGCTCGGCACCACTATGGTATTTGAGATATCACGTATCGCCACCTACTGGCCCGGCATGCTTGTTGGAGAAATGTATATGCGTTTATGTGTTTGTGTCTGGATCGAGTTTTTTTTTAACACTGTCGTGTGGACGAGGATTTTTTATAAAACGGAGCCTGAAAATATCCGTTTGGCAAAAGATCCAGATACATGGGGAGCAGACTGACCCATTAACAGGTAGAGTGGGGGGTCAGCAGACTGACCCATTAGCAGGTAGAGTGGGGGTCACAGACTGACCCATTAACAGGTAGAGTGGGGGTCACAGACTGACCCATTAACAGGTAGAGTGGGGGTCACAGACTCACCCATTAGCAGGTAGAGTGGGGGTCACAGACTCACCCATTAGCAGGTAGAGTGGGGATCACAGACTGACCCATTAACAGGTAGAGTGGGGGTCACAGACTGACCCATTAACAGGTAGAGTGGGGGTCACAGACTCACCCATTAACAGGTAGAGTGGGGGTCACAGACTGACCCATTAGCAGGTAGAGTGGGGGTCACAGACTCACCCATTAACAGGTAGAGTGGGGGGTCACAGACTGACCCATTAACAGGTAGAGTGGGGGTCACAGACTCACCCATTAGCAGGTAGAGTGGGGGTCACAGACTCACCCATTAGCAGGTAGAGTGGGGGTCACAGACTGACCCATTAGCAGGTAGAGTGGGGGTCACAGATTCACCCATTAACAGGTAGAGTGGGGGTCACAGACTCACCCATTAACAGGTAGAGTGGGGGTCACAGACTCACCCATTAGCAGGTAGAGTGGGGGTCACAGACTGACCCATTAGCAGGTAGAGTGGGGGTCACAGACTCACCCATTAGCAGGTAGAGTGGGGGTCACAGACTCACCCATTAGCAGGTAGAGTGGGGGTCACAGACTCACCCATTAGCAGGTAGAGTGGGGGTCAGCAGACTGACCCATTAACAGGTAGAGTGGGGGTCACAGACTCACCCATTAGCAGGTAGAGTGGGGGTCACAGACTGACCCATTAGCAGGTAGAGTGGGGGTCACAGACTCACCCATTAACAGGTAGAGTGGGGGTCACAGACTGACCCATTAACAGGTAGAGTGGGGGTCACAGACTCACCCATTAACAGGTAGAGTGGGGGTCACAGACTCACCCATTAGCAGGTAGAGTGGGGGTCACATACTGACCCATTAGCAGGTAGAGTGGGGGTCACAGACTCACCCATTAACAGGTAGAGTGGGGGTCACAGACTCACCCATTAGCAGGTAGAGTGGGGGTCACAGACTGACCCATTAGCAGGTAGAGTGGGGGTCACAGACTCACCCATTAGCAGGTAGAGTGGGGGTCACAGACTCACCCACAAAAAGACAGTTTGACAGGGGCTGGTGTGAGCTGGGTTGTGTAGTTTTATGAAATGTCTATGTCCATTGAAAGCCCTGGGTGTCCTCTGTTTTAGGACTACAGCGCCTTCATGATGCGTTCTCTCCTTGTGTCTAATTCATCCGGTTTCCGCCAGGATGCGCCGAGATTATCAATTCATATTTCACTAATAACACTTAAAATCCTTGGTAAACAAACGTAGTGCTGAAAATATACACGTTGACTGCTGTTTTGATAGGGTTATGATGAAAATAAGGCGAAACAGCGTCTCTACCACCTGAGACAGTTAAGGAAGTTCAGAGTATCGGGGAAGATACTCCAGTCCTTCTACTCAGGAGCTGTAGAGAGCATCCTGACCGGAAACATCACTGCCTGGTATGGAAACAGCACGGCACAGGACAAGAAGGCCCTACAGAAAGTGGTGCGCTCAGCCGAGCGTACCACGGGTATTGCACTACCCCCCCTGCAGGTTCTATACAACAAGAGGTGCAAATCCAGAGCCTGCAGGATAATGAAAGACCCTCACCACCCCAATAACAGCCTGTTTCAGTTGCTGAGGTCAGGCAGACGCCTGCAAATCTCAGCTACTAGGACAGAGCGGTTTAGGCTCAGCTTCTTCCCCCAGGCCATCAGAGCCATGAACAATGTACATTGAGTGCTCAGAACATTGAACTGTCCACACACACACAAGCACACATGAACACACACACGACACGCACACTGTGCACGCTCACACACGAGCAGCCACTTAACACTTTAACATGAGCGGGCACACACTCATGTCGCACACACGCACACTTATGGCCAAAGGAAAGGTCACTTTAAATTAGAATAACAGGAACAGTGTATTGCACTACCAAAGCTAACTAGCATGTCACACATGCGCTGTAAATAACTATGTACAGATACCGAGATGTCACTCCATGTTACCTGCTATCTGTTACTGCACAATGTTGTTTCTTCTTTTGATTCTGCAGAGTGGAGGGACTGGGACCACCCGCATTTCATTGTATACCTGTATGCCGTGACAATTAAAACTCTTGACTTGACTTGACTTGACTTGACTTGATTTTTACTCTTGGCTACATTTGGGGAAAATTGCTACATTAATTAATAGTCATTATTCAATGCAATTTGTGACCCTTATTGTAAAGTTGAAATCATATATTTTTCCCGTCATTGAAGATTTAATTCAAATTGGTTTTCATTTGCTATATAGTAGGTCTATAGTAGGTCTAGTATGCAACAACTGCATGATTACAATTACTGCTACTATTATTATTATTATTATTATTATTATTATTATTATTATTATTATTATTATTATTATTATTATTATTATTATTATTATTATTATTATTATTATTATTATTATTATTATTATTATTATTATTATTATTATTATTATTATTATTATTATTATTATTATTATTATTATTATTATTATTATTATTATTATTATTATTATTATTATAATAGTTGTTTATTTATTTTTTTACATTTTATTATTTTGTTTTTCTATTTGCAGAGAAGGAAAGAAGTTTTCCAGCCTGGTGTCTCAAAAAGCTGAAGAAACTGATCGGTAACGGTAATCTATATACAGGACCAGGGGGGTGCATGTGGGACCAGCCAGGGGGGTGCATGTGGGACCAGCCAGGGGGGTGCATGTGGGACCAGCCAGGGGGGTGCATGTGGGACCAGCCAGGGGGGTGCATGTGGGACCAGCCAGGGGGGTGCATGTGGGACCAGCCAGGGGGGTGCATGTGGGATCAGCCAGGGGAGCCTAATATACGGGACGTCCTGACCCCAGGAGGTCGCAAGATTATTTTGGGGGGGTCACAAAAACACATACAAATACGCCATTATGTTTATATTCTTTGGTACAGGTGCTTTTCTCTTGTAAAATAAGGACTATTTGAAGTCTAAAGACCTCCTCTAATTACTAATGAAGTAATAGCCTGTGAAGGAATACTAATAATCATCCTTTGGTGTCAAAGGTCACCATTCTGTCTCTGCTCAACCAAGTTCAAAGCCGTTCCTCTGTTCGTAGGGGTCAGACACCAGAAAGGGTTCGAACCACTGCTCCAGCTCAGGACAGAGATAATAACGGTTTCTCTTTCTCTTTACAGGCCATGATATGAAGAGGGTAGACGTCGCTCCGCTCCCTCTCTGTGGCTCCACGGATAGCAGCAACATCCAGGCTTCAGACGGACAACAAGGTCACTGCTCTTTCTTACACTCCAGCTCATCAGTAGTTAATGTAGCAGAAATGAAAAGTCAAATGGGTAATACTTTACAATGAGGGTACATTAATCAACATTGGTTAATACAGTAATAAGCATTAACTCATTGACCGCCACGCTGTTTTCCCATCTCTAATCCCTGGCGCCAGCGTTTCAGACCGTTTTAACGATGTTTGTAGACCCATCGTATATTCTATATTATAGCTATGGAGACATACTATGGCTCATTTTAAATGCTTATATTTATACTCCAACAGGGAACAAACCGTTTGTTTCTACAAACATCCGTTCCTGTGCAACCCCAGCCTAAAGACTGTTTAAAAATAATTCATGCGACAGTGGCTCAGGAGGTAGAGCAGTCGTCTGCTAATCCGAAGGTTCCCGTGGTTCGATTCCCGCTCCTCCCGGGCAGTGTGTCGAAGTGTCCTTGAGCAAGACACTTAACCCCTAATTGCTCCTGATGAGCAGGTTGGCACCTTGCATGGTTGCCTCCGCCGTCGGTGTGTGAATGTGTGAGTGAATGGGTAAAATGTGAGGAACAAATTCTAAAGCGCTTTGTATAAAAGCGCTATATAATTGCAGCCATTTACCATTTACCTGCTCATTTACTAGGAAGAGAGATATTGCGTCTTTCGTGCGCAGCATGCGCAGTTCCTGCTTGTTGCTCGACACAAATACATTTCCAGGTCAAAGGACCAACGCCTCATGTTGATACATAGATTGTTCTATTCAGAAAACCACGATGGGGGGGTCAGGTGGCGTAGCGGAGGTTACGTTCGTCACCAACACCGGAGACGCTGGATTCGCCTGTTCGAATCCAGCTCCCGGCGTTGCTATCAGCTTGGCTGGCCTCTCACACTAATACAATTGGCAGTATTAGAGGGTGCGAAAGGGCTGAAGGGTGGGTCCTGGGTGCCTAAATATTAAAGGCAACCAACTTGTGTCTAGCCACGCCCAACTTGCGTCTAGCCACGCCCCCGCGGCGACGCGGCAGCAGCAGAGCGGAGCGGCAGCATTATGTAGCAGTAATCCCCCCAACTGGCAGCGCTGCCTTGCTGTGGATCCTCCGGTCCGTTGGTAACAAGTTCGATTCCCTTCATTTTTTTTTTTTTTTTTTTTTTTACGTGCATTCTTTCGCCGTTTTTTTTTTTTTTACCTTTATTTACCCAGGGTAGGTTCGCTGAGCACAGATGCTCTTTTTCAGGAACGCCCTGCTTCACATTCACACAGTTCCATTCACACCTGGGAGCTGCCCAGTACAACCACAGTTGACACCATTGGCCACTGAGCAACTCCACTGGAGCAGTTGATTCAAGCCATGTCACATAGTTCAAGTTTGAAATGATTCTTTCTGTTTTGCTCCTGAGAGTGCTAGATACTGTACTGTACTGGTAATATTATTTATTTGTGTTAACTTCTGAATAAAACAACTTATTAAACACAAGTACATCTTATTGAACATTATTTTGATATTTCATTACCAATTATCATAGCAAAACAGCTTTTTCAAACAGTCTGTAATGCATTTTGGAAACGGGAGATGGGCTCATGGTGTAATGGGCCACCTGGCCTGAGAAACATAAGGAGGAAAGAAAAAGTAAGGACTTACTTCTGGTCATTATTTGGGTAGAACACACATATTTTGAATGCCTTCGGCAGTTTTTTTTCTTTTTTCTTTTTAGCCATTTTAATCTAGATTAATCTAGATTAAATCCAGGATTGCAGATAGATTAATCTAGATTAAAAAAATTAATCTATGCCCACCTCTAATATATATATATAATGATAGCAAAATAAATGCATAATTTGAAAAATCCTGAATTTCCCCAAGGGGGTTAATAAAGGAACACTTGACTTTACTAATTACCTCCACTGTAGTCTGACTCGCATGTGTGGTCTGATGTGTGGTTAAAAGGCCAGCATTCTAAAGTATAGGAATACGTGGCAGTGTTTGCAGGGCTATAACTATATTCTATATTATAGCTATGGATACAATACTATGGCCCATTTGACATCGAGTATCTATCGTTCAATATGTGAAAAAGAAATTATTTTTTTATCATTACATTCCCGTTTTATACCGTGGTGAATATAAGTATGGTTTTAGAGCGGTCTAGGGTAATTCCTGGGAGGCTGGTAATAGCCCGCAACGTGTATTATACTAAATGCATTGGCGTTCCGTCCCTACACATGCTACAATTAAAAAATCCCGGCTGTCAGGAGATGAAATTATATTAAATGTATGAAATGTTTTTGTATTCAAGTAGTTTTCTGCGGAGCTACTGGGGTGTTGGTGCGTCTGGCGAGAGCTTGTTCAGTTTAACTTGTTGAAACCTGCTGATTTCATTCTAATAAATAGACCATGCCTAGATGATTATTGATGGATCTTACAATATTACAGTTCCAAGGTTTATGCTATACTGCAGCAACACTCACAGAAACTCACTGACTAATATGAATATATGTTTCAATTGTCCCACAGAGACGGCAGAATCACACCCATCTGGCCATTAAGCAACTCCATGTTGGATGTGGAGGGAACTGGAGAAGAGAAGTGGAAGAATGTTCACCCTATTTGTCTTTTTATTTTAATTTTTTATCTCATTATGTTAAAGGAGCTGTAAGTGGTATTTCTTTGTTTAAATAAAGTGTTAAATAGCTCTACATTCAGACACCCATCACTGATATAGAGTGTCTGGTCAGTAACATGGGTCTCCCAGTCCCTCCTCTCTGCAGTAAACAGCCATCACTGATATAGAGTGTCTGGTCAGTAACATGGGTCTCCCAGTCCCTCCGCTCTGCAGTAAACAGCCATCACTGATATAGAGTGTCTGGTCAGTAACATGGGTCTCCCAGTCCCTCCACTCTGCAGTAAACAGTCATCACTGATACAGAGTGTCTGGTCAGTAACATGGGTCTCCCAGTCCCTCCACTCTGCAGTAAACAGTCATCACTGATATAGAGTGTCTGGTCAGTAACATGGGTCTCCCAGTCCCTCCACTCTGCAGTAAACAGTCATCACTGGTCAGTAACATGGGTCTCTCAGTCCCTCCACTCTGCAGTAAACAGTCATCACTGATACAGAGTGTCTGGTCAGTAACATGGGTCTCCCAGTCCCTCCACTCTGCAGTAAACAGTCATCACTGATATAGAGTGTCTGGTCAGTAACATGGGTCTCCCAGTCCCTCCACTCTGCAGTAAACAGCCATCACTGATATATAGTGTCTGGTCAGTAACATGGGTCTCCCAGTCCCTCCACTCTGCAGTAAACAGCCATCACTGATTTTTTTTTTGATCCACCTTTTCTCCCATTTTCTATATTTTCTCCCATCCCAATTTCGTATCATCCAATTCAACCCTCCCCTGTCACGAACGCTGTTTCTTGCCTCCCACAAGCCGGCTGCAATGTGGACTAAGTCATACATAGCACAAGTTCCCTCCGGTACTTGAGGTAACAGCAGTCGCATCTTTTCACCTGCGCAGCTCGATCTCTCAGTGGCGAGGAGTAACGCGTGGGAGGCTCACACTGCCCCCGACACTTCCTGATTCTACTGCGCAGGCGCACCAACCGACCTGTAGGAGTCGCTGTCCACAACGCCCGATCCCCACCCATCAGTTTCCCACCCCCTAATACGGCCAATGTGTATTAGTATGAACAACCAGCTAAACTGAAAGCAATGTGGAGCGCTGGGCTCGAACAGGCGAGCCCAGCGTCTCCGCATTCGTGGCGAGCGCCTTGCCCACTACGCCACGTAGCCACCCCAAACAGCCATCACTGATATAGTGTCTGGTCAGTAACATGGGTCTCCCAGTCCCTCCGATCTGCAGTAAACAGCCATCACTGATATAGAGTGTCTGGTCAGTAACATGGGTCTCCCAGTCCCTCCACTCTGCAGTAAACAGCCATCACTGATACAGAGTGTCTGGTCAGTAACATGGGTCTCCCAGTCCCTCCACTCTGCAGTAAACAGTCATCACTGATATAGAGTGTCTGGTCAGTAACATGGGTCTCCCAGTCCCTCCACTCTGCAGTAAACAGTCATCACTGGTCAGTAACATGGGTCTCTCAGTCCCTCCACTCTGCAGTAAACAGTCATCACTGATACAGAGTGTCTGGTCAGTAACATGGGTCTCCCAGTCCCTCCACTCTGCAGTAAACAGTCATCACTGATATAGAGTGTCTGGTCAGTAACATGGGTCTCCCAGTCCCTCCACTCTGCAGTAAACAGTCATCACTGATATAGAGTGTCTGGTCAGTAACATGGGTCTCCCAGTCCCTCCACTCTGCAGTAAACAGCCATCACTGATATAGAGTGTCTGGTCAGTAACATGGGTCTCCCAGTCCCTCCACTCTGCAGTAAACAGCCATCACTGATATAGAGTGTCTGGTCAGTAACATGGGTCTCCCAGTCCCTCCACTCTGCAGTAAACAGTCATCACTGATACAGAGTGTCTGGTCAGTAACATGGGTCTCCCAGTCCCTCCACTCTGCAGTAAACAGTCATCACTGATACAGAGTGTCTGGTCAGTAACATGGGTCTCCCAGTCCCTCCACTCTGCAGTAAACAGTCATCACTGATATAGAGTGTCTGGTCAGTAACATGGGTCTCCCAGTCCCTCCTGCTCTGCAGTAAACAGTCATCACTGATACAGAGTGTCTGGTCAGTAACATGGGTCTCCCAGTCCCTCCTGCTCTGCAGTAAACAGTCATCACTGATATAGAGTGTCTGGTCAGTAACATGGGTCTCCCAGTCCCTCCACTCTGCAGTAAACAGTCATCACTGATATAGAGTGTCTGGTCAGTAACATGGGTCTCCCAGTCCCTCCACTCTGCAGTAAACAGGCATCACTGATATAGAGTGTCTGGTCAGTAACATGGGTCTCCCAGTCCCTCCACTCTGCAGTAAACAGGCATCACTGATATATAGTGTCTGGTCAGTAGCATGGGTCAGGGTTAGGGTTAGCAGCATGAGGCACAAGTCTCCCTCAGTAATTTTTCATATTTTTACAGATAATATTTTGTATCTAGTTAAATCTAGTTAAACCTCAAGTCTCAGAGCAGAGGAAAAACAGACAATCCGATCTAAAGTCTGGCTGCATTTTTAACACCTTGGCAGTCAGGTGATAGGTGTGAACAATAGTCCAATTATGTCCACCCCTAACCACTCCCCTAACCACTCCCCTAACCACTCCCCTAACCACTCCTCTAACCACTCCCCTAACCACTCCCCTAACCACTCCCCTAACCACCCCCCTTATCACTCCCCTAATCACTCCCCTAAGCACTCCGCTAACCACCCCTCTAACCACCCCTCTAACCACTCCCCTAACCACTCCCCTAACCACCCCCCTTATCACTCCCCTAATCACTCCCCTAAGCACTCCGCTAACCACTCCTCTAACCACCCCTCTAACCACTCCCCTAACCACTCCCCTAACCACCCCTCTAACCACTCCCCCACTGGATTAGCTGTCATCTGTCGCACAGACTTCGTTGCATTATGGATTTTCTTATAGAATAGAATAGACGCAGTGCATTCTGAAATAGGTCTCCAATCTTCTCACTTTTTATATTACCGGTATTTTAATAATAATAATAAATTATTTTAATTAGACAACCCATTTTCTGCCAGCCGGAAATCCGGAAATCAGCACATCCTGCCAGCGTTTTGGCCGATTTTGGCGATATCTCATGATCTTAGCGGAGCTATTTCTATATTTTATATTATAACTAGTTAAGAGACTGCCAAGTACAACTGACATGTATGGGGAAAAACAGGTAGGGGAGTACTACAAACAGAAAGGTATCCAGACAGATTCCTTCTCCTTTGCGAGTGTGACTGAGGACACAGTTTTGAAAAAACTGAGGGCGCTCAATCCTAACAAGGCAACAGGACAGGACAAGATACCTGCTAGATTTCTTAGGGATGCAGCAGAGTCCATCACCTCCGGCTTAACACACATTGTAAATCTATCTATCGGTCAAGGACAGTTTCCTTATGATCTCAAACAAGCCAGAGTCATTCCGCTTTACAAAAAAGGCAATCAATTAGACCCAGGGAACTATAGGCCTGTGTCGATTCTTAGTGCAATATCCAAAGTCATAGAAAGGATCATTAATGATCAAATAAACGAATACCTCTCTACAAACAACCTGTTGTACGAGCTCCAGTCTGGATTTAGAACATCATATTCCACAGACACATGTTTATTATATCTGACAGACCAAATTAGAACAGAGGTGGACAAAGGCCAAATTCTGTGGGATGGTTTTAATAGACATACAAAAAGCCTTCGACACTGTTAACCACGACATACTTTTATATAAACTGAAGGCTATGGGTTTTAACAGTATATCCTTAAGGTGGATGGAGTCTTATCTGAGAGGCAGGAAACAAGTAGTGGAAATGAATGGGACCATATCCTCCCGCAAGGAAGTATTTTAGGACCACTTTTATTTCTTTTATATATCAATGACATGAAAACTGCATGTGATTGTAAACTGTTTTTATTTGCGGACGATGCTGCACTCATGGTCTCCCATCAGGACAAAAGAGAAGTAGAGAGGTCACTTAGTCTAGAGCTTGTCAAGATCAGTCATTGGCTGGTCGAAAACAGGTTATCCCTATACACCTGGGTAAAACCGAAGCTATCCTTTTTGGCTCGGCCATACGACTTAAGAGGTCTCCTGGGTTCAAGGTAGTGGTAGGAGATATCGAGTTAACAGCAAAGGAGGAAGTCACATACTTAGGATGTATTTTGGACAACACCTTATCAGGGGTGAGCATGGCACAAAAGGTGGTCACAAAGATCAATCAGAGAATAAAATTTCTCGGTAGAGTGTCCACCTATATTAACAGGTCAGCAATGGAAGTCCTGGCAGGGGCACTGATCCAATGTCATTATGACTATGCATGCTCCTCCTGGTACACTGGCATCACAGTAGCATTGAAAGGTAGGCTACAGACAGCTCAGAACAAATTAGTTAGAATGATTTTAAAACTCCATCCCTGGACTCACCTTACACAGACACATTTTAACAGCCTCAAATGGCTCAGGGTTGAGGAGAGGGTGTCTCAAATAAAACTCAACATAACACATAGGATACTCGGGAATACTGTCCCTCAGTACCTCAGTGGATATTTTAACATGGTAAGGGATGTACACGGACACGCCAACAGGGGGAGCCCTACAGACATCGTCCCAGTGAGATGCAATAGGAAAATAGGCCAAAACGCATTCCTATATTCAGCAGCAGTACAATGGAATAGCCTACCAATGGAGTTGAAGACCATAAGCCCCTTCTCCACTTTTAAATTAGCTATAAAGAGGTGGATCATAAGTAGCAGAAGCTGGGAGTAGTGAACAAAGGGTTTTAATATGTGTTGTTCCTTTTTTATTCTTTTATTGTCTATAAAATGGAATATTATTGTATGTATTTTTTTGTTTTTATACCACACATCCTGACATACAGACACTACAAACACCCACGTCCACACACCAGTACATAAATCCACTGACACCAATGATGAAGGACCACAATGGAAACAAGCCTATGGCTTTATTGTGTTTTATGAAATCCTATTGGTAAATGGAGAAAATGTATACCTGTTTTCATATTGTGATCCAATGTATATGTGTGATTTTCCATTCTAAACCAATAAACTATTCAATCAATCAATCAATCAACTATGGGGAAATGGTTTGGCTAATTTGACAAAGATGAGTTGATGTACACTATGAATTTTTTTTTTGTTTCTTCATGCCTTCGTTCGTTCACAATTCCAAGTTAAAAAAGGTAAACAAAAGGAAAAATCCAGCCGGATTTTCTATAAAAAAAGTTATGAGGCTTTCTCTGCGCGCTGCGCAATTCCTCTTCTCTGCTGCCTGAAACAGTATGTCCACGTCATGACGAGGCAAGACAAGACTTCCTTTATCAATACCTTGTCGGTTTCTCAGAACATGTGCTAGGCTGGTTCAAAACATACATCAGAGGGAGGAAATTCTATGTTAGACTAGGAGAGCACATGTCTGATATATACGACAACAACTATGGAGTTGCACAAGGGAGTTGCTTAGGTCCTTTACTCTTCTCCCTTTACATGTTACCGCTGGGTGATATCATCAGAGAACATAATGTAGATTTCCATAGCTATGCGGATGATACACAACTGTACATATCTGCTGAACCAAATGATACAGCGATTAGCTCCATTACAGACTGCTTACTGGCAATAAATAAATGGATGAGTAAGAACTTCCTGAAACTAAACGAGAACAAAACTGAAATTCTAATTATTGGCCCCAAAACTAAAAAAGAAACGTTAATAAAGAACCTGCGAGGACTAACCCCTTGGATCAAATCTGAGGTCACTAGTCTCGGGGGTTATAATAGACTCAGAACTGAACTTCAATTCTCATATTAGCAAAGTAACGAAAACATCGTTCTTCCATCTCAGAAATATAGCAAAAGTACGACCATTTATTAATCAGAACGATGCTGAGAAACTAATTCATGCATTCATATCTAGCCGGTTAGACTACTGTAATGCACTTTTCACAGGTCTCCCTAAGAAAACCACAGAGAGGCTTCAGCTTATCCAAAACTCCGCAGCCCGACTGCTAACTAGAACCAAAAGGAGAGAGCACATTAGTCCAGTCTTAGCTACTTTACACTGGCTTCCTGTAACATTTAGAATTGACTTTAAGGTCCTTCTCCTTACATACAAAGCTTTAAATGGACAGGGACCTAGCTACATCACCAACACTCTAATAAATTACACACCAGCAAGAACACTGCGATCATCAGCTGCTGGACTACTAGAGGCTCCCAGAAACAGTCAAAAGAGGATCGGTAATGCAGCCTTTATCAACTATGCCCCAAAACTGTGGAACAAACTACCCCAAAACATCAGGGAAGCCAACTCGCTAGACATCTTCAAAAGACAGCTTAAAACCTATCTCTTTGCTCAGGCATTTCAATGAAACATCAGGGATATCCTGACACAAATTGTACTTACCTGCACTATTCTTACCCTGCCTACTTTTATCCACTGCCTATCAAATTCATGTGTCGGTTCTATGCTAATTTTATCTGACTACCTCCTACTGTATGAAGATAACTATTTTATCACACTTTTTACTTCTTACTGATGCACTGCTGTTGTATGTTAAATACCCTGTTGTATGTCCGTTCTATTTTATAATTTTTAGACTATTTTTAAACTGAATCATTTTAAACAATTTTTATTATTTGTGTTACTGAAAACTGTAAGCGGATAGCCTATTGGGATGCTAGATCCTAATGTGAAACACTGTGATTTGCCATACCTTGCTACCTGTCTATCTTTTTTATGCCCGCTTATGCCTGTATTTTTTACTGTTGTGAAGCACTTTGAACTGCAACCTCTGTATGAAAAGTGCTATACAAATAAAGTTAATATTATTATTATTATTATTATTATTATTATTATTATTATTATTATTATTATTATTATTATTATTATTATTATTATTATTATTATTATTATTATTATTATTATTATTATTATTATTATTATTATTATTATTATTATTATTATTATTATTATTATTATTATTATTATTATTATTATTATTATTATTATTATTATTATTATACTCTCTTCTTTTTTTTTTACTCTTTTTGTATCACAAACAGTACTGTATTTGTAAATCTGGTATGTCATACATGTATAGATGTAGCAGTACTGTCTATCTGTATGTCATGTAGGATGTTATTGATGAATTGAAAATGGGGGACCCTGATGTAAACAAGACGAAAGTCTTTCTCCAGTCTGCATCCACTTAACAATTGTGTATATTGAGCCGTACTGTATTGTACCCGTTCTGCAATCTGTTAATAAAGTTTTCAATCAATCAAGCAACACAACACACACTGGGTTTATGGGTCAAACATAATGTTTATTGTCCATAGGGAGAGAGAAGAGTCATATTTCATACCCGTTTTATGACAGAAATAGGCAACAATAAAGGAACAAAAAAAATAATAGATATCCAACACTGAAGCCAGAGCAGAGACTCTGCAGTTACCATAGCTCACCACTAGAGGGTAGTAAGTAGCATATGGCCAAATAACATTGAGAGTAATATTTCACACCCGTTTTATGATAATAATAATAATAATAATAATAATAATAATAATAATAATAATAATAATAATAATAATAATAATAATAATAATAATAATAATAATAATAATAATAATAATAATAATAATAATAATAATAATAATAATAATAATAATGAGAGAGAAGAGTGTTAGAGGGGGTTGCCTGGCCCGATACCAATATCAACCGAAACTATATATGCAGGGTCCCCCCCCCCCCATGTTGACGTGTTAATTTCACTGGATGCATCAACAAGGCATTCTAAATGTAAACATTATCTGTGCTTCTCCCCTTTTCTTCTCTCTCTCCCTCTGGTTCTCACTCTCACCCTCTCTCTCTTTCCTTCTCTCTCCCTTATTTATTGTAATTTTCCGGGGCGGTCAGGTGGCGTAGCGGAAATTGTGCTCGTCACAAATGCAAGAGGCTGCGGTCTCGACTCCCGGAGAGTCAGCGTTGCCTCGGCTCGGGCTGATCGCTATACTAACTCGTTTGGCTGAGTTAGGGGGAGGGGAGCCGTGGGTGGGTCCTGGGCGTTGTGGACAGCGACCCCTACAGTTCGGTCGGGGTGCCTGCACAGCGAGGGTAGGATCTGGAGAGAGGTAGTGCGGCCTCCCACACGTTACTCTCCCAGTGAGAGTCTGCGCTGCCAGGCTGGCTGCACGTGAGCATGTGACAGTCTCCGGCCTCCCGGAGGCGTGTCTGCCTTCTGCAGCGCTGCTCCAGTTTTGATCATGACAAACCAATAAAAAATCAGATTCGAAATTCGTTACGGCGTAATCAATACTTCCATTTGTATAAATAGCGTTAAGGCTCATGCGCGCTCGGCCAATCAGAGTGCAACGCGGCAACGCAGAACTGGAGCAGCGCTGCAGAAGGCAGACACGCCTCCCGGACCAACAGTAGGGGGGGGTGCGCAACAACCAGGAAGGGGGTTGGGGGCATAACGACTAACAGTGGGATGGGAGAAAAATCGTGAAAAAAGGAGGGGGGGAAACGTTTTTATTTTATTTTATTTATTGTAATTTTCCTTGTATACTATTGCTACTGTAATTTTGTATTTTATTTACTTGTATGCATGTAGGCTACATAACCTTGTTTTTGTTGCAGCCACACACCCCCCCCCCTCCTTCCCTCAAAAGGCTTCTGCTCTTTGGTCAGGCTGCTTTTGTATATAAGAATTTGTTCTTACTTGGCTGCCTTGGTAAATAAAGGTTACATTTAAAAAGAAGAAAAAAAGAAAGAAAAATGCCAATTGGTATGAATTATATTTAAAAATAGATACGATGGTGTCATGTTCTACCATATCTTCATCAATTCCGCTGTTCCATCAACACAGTTAACCCTTATCCCTGGATAGAGGGCCTGAGTGAACGTGGTTCTAACTGTATGGAGGAGGGTCACGGTGTCAGAGACACTGTAGAAGGACAGAGTACCTGCCTTGTGATCCAGGTACACTCCTATCCTGGAGGACCGAGGGCCTGAGACTTTAGTCTCAACATTATTGTGACTGAACACGTACTCTCCTCCACTGGAGCAGCTCAAACACCAGGACTTGTTATTGTCTCCAAACCATGACTCATCACCTGTTCTTTTGATGTCTTTGTAACAGACTGCTGTGTGAACCCAGGCGCCGCTCCACTCTACTTCCCAGTAACAGCGTGCAGACTGACCCTCTCTGCACAACACCTGCCTCCAGTAAGTGAATCTCTCAGGATGGTCAGTGTAGCCCTGTTTGTTTCCTGTAAGAGTCACCTTCATGTTCTCCACTGACAGGGACAGCCAGTTGCTCACTGTGTTTGGGTCCAGGGAGATGGGACAGGCGTCTGGGAGAAAAATACAGGACATCAAATCAGAGCAAATTAACCCTTTCACCGCCGCACTACCAAACGGTTAACCCTTTCACTGCGACAATACACAGAAGGTTAACCCTTTCACTGCCACACAACAGCCGGTTAACCCTTACACTGCCACGCTACAGAAGGTTAACCCTTTACTATCACACTACCAAACGGTTAACCCTCTCACTGCGACAATACACCGAAGGTTAACCCTTTCACTGCCACACAACAGAAGATATTGTATATTTATAATTCTGTATGGGTTTGATATTGTGTATTTATATATCAATTATATCACTACTCCTACAAAAGGTGAGTAACTTCACTGGCTTTTTTTATGTGGTTATCTTTTCTTAGCACACCCATTTGTGTCAGGCTAGAACATTCTGCAGGCGTTGGATAGAACATTCTGCAGGCGTTGGATAGAACATTGCAGGCGTTGGATAGAACACTGCATGCGTTGTAGGGCTGTACCGAATGCTTCGAAGCTTCGATCATAATGTTGACATTCGAATTCTAAATCAACATTAGAATTTTTTATAATTTATTTTTTTAATCTTTTTATTTTTTTTGTCTATTCAACCAATGGGCGTTTTCTTCACAGTTGCAGTTAAAGATTAGGCTACACTAATATTATACTATAAGACGTCACCATCACTTTCATACCAACCGTGCCCTTATTGGATTATTTATGTTGACGAAACTGAGTTATATTCATTAAAGAAAGTTTATTTAATAAAAGAAAAATACTAATTTAATCAGATTAATCACTTTATTCAAATTGAGGATTTAGTTATTTTTTTTATTTTATTATTAAGTAATTTTCTTTTTTATAGACATTCGAAGCTTCGTTCGAATACCGTAATTTTCGCACTATAAGCCGCATCTGAGTATAAGCCGCAGCAGCTAAATTGAATGATGTGTACATATATAAGCCACACTGGACTATAAGCCGCAGGTGTTTTAATGTTTAATTACCATATGTAAGGGTTCGTGCACAGAGGGGATTGTCGGGAAAGAGATGGCTGTTTGAGGAAGCTCCCATTTGTTCAAGCTGCTGCGGTCAGGCAAACGCCTGCGAACACCAGCAACTAGGACTAGACTTCTCGTTTGTAGTCTTCCCACCAGCATTGGGACACAATACTGTCGGACAAATAACAAGAATTACCGGTAACTCATTTACAATTATTACTACTTAGTGCAGGTGTGTTGGCACTGAGAGTGGAGCCGGTAACTGTGCAGTGGAAGAGCACCATTAGTGCAGGTGTGTTGGCACTGAGAGTGGAGCCTGTAACCGTGCCGTGGAAGAGCACCATTAGTGAGGTGTGTTGGCACTGAGAGTGGAGCCTGTAACCGTGCCGTGGAAGAGCACCATTAGTGAGGTTTGGTCACGTGAGTCACATATAAGCCGCACCGTTATATAAACCGCAGGGTCGAAAAATGGGGGGGGGAAGCCACGGCTTATAGTCCGAAAATTACGGTACTTCAATCGAAGCTTTGAATGTAAAAAAATGACATTCGGTACAGCCCTAATGCGTTGGATAGAACATTCTGCAGGCGTTGGATAGAACACTGCAGGCGTTGGATAGAACACTGTAGGCGTTGGATAGAACACTGCAGGCGTTGGATAGAACACTGCAGGCGTTGGATAGAACACTCTGCAGGCGTTGGATAGAACACTGCAGGCGTTGGATAGAACACTCTGCAGGCGTTGGATAGAACAATCTGCAGGCATTGGATAGAACACTGCAGACGTTGGATAGAATATTATAGACGTATATTTACCCGTCAGTAGTGTGATAGTAAAGGGTTAACCTTCTGTAGTGTGGCAGTGAAAGGGTTAAACACACAACCTCTATTATGTCAGAGTCTGTCCGTCAGCCGACACACGACAACACAAGTGATGGAAAGAGGTCATGGTGGAACTCACCTTGTAGGAAGTACTCTCTCGTCCCGGACTCTGGTGGAAGTAGAACAGCCACTGGAGAAACTAGAGACACAAAATATCAGTCACAGCATATTATGAATGAATGATTTTATCTCTGTCTTCTTTTACAAAGCATATAGAACATTTAAAAAACGAAAAGTAAAAATGACCGAAAAGGTGTAGGCTGAAGGCGAGGCTTATAATTGCCTATCCCCTTTTTACATTACATTATTTACACACTGAAGAGTTTATCGCTGGGACGTCAGCCCCCCCCCCTGTCCACCCGGGCTGGGTGATGCCCCAGGGATTGTTCAGCAGACGGCTGATGGACCCCGCGACTCGGCTATAGACGCCTCCCCACCGTCGCCTGCTGATGAGGCGACCTCTGGCCGCGGGGCCCAGGCGGACCCCGTTCCTGCGGGTATCTCCCTGGGCGCACCGCTCCCGGTGCCGCAGTCGCTGCCCCAGCCCACTTGCCCGGGCCTCGTGAGGAGGCCGCCTACATGCTACGACCCCGAGTCCGGCAGTTGGATACGGGACTGAGACCGTTAATCTATTCCGTTTCATAGCTTTCCAGTCTGGGGGGGATGAAGAGTTTATCGCCGGCCACTAGGGGGCAGCGTCTCATTAGTATTGCCAACCGGCTTTGTTTTGTTTTGTTGCCGACCGGCCATTTTGTTTCACTTAATGTGAGACTCTGTTTATATCACTATTGAGTGTTTATGTACATTATATATATATATATATATATATATATATATATATATATATATATATATATATATATATATATATATATATATATATATATATATATATATATATATGCATTATGAATGTGTTGTCATGTCAAGCATTTATGTTGGTACTTTGTCCGCTTATTTCGCTGTCCTTTGTTCTGTTTCAGGGTGTCGTCATCCTTGTCATTAAATACTAAAACTGACATCGAGGAGTGCATTTCTTCACACACAAAAAAAGAAATACAAAAAATAAACATAATTTAGTACATCATTTGCAAAAAAAAAGTCTACAAAGTTTCATGTACAAAATTGAATACACAAGTTCCCCTAAGTCTATACTGGCTCTCTCTAGTTTGGAACAACTCCTGAATGCAACTTGGAAGTGAGTGCTTATGTGCTTTGTACATTATTATTGCAGTGCTAAGATTGATAAGATCTTCCAATTTTAAGGTATTTGATTTAATAAAGAGTGCGTTTGTCGGTTCATAGTAATCAGCTTGATTCACAATTCTTATGGCTTTCTTCTGCATTATGAACATTTGGTTAATGTTTGTTTTATATGTGTTTCCCCATACCTCCACACAGTACGTTATGTATGGAACTATGAGCGAACAGTACAATAAATAGAGTTGTCAACATGGATGAAACAATCGAGCTCATCACTTATTTCTGATTTGCTCCTTGAGCTGTTCCAGAGGTCCTGACGAGTGGGTTCACAGGGAGGCTTATTCTGGGTTTATATTGTGATGTCACTTGTCTTTATTTATTTGTATTTGTATGCATCTATCTCTCACTCTTTAGTTCTGTTATCTGTTGCTATTTGATTGGATTGATTAATTGGTTGAATCATTCATCCATTGATTGCTATTTCTATTAGAGTGTCATTAAACATGTAATTAAATTCCATTTCACACAAACAAAACATTCTGCTACTTCCCCCCCAAGCTTTACAAAGTACCTTTCCTAAAACATACTTTCATGATCATTCTAAACAAAATAAATTAGAAGAAATAGATAACATCTTACTGAAATAATGGGCTTCATACCATGAAGCGATATAAGAACAGATTTCCTTCTTAACTAGCATTTCCTCTTACTTTGTTCTTACCTGGGATTCAGCAAAGTTCTCTTATTGTTGCTTTTTTCTCAGGCAAGAACAAATGATAAGAGTGGTCGAGAGCACTCTTACCGAAATAAGAAACTCTTACCCAAAAATAAAATAAAAAAGCATATCATTGGTTAATTGCCCCCAAATACGACTTTAAAAATACAGAACTTTTCAATAATAATAATTATTATTATTATAACTTATTGCGTGCATTCTATCTGAAATGGATTATATATTGCTGTTAGAACAGTTATGCTCTGGCCGCCCAGGCCATTGATTGATTGAAGATTTTATTAACAGATTGCAGAATGGGTACAATACAGTAGGGCTCAATACACACAATTGTTAACACAATCGCGGCCACTGGGATGAGTCTAATAAATCTCTAGAGGACCAGCAAATGTAAACAGACGTGGGGCTGTTTGTAGAGCTAAATCTATACTTTATAGTATTGCTATCTGTCCATTCTCATTGTCAATTGAGACCATAAACCGTCCCTTCAAAATGGCTTAAAGAAAAAATTCATCAATACGTTCTCATTTTATAGTGCCGTGAATATAAGCGTTATACAGGATTTCGGCTAGGATATTTCCTGGAAGGCGAGATACAGGCCGCTAAGCTACTACCGTTATATCCAATGGCATTTCCGTTATACATATGCTACAGAAATAACTCAAACTGCATATGATCGGCACGATCCTCAAGCATGTATGCATGAAAGGGGGGGGGGGGCGGGGGACATCGTTTCTGATTATTGATTACCAATAACTGCGTTAGCCTCATTAGCCTCATTCATTGATCGGATGGATGGCTATCAAAACAATGCCCGATCGGGATGTACTTTACGTGAAAAAGATCTTACCGTGGGCCGGTGGGATCCCCCCGAGCATTTCCCCGTTATCGATCGCCATCTAGTAGATCGATATGTCCATTGGCGGATGATAAATCCCCTTATTGCATAGTGAAATCTGCAATCCAAAACGTAATCCAAGCTACAGGCTGCACATCCAGAATCGAGCGAACTAGAAACTCCATTGAAAGTAAAAAAAAATAGTCCACCATTCAGCCACAGGGCACACTCCATTATCGCGACAGCGCCCCTAAGAGGATATGGCCGGTAATGCACGTTTGTGAATTCAAAGAGTAGGGTAAATCTGCAGTGCCGCTCGGCGACCTTGAATAGTTTATTAAAATGGAATAAAAGCCAAAACAACTTGCCACGGATATATCCGTCCTTCTGTCCACAACGGGTGGAATCGAAACACGGAGATCTCCGTGCTTGGGCGGGATTGTGTTAAGGGGATGCAGACCAGAGAAAGACTTTCGTCTTGTTTACATCAGGGTCCCCCATTTTCAATTCATAATGACATTTATGACATACACAACATACAGATATACAGATATATATCATGACATTTATGACATGACATACAGATATGCAGTACTGTATACATAGCATAGAACGCATATTTAGAGATTGTCTATATCAGTGGTTCCCAAACTTCTGTTTTATGCGGACCACTAGATTGTTATCAAGAACATTTGCGGACCACCTCGTATGCAAACAGTAAAACATAAATAAATAAACAACTGACTTAAATCCAGTAATACACGAGACCCTCTTCTTGGACCAAGTAAGGTTTCGTCGATAATCCAATGTACAGTTACCCCCACCCCGCCGACCCCACTGTTGAGTTAAAACTCATGAGTGGAGCATGTCAAGACACCTCAGACAACTACCAACTACATCTCCCAGAGTGCATCAGCTGCAAGATGGCTGCCGTTGGCTGATTGAACAGCTGTTAAAGGCTGGTGGTGGAGACACTCACAGAACAAACAAACAAAGCAAGCTGAAGGTCGACCCAAGGAGCTCTACCCCCAAAGACGCCAATGGTCGGTTATGTTCTACTTATTCCACTGTTTATTTATACTTCTGCTTAAATGTGGTTAAAATCAGGCTAATTCAATTGTGTGTGTAGTAGCTCCAACTGTTTCAGTCTACACATTCACTTGCTTGAGAGTTGGATTTCATTTATGTTTAAAAGTATCTCTTTACAAATTAAGACCAAGTTAGAAATGTTAAAATGATTTAAGAATTCGAAAGACTACTAAAAAGGTCGACAACTCATGTTTAAAGGTTTAAAATGCCTTGTTCAATCAGAGCTGATCTACAAGCTTAAAGTTTAGCTATATTTCTTCACTTACTCAATTTAAAATACCAAATGTTTACTTGACTTGAATCAAATGTTTACTAACTTGAATCATTTATTAAAGGTTACAATTCAGAAATGATTAATTGAAAATGACTTTAATAATTGGGTTAAAATGTCGACTTTATGAGTTAATTTAAGACTGTTAAAATGTCGACTTTATAAGGTAATTTAATACTTTACATTTTGGCATTCATTGTGTAAACACTATCGTTAAAAGACGTTTGATTATTTAAAATATATATTTAATGTTTAAAATCAACCATGTTTAAAAAGAACTTATTGGTTTGAAAAGATGGTTATTGTTGTTTATTGTTTATGTTTATTGCATTGTTAAAACCTTTTTCTTTGTTTTCGAAGGTTTTCAACCTATATGAAGAACCAACCAGTCAAGAATCAACTGCAACTGAAACTGTTGAAAAGTTGAAAATAAAAATTGACTTGGAGTTGGAACTTGGAGTTGTTTCCTTATGTAATTTGGAGTGGAAAGCAAGAGTTGACTTTACAGTTGAAAACCAAGTGCTAGCAGTGGAGGATGAGGATAAAACTGCTTCGACCCAATACTGCTGACACGGAAGGATAAAGATGGCTGAAGATATGGCGGAGGTCAAGGAACTAAAGAAGGAGAGGACCACAGCAAAACGCTGCTTCACCAAACAAGCCAACCACATGGCCAGAGGAGCAGACACCATGCTGCGATCCAAGCTGATGGATGAGTTCAGCACACTCTCACTCTGTTATAGAGCCGTGCTTGAGGCAAATGATGAATTCAGGTTTGGGCTGGAGGCTGAAGTAAAACCTGAGGATGAAGAGAAAGGGCTTGACGAGAAGCAAGAGGACGACCTCAAACATACTTCAAAAGAAGCCGAAACAAAGATGGAAGAGATCAAAGACATTGTGCAGCTAATCCTGTGGTCCAAATATGGAAAACATGAGCTGGAAACAGCTATTGATGGAGCTGAGAAAGTAAGTGAAGCAGCAGGAACTGTGCCAGTGAGGACTGAATCTTTAGAGTGCTATGAACAGCACCTAACGCTCTCAGACGAGATGGGAGACAAGGCCATCTCTATAATGTCCACGTGGGAGAAATGGATACCTGACGAATCCAGAGATGAACTGAATGTGAGGCTCAAGAAGCTAGAAGACACCCTTCTCAGGCTGAAGATGAGGAAACCTCAGTTTACATCTGCACGCAGCCTGAGGAATGCTGAGCAAGGCACAGGAGTTGCACCACACCATCCGACGACACTGTTGGTGAGGATAAAGCCAACCACCCTTCCTACCTTCTCTGGAAATAAGAGAGAATATCACAGATGGAGAAAAGATTGGGAAAGCCTGCAAAGGCAGGGAGAGCCATCCGGATCCCCTGAAGTTAAAAAGATCCAGCTCTTGGACAGCGTGGAGGAGAAAATCTCCAAAGAACTCAGACTTTCTACCTACACTACAGCCAGAGACATTTTCAGAGTATTAGAGAACAGGCATGGAAATAAATCAAGCATCACTGTGGAAATCCTTGAAGAGCTCGACAGGATACCATATGTAAAAGGAAACCAGCCAAGAAAGGTCATCGACCTTATACAAACTGTGGAGAAGGCTCTGTCAGATCTCACTGAATTGGGCAACTCTGGGGCCATAAACAACGCACTTGTGATCAAATCAATTGAAAGCAAGTTACCTGACTTTATCAAGAGAGACTGGTTGATGTTCATGGTAGATCCCAGCAGCAATGTCACAGCAGAGAACCATTTTGACATGCTCTTGAAATATTTGATGAACCAGGAAGACGTACTGGAGAGGCTTGATCAACTAAGAATTGTGGAGAAGACTGACAAAAAGAATGAAAGAAAGTTTGCCTCGACAAAGAACACAAAGAGACTAGAGCTTGACGTATGTGTTGTCTGTGGCGACAGTGGATATAACCACAAACTGTTCTTTTGCCGGAAGTTCAAGGGACTGAAGCTTTCGGAGAAGACGGCTGCCTTGAAGAAGCTGGGAGCATGCAGGAAATGTCTCGGATGCCATGACGGAACTGCATACTGCAGAGAGACATTCCTATGCAGAAATGCAGACTGTAAGAAGGGAGGAAATGCCACAGACCACCACTATATCCTCTGCCCAAAAGGAGAATTCAAGCCTCGATGGGAAGGTGGAAGAGACGGCAACAAAGGCAAACTTACGGAGGAACAAGAGTCATTCTTGTCTGAACTCTCCTCTGAAATGGCAGATCGAGGCAGAAGGGCTTTTACTAACAAAACTACAGTGGCACTCAAAACCTCCGGCCAGTCTGAACTACTGCGAAGAAATGGTCTCGCCGAGCTTCCTGTCATCATGATGCTGATGAAAGTCACTGCAAACGCTGGTCAGAAAATTGGGACATTGATTGACCTAGCGTCAGATACAAACTACATCACCCATAAGGCTGCTGAAAGACTTGGGTTGAGAAGAGAGAAGATAACATTGATTGTGCATGGGGTTGGAGGAATGGCCATGAAGGTGGACACTCAGAGCAGGGGCGTAACTTGCGGGGGGGTCCCTGGAAAATGTCCCCCGCATGATTTCAGAATGCAGTATTTGTCCCCCCCATGTTTTCCAAACCGCTGCAACTGCGCGGCCTGGCGGCCAGCACTGTGACTCGCTACTACACAGTGCCGGCACTGCAGATTTACCCTACTCTTGGAATGCATTGCCAGATCCTCAAAGTCATACATAGGGGCGCTGTCTCGATAATGCAGTGTTATTAAAGCAGCGTGTAGTGTAGCCGACGCATGAACCAGTTGGAACTGGAAATCCGTTGGTAAAGAAATAGCGGCCTGGAATAGTTTTTGTTTTGGGACAATTCGCAGTAAAGGAATATATCTGTCGGCGATGTTGTATGCGGGAATGAATTGCAGAGAGGGAGGACTGACTGAAGTGGAGAGTGTGTTTACTTGTGTCTCAGAAAATAAATGTCTCATCTGATTTCTTTAATAATAATAACCTGGACTTGCTGCAGGCGCAGCATATGCATCAGGATATTCTGGACTCACTGGACATTCATGTTGTCATGAAGGAGTTTATTTCCACCACTCCTGAACGCAAGACCACCTTCTGTGTTTTACCGTCTTCGGAATAGGTAATGTGTGTTATTATTTATCGCTCCTGCAGCTATTGTTGTTGCGACAGTGACACAGAGGGCGCAACAGCCAGGTGGGGTAAACTGGGCTGTGATGTGTGCATCAGAACGCTCAGAGCGCGGAGTTGGGCAGCTGTTTTGATTGAAAAGTTTGATTGAAAAGTTTATTAACAGATTGCAGAATGGGTACAGTACAGTACAGCTCAATACATACAATTGTTAAGGGGATGAAGACCAGAGAAAGACTTTCGTCTTGTTTACATCAGGGACCGTCCCCCATTTTCAATTCATCATAGTATCCTAGTGAACGAGAGTGTTGGTTATGACTGACAGACAGTGGAGCTGTTTGCAGATAGTGAGCATTTTGACGTGTTGCGTGGTGGCGATGTCTCGCAGACAATACAACTACAAGTATAATTATATAATATATATATTTTATATATAAAAAAAAATTATATAAAAAAAAAAAAAAACTACCCCCCCCCTGCAACGTCACTGACCACGCCCCCTAATATGTCCCCCCCACCGCTGGGACCAAAGTTCCGCCACTGACTCAGAGATACCTCCTCAAAGTTAGAGTGAAGACTCCTACAGGCACTGAAAGAGCCCACGAACTAGTCTGCTACGGCCTAGATGGAATCGCCAAGGTCCATCAAGTGATTCAACCAGAGAGGTTGCAAAGGTTTTTCCCGGAGGTCAAGCTTGAAGAGCTGGAAAGGCCAGAAGAGGTTGAACTACTCATAAGCCACCGAGAGGGAAGACTCGCTCCCCAAAGAGTAAAAGTAGTTGGAGACCTCGTCTTATGGGAGAGTCCACTGGGGAAGACGGTGGGCGGAGCACATCCTGATCTGCATGAAGAGGTGGACGTGGAAGCATATGAATCAAGAACTCACTTTGCTCGCTCCATGAGAACAGCAGCAGTCAAGTATCAAGAGACATTCACAGTTGCCAGTAACCGTGAGTTCCTTGAGTGGTGGCACTGGGACAGCATCGGAGCTGCATGTGAACCAAGATGTGGAGGATGTCGATGTGGAAACTGTCCACCAGGAGGAAAATAAATTACCCTGGCAGAGGAGAGGGAGTATGAAATCATTAAAGGAGGCCTCACCTACAAAGAGGAGGATGCTCACACCCCATCTCCACACTGGGATGCAAAATATCCTTGGACCGTAGATCCTGTCTCTCTCCCCTACAACAAAAGTGCAGTCCAGGCCTGCTTCTTAAGGATGGAAAAACAACTGAGCAAAGAACCAGACTGGAAAGTTGCATACTGTCACGTTTTAGACTCAAACGTGAAAGTTGTAAAAGATACTTAAAGATATAAGAGATGAAACACTTTTGAAGGTATTTATTATAAAAAGTTTAACAAGCAATGTAATATAAAAGTGAATAAGCAAAGTATTTATACAAGGTGAATATAGCAAGGTACAATTTGAAATCTAGATTGTTACAACCGGCCGGTTGAGTATATTAAAGGAAATTATAAAAGTCAAGTCATTGTCTCAGTCCAGCATGTCTCGTCCGTGGAGACCAGTCCGTCCGTTCAGTCCAGTCAAAGCAGAGAAGTCGAAGTGAAGTCAAGTCAAGTGAAGTGAAGTCCCCCCTTGGCTCTGGGGGTGATCTTTATTAGCGATCCCATAGTTCAGTGTGTATGTGGTGTCTCTCCTCAGTGCACGTTTATGTGTCTTGTGTATTGGGCAGCCTGTATGTCCGGCGTGCATGAGTGCATGTATCGCACGTTAACGTGTAAGTAGGTGCGTGTGTGGGTCTAAGATAACGATCTGTGATTTAATGGAGACTGGTCTTCGTGACCACTGAATGACCCAGTCGTATTTCACCCGGCTTATGGCATCCTGTTGAATTTATGTGATCGGCTAATCTGGTGGGTGAGCAAGGGTGTGTGTGTGTGTGTGTAGGTTTGTGTGTGTGTGTGTAGGTTTGTGTGTGTGTGTGTGTGTAGGTTTGTGTATGTGCTTTGAGGGTGTGGATGTGTGTGTGTGGGTTCGTGTGTGTGTGCTTGTGTGAGAGGAACGGTACCATGTACCAGGGGTCAGCCTGCAGGTCACTGATCTGTGAGTGGTCCTCTTGTCTGAGAGAGAGACGTAAAACCAGCTTTATATAGTGTAGTGATGGGAGAATGTCTCCGCTTATAAAATTACATGATACGTGTCATATTTCATCAGTCCCCCCTCTCCCTACCCACAGGTAGGGAGAAAATGAAATAGAAGGGGGACCTCAAGCAAAATTACCAACAAACAACCACATAATAAAAAATACACCCAACCGGCCGACCCACAAGAGTCAATAGAGAAATGGCACAATCATCAACCTCTCTACTGTTTTCATCAAACAGAGTCCTGCATGTGGCCAAAAAACCTCCCGAGACAAACGGCCCAGAATGTACGGCCAATAAAGAACACATGAATAATAACATGCTTAAATACCATGACATAACTGGAGGATAAAAGGCACACATCGTCCCATAGTCCCGCTATTATGGTAACGGCCCTTGGCGCAGCTCACAGCACATCCGACTCACTGTGAGTTTGTCAAACATAACATAACAGTGTACAATAACAGTGCACAATAAAACATAACAGTGCATAATAATAACACAACAGTGTATAACAAAACACAACAGAGTATAATAAAACATAGTGTATAACAAAACATAACAGTGTATAACAAAACATAACAGTGTATTAACCCAAACCAGGGCGTAGGGCGCCAAAAGGCCCCCTAAAAAACAGAAAAATATAAAAGAAAAACGAAACTTCACCGCCGCCCAACGTCCGCGACGGATCACAGCTCTACATATCAGACTTGTACGCAACCTTGTGGAGTGTGACCACATACAATGGGGGGCCCAGAGGAGAGAGATGAATTGGTGCGGTATAGAGAGATGAGAGAGAGAGTAGAATAGGAGATAGAAAAGGCTAGAGGCCTATGACATGAGGCTCCTTCTCCGGCGCGTATGGGATGACCAACACTAATACATCAGACCTATACGTAACCTTGTTGGGCTTGCGGAGTGTGACACCTTGTTGGACTTGTGGAGCGTGACACCTTGTTGGACTTGTGGAGTGTGACACCTTGTCGGACTTGTGGAGTGTGACCACATACATGTGGGGGCCCAGAGGAGAGAGAGAGAATTTGGTGCGGTCAAGAGAGGGACAGAGAGATGAGAGAGTAGGAGACAGAGTCCTATAATATGAGGCTTCTCCCCCCGGTGTCATCCGGTGAGGAGAGACCAGTCACAGCTTCCTCCCATATCTGGATATCACGACCTGGTAATACGTGGCATTGGACAGCTCCACTTCCTGCACAGTCACGGACAGCCCCACATCCTGCACAGTCAGTGGGGGATAAACGGGGGAGGAGGAGCAGAAGAGGGGAGGAGAGACAGCACCGTGGTGGGGACTGCCATGGCTCTTGGTAGAATACTGAGAGATGACTTTCTAGGAGGATACAGACGCCTGTCCAGGAGGATACAGAGAGATGTAGCAGCGGCACACGTCCTCTGTCAACCTCAGTGAGCGTCCATCCCAACGGCCGAGTCCTTGTCCTCGGTAAGTGCAGCAGCAACCACCCTTCAGGATGATAAGAGCACTATGGTCAGCGACACAAACATATCCGACAAAGACAGACCCGTATTCGCCCAAACCGCTCCATGGCTTCACAGCGGGGGGTCCTCTGTACCACTGCTCCGTGCCAGCCCATGACCCCAGGTCGCCAGGCCCAGCAGGACCTCGACCACAGAGCCGTCGGGGGATGTAACGTCACCACTTAGAGTCCCAATGTCTCATACTCCACCTCCTCTCCTCCATGCTGTCAGTGTGGTCCAGCTGTCACCACAGTCACCATGGCCCGTCCCACCATGGCCCGTCCCCCCTTGACTGAGGATATCCATGGCTGAGTATTGGGTCCGTGTGGGATCAAGTCCGCTGCCCGTCCCAGAGTCACAGAGAGAGAGAGAGAAGAATAGAACAGCGGCCCTCCCCGCCAACATTACCAATCAATCCAACACATTAAAACGACATCCAGACAGAGATTACAATAAAACGGCAAACTTAAAATGAACCAGACTCAAAACCCAAAAAGAGTAAAAAGAAAAAATACAAAATCCACACCCAAAAAATTAAAATAACGTAAAATAAGGACCAAATAGGGAGAGAGAGCGAAACGGTGTGTATCAGAGTCTGTGTGTTCATGTGCCAGTGTACGTGTGTGTATAGAGTGCGTGTGTGTGTGTGTGCCTGTGTTCGTATTAGGTTGTGTGTGCGTACAGACAACGTGTGTGTGCGTGTGTGTATGTATGTGTGTGTGTGTCGTGATCGTGCGCGCCAGCGTAAGGGCGTGTGCTAGCGAGATTATCAGCGTGTGCGTCAGGGCTTGTAGATTGATTGATTGATCTATCCTGACACAAATCGTGGGACAAAAAAAACATTATAAAAGACAAGACAATAACAGCGTCCACAACGCTGGTCTAACCTATTGAGCATACAGTAGTCTACCGAGCATACAGTATTCCAATGAGTATATACATTCTAATGAGTATACAGTATTCTACCGAGTATATATATTCTAATGAGTATACAGTATTCTACTGAGTTATACAGCATTTTACAGACCAGGGGTATACACCAGCATGATTGATGGGTCACGGCCTCCCTAAAGGAGAGCAGGAAAAGGGGAGAAAAAGAAACACGCAACACCATCCAGTCTCCCACCATAATCATAGAAACATGCAGTAATCGAACCAAGCATACGCATCACACCCATACTCCAGGACACACATGTACCCCATGCACCCCCCAATAAACCATGACAAACAAAATTAGTTAATGTTTTAGTTGGAATCATAAACGCAGAACCATGCACCCACAGACAGACATGCACTTAGTATCGTATTTAGGCAAATACGAAATAGTGGCGGCTCCCTCCCTTTCTACCCTCAATCTCAGCCAAATCCAGTCTACACCCACTCCCCCTTAGGCCTAAGAGAGAGGGAACACAAGATAGACTAACGGGGATTGAGGGGGGGAAACGAAATCACCCTTCCTTCTCCTGCCCTATTTCGCAACATTCCTTCTTTAAAGAAAGCTAGGTCACGGATTGATATTGACACAAATCTCTCCGCGCCCATTGACTGTAGCTGAGCTATAATGCCTGACCTAGACGTAAGGCCTATAGCCCCCAGTGGGGCCGTGGGGTGTACGGCCAACGGGTGCAGGCGTCGATTAGTCCCTTCGGCACTGCTACCAGGAGCCATCGGAACGCCCAGGGGAATCTCCATAGCCACTCTTAACTTCTCCCAGAAAACAGGAGCAGCTAGCTAAAAATGTCTCAGCTTCCTCTTCCCACCCGGGACAGCTGTGTCCTCTGTGCTGAGTTTGAGAAGGGAGAGAGAGAGGAAGAGAAAGAGAGAGAGAGAGAGAGAGAGAGAGAGAGAGAGAGAGAGAGAGAGAGAGAGAGAGAGAGAGAGAGAGAGAGAGAGAGAGGAGGGGGGGGGGGGTGAAACCAGGACTCTGCAAGTATCCAAAGATTCATTTAAACTCGTGTAATTCTGCAGTTCAACAAGTCGAAAGTACTAATCTCTTTGGAGTGAAGCTGGACAGCACTCTGTCTTAATCTCAGTATTTAAATTATCGTCTTTATTTTTCTTAAAAATGGGAAGAGCAATCGGTATTCCCAGGAGAGGTACTCATGTCAGATAGAAGCGGTGACCTCTGTAAACTCCAGGCTGCCCCGAACTGGGCAGCACGGTTGGTACTAAGGGCCGCTGACCAAGGTCCAATGTGAGCCGTATATGCATGCCCGCCTCTCTTGGCCTTGCTGCTTAAATTGGTCCTGAGCAGTAAAACCCCTGTTCCCATACATGAACCAATTGTGCAAAACTGTGCATGAGTATTACACTCAAGGTCCCAGTAGTGGGCAGCTCGAATTGCCAGGTCCTAAAACCAACGCTCTTAAGGGGATCTTTTAGTTGTAGAGCATTAACCCCTTGGAATAACCTGCCTCAAAACCTCCGCTGTATAGTAGATTCACTTTAAAAATACCCCCTAACGTATATAATATGTATGGGTGCATAATGTATACAGGCCTAATATGTGTCCCCATTATCCTCTATGCTTTTTTTTTAAAGTTGTTTGCAACTCCGATCTGTGTTTTTTTTTTTTTTTTTTTTCTTATTGCTATAAACATATCCAGTCTTATATGGAGATCAAAACCGCTCTTAGAAGACAGACCTGCCTTCAGCATCAGAGACAGACCGAACATACAATACATTCATTAATATAAATTAATTCATGAATAAGTAATATACAAGGATTAATTTCTCATTAGAATTATGCCTAATTATTCAAACGGTAAACATACACGCGCGCGCATATGACTATAGGACCTTCTACAGCTCGCCACAGTGACAGCAATCAGACGAGCTTCACATCTGTCAACAAAGAAACCATACTGCCGTAATTACTCCCATCCTCAGAAGACTTATGACTAAAATACAACTTTCATATACCTATCCTATACGGCAAACCCTTCCCGTCTTTCCACCCCACGAGGCATCATAAGGCAACAGTCGCATTTAGAATCCAGACATCTGACGACAGAGCCACTTAGAATACGTGCAAGTGGAACAAATATCAACATTCTTGAACCCCATACACGCATGCTTGCGTCCTGTTGCGATGTCGTGATTAAATCGCTTTATCAGTGAATCAAAGTTGCAAAGAAAATATATATATATACCGAGACACGACCCACTAAAAACAAGTTCCACCAAAACAGCAACGTCCGCTGGATGTTGACTAACAACCATTCGATTTTATGAGTGTATATACACGTTGAGTTCCCATCACAGGGATAATAGCCAAATCTAAATTACAATTTTCGTCAAGAATAATAACACCTGTACTGTCCCCGTGGGGAATATGGGTTCATTGCGTTAGATGTACTTCCAACAATAAAACGCGCTAACCAATCAATGTGACCGCAGAGGCTATAGGCCTATATACTATGTCCATGATTATATTGACTAGATTGTCCATGATTTGGGAGCAATGCAAGGACGATATTCACTATGACTGTAAACATCCATACCAATCGCTCAGATATCCAGTCACGCCTTCTATCTACTTCCATAGGACCAAACGTGGAATGTATTAGCGTTCTAGCCCAGACCCCGTCTTCTCACTCGGGTGACGACACAAAACAGATCTTATGGTTATGATGTAAAACGAATATTACAGGCGCTGGACATTTTTAAGTCCCTTATCAAATCGTATCGGTCTTCTGGGGGCTGCTTTATGGTTTCATTGAAAGTAAACAAAGAAAGGTTTACATTGTGTCTTTTTTAGCAGAACCACACAAAGAACACAGGCCATACTGTTATTACAAAGCATACAAAATATGTGGGAGACCCTGATGGAAACAAGACAAACGCCTTTCACAGGTCTGCATCCCCCCAACAATTGTACGTATTGAGCCGTACCGTATTGTACCCCTTCTGTAATCCGTCAATTAAAGTTCCCATTCACTCACTCATTCACCTGTCCACTTTTGTTCCTCCGCCACCGTGCACGCACGTAATTTCATTCAACCCGATATCATCATCATGCAATATGCGTCTGGTACTGTCTCCAAAAAACAAAGAATTGCAATAATAATTACTGTTCCTGGTGGACCCCAGGAAGACTAATAAAATCAAATAATGGGTCAAATTACTAAAATTATGATTCATGGTCGCTCACTAATCCGCCGTTATATAGATAGCGAAACGCATGCTTTGTCTCGCATCGGAGCGTGGCGGCGCTGCAAGCACAAACCAAAACTTCACCTATTTATCAAATGAAAAAAAAACACAAAACACCTCTGGTCCTCTTAATTTATAATAATCGCAGCCGCTTATCCCAATCCCAGTAACATAACGTTCCACGATTAGTGCAGTGACCGCTTGTCAATGTCACACACCCCCCATCCTGACAACGCGCCCGGCGCATATCGTTCTTCCCCGGGCCGGGTAATAAGACGTGGATGTCGGCTGAACCGAGCACATCGTCCGGGAGAAAACAACAGCCCGCGGTGGTTCTCCGTTGCCCCCGGCGCCGGCAGGAACATGCCTCGATCGAGCGCACGTTGCTCCAATAAAATAGGCGGCGCGTCCCAGTATTGTATGCTCTATATTCCAACATGTGCGTCTTCATCAATGCAGTCCCGTGTGAATTATGTGCGTGGTCCTGCAACATTACACATCTACTATATACCGCAAGCGGCACTAACAGTCCCCGCGCCTCGGACCAAAGAAATAATAATAATAAAAACAACAACATGATGATTATGATGAATTGAAAACGGGGGACCCTGATGCAAACAAGACGAAAGTCCTTCTCCCCCCTTTGTATGTCACGCAGTCCGCACACCGTGCGTGTAACTATAATCAGGCAATTCATTATAGAATGATGATCAGTGCGGCTGTACCCCACAATATGGTTAATCCGCATTAGAAAAGATAAAGCTTGCTGGTTCAACAGCATCTATAAGTGTGGTAATAACGCAGATATCGAGTGTATAATATTCCTGTGAATATGCGCGTGGTGCACACCTCTGTATCCAACCAAAATTAAAACGATTGCTTCCAGCCCACGAGTCGCGCGTCCGTGGTGGCTGGTGGGCCAGCAGTGCGCATGGCCGTGGTCGCGACGAGAAGTCAGGTACCCACGCCTCCTATAGCATAACATAATAATATAATATAACATAACACCCGCCTATCGTTAATGAACTAGATACATCCATCTAATCGTCAATGCATAGTCTGAAACTGCAATGCGAAGAGGGTTCAATCGTTTCTGGTTCCACAGACCTGCTCCCTCGCGCGGCCGCTGCGAAGGTTCAAAAGTCCGCTGAACCAGTACCCCTCCTCGCAGAGCAGGACATGGCCCCCCTACCACCAGTACACTAACTTCAATATAATATACCATTCTCTACTACACAACACTCAGAATTTTAAGAAGCCCGTACAATACAATATTCAACATTAAAATACGGGAATAAAATATCGGTATAACATAACTCATACGCTAACCACATTCATGGGTTCATCGTATCTCATAACTTTTTCAATCGACTATGGCTTATCTTGCAGGCCAGGATTGCAGCTGGCTGACGCAACTAAGAGACTAAATCAGGACAAATTAAAGCTGATCAACCATTAATCGTAAACTGTTCGTAATTCCCGCGCACTTCAGCCCTACACAATCCCATGGTTTGTCCACTCAACCACTCCGGCCATACTCAAGCCCCTGTACACTGTGGCTCTAACTTAAACAAACAACCCTAACTTAAATAAAATGGGTCATTCTAACCTATGACAGTACTTATTGCCTTTCAGAGAAGGACTTATTATTCAACACAAACAACAACAACAACAGCAGAGGGGGAATATAAAACACACTGCTTTTCATCGAGCACATCCACACAATCAAACCCTTATTGCTCTAACTTGGCAATCTGAGTAAGCTTATCTTGAAGACTTGGATTGCAGTCGACTGATGCAAATGAGACACTATCCCAGGACTAAGAAAAGGCAGATCGCTCCTTTAATCGTAATATGGGCGTAATTCTCCCGCATTTCAGACCTGCAATCCACTTTATGTCTATACTCAATAACTGATTACCCTTAACTTAAATAAATGGGTTGGTTCTAGCCTAGTGTAGAGAAGGAAAAAAAAAAAAAAGAGAGAGTGGTGAGTGGGGGAAAAAAAATTAAATAAAAAAGTTCTAGTTATAAATTGCACCTTGCAAATATCCATTTCAACAACACAATTCAATGGGTTTTACTTTTATTTTTAGCCACCTATTTACAAGACAATAATTGAGAATGCATCCACTCATAACGGCTGTTTTAACTATGCAGATTTCGACTTTTGCGTAACAGGCTTATCTGCTTACCTTTGAAAGTGGATCCTCTGTCTGAGTGGATGTCTTCCAGTCAATATCGTCCGTAAATAGCTAGGTCGGTAAGTCTGATTGAATGCCCACCAGGAACGCCAAATTGTCACGTTTTAGACTCAAACGTGAAAGTTGTAAAAGATACTTAAAGATATAAGAGATGAAACACTTTTGAAGGTATTTATTATAAAAAGTTTAACAAGCAATGTAATATAAAAGTGAATAAGCAAAGTATTTATACAAGGTGAATATAGCAAGGTACAATTTGAAATCTAGATTGTTACAACCGGCCGGTTGAGTATATTAAAGGAAATTATAAAAGTCAAGTCATTGTCTCAGTCCAGCATGTCTCGTCCGTGGAGACCAGTCCGTCCGTTCAGTCCAGTCAAAGCAGAGAAGTCGAAGTGAAGTCAAGTGAAGTGAAGTGAAGTCCCCCCTTGGCTCTGGGGGTGATCTTTATTAGCGATCCCATAGTTCAGTGTGTATGTGGTGTCTCTCCTCAGTGCACGTTTATGTGTCTTGTGTATTGGGCAGCCTGTATGTCCGGCGTGCATGAGTGCATGTATCGCACGTTAACGTGTAAGTAGGTGCGTGTGTGGGTCTAAGATAACGATCTGTGATTTAATGGAGACTGGTCTTCGTGACCACTGAATGACCCAGTCGTATTTCACCCGGCTTATGGCATCCTGTTGAATTTATGTGATCGGCTAATCTGGTGGGTGAGCAAGGGTGTGTGTGTGTGTGTGTAGGTTTGTGTGTGTGTGTGTGTGTAGGTTTGTGTGTGTGTGTGTGTGTAGGTTTGTGTATGTGCTTTGAGGGTGTGGATGTGTGTGTGTGGGTTCGTGTGTGTGTGCTTGTGTGAGAGGAACGGTACCATGTACCAGGGGTCAGCCTGCAGGTCACTGATCTGTGAGTGGTCCTCTTGTCTGAGAGAGAGACGTAAAACCAGCTTTATATAGTGTAGTGATGGGAGAATGTCTCCGCTTATAAAATTACATGATACGTGTCATATTTCATCAATACACAACCCAAATCCAGGAAATGGTTGAACGAGGAGCAGCCATAAAACTCACCGATGACATCATTGACAAGTGGACTGGACCAGTGTGGTATGTGAGCCACCTGGTGGCACCAAACCCCCATTCAGTGACAACACCAGTTCGTATTGTCTGGAACAGCAGCCAGAAATACAAAGGCGTGAGCATGAATGACATCCTTCTTAAGGGACCAGATGTACTCAACCCTATTAGAGCTGTACTGCTACGGTTCAGAGAAGGTGTGCATGCAGCTCTAGGAGACATAAAGAAGATGTACAACTCTGTGTGGCTGGAGCAGCGTGAGATGCATCTACACAGATTCCTCTGGAGAGACAGCCCAGAAGAGGAGATCAGTGAATATGCAATCACCAGAGTCAACATCGGGACAAACCTGCTGGTTGCATCGCTCAGTTGGCTATGAGAAAAACGGCGAGCCTGCCCAGCTTTGTTCACTTGGAAGATGAACGCAGAGTCATTGAAGAGGACAGTTATGTGGACGACCTCTTGACCTCCCACAATAACCTGGATCAACTCGACAAAATCACTGCAAAAGTTGAAGAGATTTTGGGAGCTGGAGGCTTCTTCCTCAAACCATGGGTCCGGTCAGGGCAAAGTGGGAGGAAAGGAACAGAGAAGGAAGTCCTAAAAGAGGAACAAGGGAAAACCTTCATTCTCCCAAATCAAATGAGGGAAGAAGACAACAAAGCCCTAGGCATCGGCTACCAAGTGGACGAAGACAAGCTCTACATGTTGACCTCAGTTAACTTTTCCAAAAGAAAGAAGAAAATGAGAGTTGGCAAAGATCTCCTCAAAGAAGAGGTGAGAACTGAAACACCAAACCCACTGACTAGAAGGGCTTTCTTAAGCCAAGTAGCCGGGCTGTACGACCCAAGTGGCCTAGTAGCACCGGTCAAGCAGAAGGGAGCAATTCTTGTCAGAAAGGCATTCCAAGAGGGAGGAGGTGGCAAGCTGACCCAAGAAACCTGGGACAAACCACTCTCGGAAAGCATCAGAGAAGAAGCCATACAGCTTTTTGAAGAATATGTACAGCTTGGTCAGGTGAAATTCTACAGAAGCCTCACACCAGCTGACTGGAAAGGAAACCCTTGGGGCATCACATTCTCTGATGGAAGTGACAAAACCTTTGGAGCTGTGATGTACTTAAGGTGGGAAACATGTCATGGCATTGAAGTTCGGTTCGTGGAATCAAAAGCCAAACTGACACCTCTGGATCAAAAGGGAGAAGCTGTAAAAGCTGAGATCTGTGGAGCAGTCTTCGCAGCCAGAATCAGGAAGTATGTGGAAAAGCATGCTCGAATGAAGATCGAGAAATGGTTCCATCTGCTGGACAGTCAGACGGTCCTTGGGGCAATCCAGAGAGACAGTTATGGGTACCAAAGCTTGTTTGCCAACAGAGTGGGTGAAATCCAAAAGACTGCACCAGTGCAGGACTGGTGGTGGATCCGTGGAGGTCTGAACATAGCTGACATCATTACAAGAGGAGGCACTCCTGAAGATTTAATAGAGGATTCCACCTGGCAAAATGGACCAGATTTCCTGAAGTGGCCAGTGGAGGAGTGGCCCATTAAATCAGCTGGAGAGGTAGCTGCCCAGGCCAGGGAGAGCGTAAACACACTCCAAAGGAAGGCATTTTCAGCTGCAATCACACAAGCTCAAGCTAAAATCAGTCCGCAGGAAGACGACCCTCTGACCACACAGGAAAGTCAAAAGGAAATGCCAACTCTTCTAAGAAGGAAGCCCACTGGCTGGGTCAAAGATCTTGTGGAAATAAGAAGATTCAGCAACCTGTCCAAACTGGTGAGAGTCATCGCCTGGGTCTATCGAGCTGTCAAGCAGTGGCTAGAGAGGAAGTGCCAGGTGCCAGGGCAGTCAAAGTGGGAGGCATCACCCAAACAAGCTGGGTTGACTGTAAAAGAACTTGACAACGCATCTGAAGACCTTTTCCTCGCTGCTCAAGAAGCTATAGCCTTCCCAGAGACTACTCTAAGCAGATTGGCAGTGTACAAAGACGTGAACTCTGGACTTCTACTTTGTGGAGGCAGAATCCAGATGTTCAACGAAGTGAAGACTGCAGTGCCAGTCTTACCTTTTGAATCGTGGGTGTCTACATTGCTGGCACAAGAATCCCACAAAGCAAACCATGAGGGAGTAGCAGGAACCCTTCTTCGCATGAGGAAAAAGGCTTGGGTGATAAAAGGCCGGAGACTTGCCAAGAGGGTGGTTGACAGCTGTGTCGTTTGCAGAAAGAACAATGTAAAACAGTGTCAACAAATCATGGCTGACCTGCCTCCAGAACGAACAGGCCCAGCTGCACCCTTTGAATTCACCACCATGGACCTGTTCGGCCCCTATGAAGTGAAGGATGAGGTCAAAAAGAGGACCAGACTCAAAGTATGGGGAATCGTCTTCTGCTGCATGGCTTCCCGAGCCATGCACACTGAAGTGGTGAGTGACCAGTCATCCGAAGGATTCCTGCTCGCCTATCAAAGGTTCACTTCGCTGAGAGGACACCCCAGGAAACTCTGGTCAGACCCTGGCTCTAACTTTGTGGGAGCCAAGCCTGCTCTGGAAAAGCTTTACAAATTCCTTGACCAACTGAACAGGCCTGAACTTGAAGGAAGAGCTGCCAAACATGGCACAGAATGGTCGTGGAAGATCCACCCCGCAGACTCTCCCCACAGGAACGGTGCAGCAGAGGCAGCTGTCAGAATAGTGAAGCGGGCCTTAAGCAACCTTGGTGGAGAAGGTGTTTTCACATGGGGAGAATTCCAAACGTTTCTCTTCATGGCAGCCAACCTTGCTAATGAGAGACCCATCGATGCAAGAACTCAAAGCAGGGAAGACTGCATAGAGTACATCACTCCAAACTCTCTGCTTTTAGGACGTGCCCATCCTAAAGGTGACCCTGGAGACTTTCAGTTTGATGGCTACCCATACAAAAGACTTCAGAATATTCAGGCAGAAGTCAGCAAGTTCTGGAAGAAATGGAGCCAATTGGCCGGTCCTAATTTGTTCATAAGGAACAAATGGCACACCAAAGAGCGAAATGTTGCTGTTGGAGATGTGGTCTGGTTGGCTGACCAAAATGCCCTGAGAGGACAGTCCAAGCTGGCTAGAGTAGTCAGTGTCAACGCTGACCGCAAAGGCATTGTAAGAGATGTGCTGGTGAGGACCTTTCCCAGCTATCCTGTCCCCATCACGAAAGCAAATGACAAAGGAAAGCCCACAAAATCAAACAGTGAAAAAACCAAAATCCCGGCCACAATTCTGCATCGAGATGTCAGACGGCTGGTCATTCTACTTCCTACTGAAGAACAACAGAGGCGTGAAGGACTTGAGTGACCTCTGTGGTTAAGAACCCAGGAGCTCAAGTGGGAGGTGTTGAGTTAAAACTCATGAGTGGAGCATGTCAAGACACCTCAGACAACTACCAACTACATCTCCCAGAGTGCATCAGCTGCAAGATGGCTGCCGTTGGCTGATTGAACAGCTGTTAAAGGCTGGTGGTGGAGACACTCACAGAACAAACAAACAAAGCAAGCTGAAGGTCGACCCAAGGAGCTCTACCCCCAAAGACGCCAATGGTCGGTTATGTTCTACTTATTCCACTGTTTATTTATACTTCTGCTTAAATGTGGTTAAAATCAGGCTAATTCAATTGTGTGTGTAGTAGCTCCAACTGTTTCAGTCTACACATTCACTTGCTTGAGAGTTGGATTTCATTTATGTTTAAAAGTATCTCTTTACAAATTAAGACCAAGTTAGAAATGTTAAAATGATTTAAGAATTCAAAAGACTAGTAAAAAGGTCGACAACTCATGTTTAAAGGTTTAAAATGCCTTGTTCAATCAGAGCTGATCTACAAGCTTAAAGTTTAGCTATATTTCTTCACTTATTCAATTTAAAATACCAAATGTTTACTTGACTTGAATCAAATGTTTACTAACTTGAATCATTTATTAAAGGTTACAATTCAGAAATGATTAATTGAAAATGACTTTAATAATTGGGTTAAAATGTCGACTTTATGAGTTAATTTAAGACTGTGTTAAAATGTCGACTTTATAAGATAATTTAATACTTTACATTTTGGCATTCATTGTGTAAACACTATCGTTAAAAGACGTTTGATTATTTAAAATATATATTTAATGTTTAAAATCAACCATGTTTAAAAAGAACTTATTGGTTTGAAAATATGGTTATTGTTGTTTATTGTTTATGTTTATTGCATTGTTAAAACCCTTTTCTTTGTTTTCGAAGGTTTTCAACCTATATGAAGAACCAGTCAAGAATCAACTGCAACTGAAACTGTTGAAAAGTTGAAAATAAAAATTTACTTGGAGTTGGAACTTGGAGTTGTTTCCTTATGTCCTTTGGAGTGGAAAGCAAGAGTTGACTTTACACCCACCCACCCACCCACCTCCAATGTACAGTTCCCGCCCCCCACACCACCTACCCAACCCCCCCCCCCCCCACCTCCTCCAATGTACAGTTTCTTCGTCAAATGTATATACTCTTCTTTTTTTTTTACTCTTTTTGTATCACAAACAGTACTGTATTTGTAAATCTGGTTTGTCATAAATGTATAGATGTAGCAGTACTGTCTATCTGTATGTCATGTATGTCATATATGTTATGATGAATTGAAAATGGGGGACCCTAATGTAAACAAGACGAAAGTCTTTCTCTGGTCTGCATCCCCTTAACAATTGTGTGTATTGAGCTGTACTGTATTGTACCCATTTTGCAATCTGTTAATACAATTTTCAATCAATCAAGACCCGCGTCGCGGGCACTGCATTCCGTTCTCAGAATGGATTTGAGAGAGATGTGTCAGTCATCAGGCTATATATGCGGAGATATTCAGACTCTAGATCTATTTGCAGAGCCAGATGAGATGAGGCAACCTGTGTGATTGGCTCTTGACAACGCACAGTCGTTCAGTATTGACAAAGCCTACAGTACTTTGCTGGAACGATTCATTTTGCACATACTGTATACAGTACGTGTGTATGCACGCACTGCGGGAGGTGGCCAGAAGCGCACAACTAGCCAACTACTATTATATTACTACTATATTAATACAGTCTATTCCACTATATAGCTATAGGTGCTGTATGATGACAATACATTTGATTCCTATCTAATTTTGATCCATTGCAAAGCGCTCCAGCGCTTGAATACCGCCGGGGGATCCGCTCATATACAATGCAGACCCACGGCTCTCGTATTATAATGAGCCCGCGAGGCGTGTCTCTGTATGCAAATGACTTGCGCGAGAACGCGCATCCAGTTTAGAATAAGTGGGATTCACCATTCAAAAAACCTGGGTAAGAACAGATTTGGACTTTAAGAACGGCTTGATGAATGTGGCGGTGGCTTTTCTTATTGTTCTCTTAACAGACAGGCAAGCAAGAATATAAGAAAAATAATAAGAGAGTATTGTTGAATGAGGCCCATTGTTTATGTTATCATCGAACCTGCTGGAGTGTAGCCTACATTGACAGCCATGTTTTACGATATATTCATCTCACCTTCTGCTGATATCTTCATGTTTTACAAGAGTCTATATATTCATCACCTTCTCCTGAAATCTTCATGTTTTACAACAGTCTATATATTCATCACCTTCTGCTGATATCTTCATGTTTTACAACAGTCTATATATTCATCTCACCTTCTGCTGATATCTTCATGTTTTACAAGAGTCTATATATTCATCTCACCTTCTGCTGATATCTTCATGTTTTACAAGAGTCTATATATTCATCACCATCTCCTGATATCTTCATGTTTTACAACAGTCTATATATTCATCACCTTCTCCTGATATCTTCATGTTTTACAACAGTGTATATATTCATCTCACCTTCTGCTGATATCTTCGGCCACGTATCCTTCAGGATGTCCGTCAGTTCGTCTCTCAGCTCAGAAACAGCATCACTCACATTCCTGAAGTCACGTAGAGGATGGACAGCGATACTGGGTAAGTCTGGAGATACACTGGGACTGGAGAAGGACTGGAAACCCTGGATAGAGAGAAATTATATTAAACAAAGAGCGACAGACACTGTAACAGTACTGTATATCTGTATGTCATGTATGTCATAAATGTCCTGATTAGATTAGATTAGATGTTTATATCTGTATGTTGTGTATGTCATAAATGTCATTATGAATTGGAAATGGGGGACCCTGATGTAAACAAGACAAAAGTCTTTCTCTGGTCTGCATCCCCTTAACAATTGTGTGTATTGAGTTGTACTGTACCCATTCTGCAATCTGTTAATTAAAGTTTTCAATCAATCAATCAATCAGACTAATTCGAAAATCACCTACAGTAAAACTGTAGTATTTCTGTGTTTTTTTTGCTTCAGATGTACAAATGGCTGTAGAAATACTATAGTGAATCACTATAGAAATAACCATATACATAGTATTTCTTTGGTAAAACCACAGGAATACTAGTGTTTCACCGTACATTTCTATTGACTTTACTACTGCAAATAGTACATGGGCAGTCACAGAAATGTAAACGTATATATATATGGTTTAAATATGAAAGGCATATTCAGTAGAAACAGTTAGTCCTCATGCTATCATACGACTGAATAGCTAGTGAACTGGAGTACAATGGATGTGGTTCAAAGACATATGAAAGGCATATTCATCAGAAACGGTTACAGTCAGTCCTATGGATGAGACTGAATAGCTAGTGAACCTGAATGAAATGGATGTGGTCGTCAGTGTGCTCCAGCTGCTCCAGCTCCACCCCTCTCCTCCTCAGCTCCTCTATCTCCTGTTCCAGTTGCTTCAGGACCCCTTCAGCCCGACTGACTGCAGTCTTCTCCTGGGCTCCGATCAGGGCCTTCACCTCCTTGCGCCTCGTCTGTATGGAGCGGATCATCTCACAGAAGATCTTATCACTGGCCTTCACTGCTGTCTGGGCTGAACTCTGTTAAGACACAAAGACATGAATGGACTGCACTTTTATAGCACTTTCTTCTAAAGAGCTTTACAACTTATGCCTCACACACACACACACACACACACACACACACACACACACACACACACACACACACACACACACACACACACACACACAAACAAACTTTCTAATGAAAAGATGGCACAAAAAGTGATTACAAAGGTTAATAAAAAAAACAAATTTTCACCCTCTTTTATATATAGGAACGCTCTGAGGACCCTAGCTGGAGCCTCATTCAGTGTCACTTTGACTACGCTTGCACTTCATGGTACAGTAACATCTCCAAACAAATGAACACAAAGCCAAAGTAGGAGATGTCCACAAACACGCCACAAGAGGGAGCCCCACTGACCTGTTCCCGCTGAGTCAGGACATGCATGGGGAAAGACGTGTTTTTTTACTCTGCAACTGTAATGTGGAATGCCCTGACAACATTCCTAAAACTCCTGAACTCCCCTCTCGGATTTAAATCTGCCCTAAAATCATGGCTCAGCAGCAACTCAAATTGGTCTTAATTCGTTTTTTTTTTCTCTTATCATAATTTGGTTTTTATCTGTTTTTATCATGAGTTGCTTTTAAGTCTTTACGTTTTTTTTTTTTTTTTTTTTAACATTAGATGACTGTATGAGTTTTCAGGTTAGGTGTTTTTGTATTTACTTTTAGGGTGTCCTTTCTGTGTACATGTCCATTCGTGTTTTTGTGCCTTTTTATGTTCCATGTAAATGGACCACAATGGAAAGAAGCCATGGCTTTATTGTGTTTTATCCATTTGACCAGCGTTATGACACTTTTATTGTTTAAATGTTGTCCTACTGTTGTGTCAATAAAGTATTCAATCACACACACACACACACTCACGCACGCACGCATAAATAAAAAGCATTATTAATTATTAAGAGTGTTTTTTCTTTATGTAGACAGTAAGATGGTGGAGAGGGATGCAGAATAGGGCAGATACAGGAAAGAAGGCTCTGGCAGGATTGGATCCCAGGCTAACAGGGGTACATGTGGTTGCAGAGTAGGGTCCTAACCACTACACCATCTCTGGGCACATTGGGCCTCATTCACCATTTCTCTTATTATTTGTCTTATATTTTTGCTTTACCGTCTGTTATCTCAACACACTGTGATTTTAAAGTCGTATTTGGGAGCAATTGACCAATGGTAGGCTTTTTAATTACATTTTTTATCTGGGTAAGAGTTTCTTATCTCGGTAAGAGTGCTCTCGAACACTCTTAGAATTTGGTCTTGCCTAAGAGAAAAGCAAAAATAGAAAACATTACTGAATCCCAGGTAAGAACAAAAATAAGGACAACCAGACACAAGCTTCCCGACACTGATGGATCTACTGACAGAATATGGATATTACTCAGGGTATAGACTTAATGTGACGAAGACACAGACATTAGCACTGAACTACACACCAACGATAGAGATCAAAGAAAAATACAAAATAAAATGGGACATGGACAGGATCAAGTACCTAGGGGTGAACATCACAAGAGGGGGGGAGGGGCTATACGATGCAAACTATACACAGATTAATCAGAAAATCAAGAGAGATCTAGAAAGATGGACGGTGATGCCCCTAGATTTCAGCTCAAGGATCGAAATCATTAAGATGAACATATTACCAAGGTTACTATACCTATTTCAATCCCTACCTATATTAATACCACAAAAACAATTTAGGGAATGGGATAGACAGATACAGTATAAAGATTCATTTGGGGGGGGAAAAGGCCAAGGATCAGATATGTGACTCTACAATTACCAAAGGAGAAAGGAGGGATGGCAGTACCTTTAGAAAGCTATTACTATGCAGCACAGCTTAGAACAGTAGCATGCTGGTGCAATGTGAACTATGAGGCCAAATGGAAAGATATAGAAACCAAAAGAGAGGGATTCAAAGTGCAGGCACTGATAGGAGATAGGGAGCTGTTCAGAAGACAGGAACAACTGCTAGATCCAATTACCAGATTCACTATAAACATATGGAACACAATAGTAAAGAAATACAAGCTAGAAAAATAATCTAAGATACTGAGATGGATAGCACACGACAACAAATTCAGACCAGGGATAGAAGACCATGGGTTCAAGAGGTGGGAACGGGGGGGGTATAACAGCAATGTGCACAATGACAGAAGGAGGGGAGATGCAGACTCTACAAAAATTGAAAGAAAGATACGGACTAGAGAATAGGGACCACTTTAGATATTTACAGATTAGGGACTACTATAACAAGGAAATAAAGCAAGATAGAGACAAAGAACAGAATGGGGTAATTAAGATAATGGTAAAGTCATACGAAGGACGGAAGGGGAGGGTGATATCAGCACTATATCAGGCAATAATGGACAGTAAGGGAAATACAACATTGTATGTAAAAGAAAAGTGGGAAAGAGAGTTGGAAATAGAGATAACAGAGGAGGAATGGTATGACACATGTAAGACACAACAAACAACCACAGGATCAAGGATATGGACGGAGTTTGGGTGGAAAAATATAATTAGATACTTTATAACACCAGAAATACAGGGCAATTACACACCAGCAAAGAAAACATGTTGGAGGGAGTGTGGACAGGAAGGGGCGAACCATACACACATATTCTGGGGATGTCAGAAGATAAGGCACTACTGGGAAGAGATAGGAGGGATAATAAATGAAATAATAGGATACGAAATACCCCAGGGAGGCCAAGTGTTGTATTTGGGGAATCTGTCACAAGAAGGAATCCAAGGGGAAGACAAATATTTGATTAAGATATTGATAGTGGCAGCCAAGAAAGCTTTAACTAAACTGTGGTACAAGGTAGAAGTGCCGACAAAGGATCAATGGATAGAGTTGGTAGAGGGGATACAGGAAATGGAGAAAATCACACACATGGGGCGGCGTGGCTCAGGGGTAGAGCGGGTTGTCCAATGATCCAAGGGTTGGTGGTTTGAATCCCGCTCAATCAAGCCCATGTCCATCCCACTGCCGTTGTGTCCTTGGGCAAGACACTTAACCTACTTGCCTCGTATGAATGTGTATGCATGTGAATGAATGTTGGTGGTGGTCGGAGGGGCTTGATTATTGATTATTGATTATTCGCCACGCTTCCGTGAGTCTGCCTCAGGGCAGCTCTGGCTGCAATTGTAGCTTACCACCACCGGTATGACTGTGTATGAACGAATAATGGACTCTGTGAAGCGCTCTGGGTCAGTGAAGAGCGCTATATAAATCCAAGTCATTATTATTATTATCTGCTGAGGCTGCAAGAAGAAAAGTTTGAATGGAAATGGGGAAAATGGGAAGAATACAGGAGGGGAAGTAACGACATCACAGAGGTTTGAAAAGGATACAAAGAAATGAATAAAAATGTAAATAAATAATGCAAATGTAGAATGGACCGAAGGACCCATGCCACACTTTTTCTTTACTAATTTTTTGTCTATTTGTTTTATATTTATGTACTGTGTATTGTCTATGAATGTTGTCTATGTATGTTGTTGACAAAATGAAAATAAAAACTTAAGTTTAAAAAAAGAAAAAGAACAAAATAAGAAGAAATGCTAGTTAATAAGAACTAAATCTGTTCTTATATCGCTTCGTAAATGAGGCCCATTGTGTCTTGCTCAAGGACATGCACTTCGGCATGCTTCCAGGAAGATCTGGGATCGAACCGGGAACCTTCAGATTACCAAACGACTGAATGCCAAAAAATGCATGTGTGTCCTATGTGTCACCCATCTCACATGTGTGTGTTCGCTGCATGACGATGTAGCAATGTGCAACAAATAAAGACCTCTTCTTCAAAGTCCAGTTTCATATGACCTCACCTTCAGTGTCTCCACAGCCAGTCTGCATGCTTTCAGCTCCTTCTCTCTCTCCTGGACTCTCTCCTGGACTTTAAAAAGACTCTCCCCCAGCTGTTTCTGGAACAAATCAACGTAGGAAGAAGAGTTTTAGTTAGGGACTTCATTTAAAGCTACACTAGAGACAGCTTTATCTATAGTGTAAGATTTGCACCCTGTGGCCATGAGAGGTAATTGCATCTTGTTTAAACATGGCGGATGAGAGAAAACAGTAACAAACTAGAATGGGTGCTCGTCGGAGTACATATGTCCGCAACATGCTATATAATTGGGAATAAATATGTCCCTCCAATGAGTGGAGGAGGTATGGCATGTATACATATGTTTTATATTGTCTCTTGTGGTCTGTTCAGGAGGTGTGTGAGTCACAAGTGCTTTCTTGGAGTTTGTGGTTTTCATTGGGATTGATGTGCCTTTAGCATACACAAGTTGCTTCCAATAGAAAACGCTAGCGTTTACTCTGACTGCCCAACCAGAAGTCTGCAAGTCATGTCATGATTTTTCAAAACACAACTGAGTAACACTAGCTACTGGAAAACAAGAGATGTGCTGGCGGCCTTTGGTCACGCTGTTCACATCACAAAATGAACTCCTCACTCCCTCACACTAACCTTCTGTTTGTAAAGAATCAAACTTTGAAATTCACTGACCTGGTTAAATTCAAAATGGCGCAAATTATGTTTAAACTTTAAAGTAATTAATAATACAGTGCCTAGTAACATTCAGAATATGTTCTCATCAGGGGCGGATTTAGGATTGTAGGAGATCCGGGGCTTAGCCCAGATAGGTGCCCGCCTTTTTCTTTTTTTCTTTAATTTTTTTGCAGGCAAGGGGTGGCAGTTTTTTTTTTTCTTTTTAATGAACCTGTACGTGCAATTTCCTGCAATATAGAGCCTTCAATCTTGACCAATAAAGCTGCTCTTTTCACTATAAAACTCAGTTAACCATAACGTAGTTATGGTTAGATTTATATATTGGGGGGGGATATATCATATTTTTCATATGATCAAAAAGTGGTGGAGCAAGAGCATACCTTTGCTCCCCCAAGTTCAATAGTGGGAGAGCAGAGATGCTCTGAATGCTCTTATGGCCAGGCGTCTATGATTCACTGATACAAAGTAAAATAGTGCAGTGCAATAAAAGTTAGTAAAATAGAATAAAATAATGCAATAGTGCATTGCAATAAAATAGTTATCATCGTATTTTTTCGGGAGGCCGGTAAGGAGTGCATTACAGTAGTCCAGTTGGCTTGAGATAAAGGCATGGATCTGGTTTTCAGCGTCCTTTTGATTTATAAATGGCCGTACTTTAGCTATGTTTCTAAGGTGGAAGAATTAAGTTTTTGTCAACTTGTTGATTGTGATTTAAAGCTTAGGTCTGAGTCTACCATAACACCAAGACTTAACTCACTCAAATACAGTTAGCAGCTGGATAGACCACAGATGGAAATTAGCTTCTGCTAAATCTGGTGCAAACATATTTTCTTGTAACAATGATGAATTGTAAAAAAAAGAAAAAGAAAAAAAAAATTTTTATTTTATTTTTTTAAATAGATTCGTGGCTTTTCAGAAAACATTCGGGGCTTGAGCCCAAGTAGCCACCCCCTAGCCCCGCCCCTGGTTCACATGCAGAGATGGTATCTACGGGTTAAGAGGGAAACTGCTGGGCGGTCAGGTGGCGTAGCGGAGATTGCGTTCGTCACCAAACGCCAGAGACGCTGGATTCGCCTGTTCGAATCCAGCTCACAGCTCCGGGATTGTCACCAGCTTGGCTGGCCGTTCACACTAATACAATTGGCTGTATTAGAGGGTGGGAAAGCTGGCGTGGTGGGTCCTGGTCGTTGTAAACAGCGACTCCTACAGTTCGGTCGGGGCGCCTGCTCAGCGCGGATAGGATCTAAGGGGGGTAGTGTGATCCTTCCACACGTTACACCCTCTCAGTGAGAGTCCGCGCTGCCAGGTGAAAAGAAGCGGTTGATTGGCTAGACATGTGTGGGAGGAAGCACGTGATAGCCTCCACTCTCCCAGACCGACTGTGGGGGGTAAGTGCGCAGCGACCAGGAAGGGGATTGGGAATTGGCATAACGACTAACATTGGGATGGGAGAAAATCGGAGGAAAAAGGAGGGGGAAAAAGATAAAAAAAAAAAAAAAAAAAAGAGGGAAACTGCTCCTAAAACACCCTAGGGTCGTACGACCTTGAAGCAAATGGGCATCTCGGTCTGTGGGGTGTCACTTTGGAACAGCCTGCATGAGACGTTAAAAATGTGTAAAAATATTAGAACATTTAAAAGCAGTTATAAACAAACATTCTTAAACAAATACATGAAAGAGGCAAATCTAGAGTAGTACTGTTACTTATGATTATGACATAATCTATTCCTTCCTTGCAAATACTGCTTTTTTTCCCTTCTCCGTTTTTTTTCTTTTTATTATCATGCTATAGATAGAGAGCAATAATCTGTCAATTGTGTGATGTAAGGAAGGGGCAGGACTAGATAAGCACTGCTTCTTTCTTTTTATCTGTATGTGTGTTTGTGTGTATATATGTGTTTGTATGTGTGTATGTAGATATATGTATGTGTATGTATGTATATTGTTTTTGCTTTTATCAAATTTGTTGTGATAGTTATGTGTGTTGGTTCGAGATAAATAAAAATCAATCAATCAAACATTTTATTTATATAAATTAGACATTTTGATTGATTGATTTTTATTTATCTCAAACCAACACACATAACTATCACAACAAATTTGATATATATATATATTATATATTATATATATTATATATAGCTGTTGTCATGTAAAACAATTGGGCTGTTGATGAGATCGCACTGGGTGAGGCTTGGCCATTGCACTTTGTTTGCGCTGACTCCTGTGAATGCCGAGCAAAAGGCGTTGTCTCTCTGGTGGTAAAAAGGTGAACCATAAACTCACCACAGAAGGACTAAATAAAAGTCAATGGAGAATGCTGGCAATTCCTGTTGCCTGACGTGAAACATGTTCCCACACACTCATGCCTCTGTAACGTTCTGCACCAAAGCACAGGTTGATCGGCCGTATAGTTTGTGATATTGTGTGGATTCATGTATTACTGTCTTTTATCTTGTCCGACCCAATACCTTGATTGCGTTTGCTGAAGTCGCAGTATTTTTCCATGAAAAGGTTACATAGGTGCCTTATTTAAACATGTCAGTTGTTGCAGATTCAGGTAACTAAAGGAAAGTGAATTAAAAGCTGCTGAATTCATCAAATATTATTCTATTTTACACCTGTGTTCAAATTCCAAGACCTGGGCCCTCATTCATCAACGTGTTCTACGCACAGATTTGTGCTTACCCTGTGCGTACGATCATTTCTAAGCAAAGAGTGGGATTCATCAATTTCAACTTGAACTTGACTCCGTGCTTACGTCTACGCACAGGTCAGACCATGCGTACCTGGCGCCCAGTGGTAGAATATATTATTACAACAAGGAAATGAGCTTCTGTGCATAATAACACTGGCATGTTCTGTACGAACCGTAGTTCATTATAGTTCATTGTAAAATAGCAACAGTAGTGTAATTATGGTCAAAACCCTATAAATAGCATTTGGAATAATAGATCTTTCTCTCAGAATGAATGCAGCATGGTTTATATAGCGTTATCGGAATATACAGGGTGTAGGCTACTGACTGACTGCGCTCCGCGTAGCTTGATTGATTGATTGATTGAAAAGTTTATTAACAGATTGCAGAATGGGTACAGTACAGTACAGCTCAGTACATACAATTGTTAATTGGGGATGCAGACCAGAGAAAGACTTTCGTCTTGTTTACATCAGGGTCCCCCATTTTCAATTCATCATAAATCATAAAGCTCAACTCGTTATTATTTTGCGCAGACCGCAGAAACACGGGAACGTTTTGATTATATTTAAAAGGCTTTACGTTAAACGAAACAAGTGGAATTTCGAAGCTGTAAGCAGAATACAAGTCATATGAATATAGTGTTCTTCCCCCTTTTTACTGTATAAGAAAGAATAGAAAACGCATTGCAATGACACCAGATAGTGGACAGACTATGTATATGATGGGATTCAAGTTCATGTATTGAAAGGCAGGCTACATCATACATGCAGTGAGATTCATTGTTCTTGTATATGCTCTCGTATTATTGTTTATATAGGCTACCCAATACTGACATCAAAATAGATTGTAGTATGCCTCTAGAAATCATATGCAGCAGGTAGAAAATTGACGGGAGATCCATCGCGATTTGGAATAAAATTGAGGAGAACTTTAATCCCTGGGTATTATGAGGGCCCTCATTCATCAATGTGTGCGTAGAACATGTTCTATTTCCACACGTAAGCACGGAATGTAGAACCAGTGTACGCACAGGGAAGTCGGGATTCATCACACGTGCGTACGCGGGCTCTATGCTCCTCCGTGTTGATGAATACCACTTTGTTCTACCGTCAATGCTCGTGCATGATTATCCATATATGGTCATGAAAGTGAGGAAACACCCCCCATGGGATGTGAAATAATGGACTGACCCGAGCGGAACTCTGAGAAACTCCACGGAGATTGTTCACTGCTGTCGAACCAAGAAGACACTATCGCGTATTATGGGATAAATAAAAGGCGGACTTGTAAACGGTGATGTCAGATATCAACGGCTCCCTAAGACCATTGCTGCAATTCTGCCTGGACAGCTCAAAATACTAATAAAGACCGTTCGTTGACCACTGTTTGGCGTTGGTTGTGTGTCATTATAACCGTGCTGTAATATGAATGCCTTTATTAGTTGTGTTCGATTGGCTATATGATTTTTAGAGGCATCTATTTTGTTGTCGGCTAATAAAGACCGCGCTGGAATATGACTGCCTTTTCCCGTGTTGTTTGATTAATACCCAGGGATTAAAGTTCTCCTCAATTTTATTCCAAATCGCGATGGATCTCCCGTCAATTTTCTACCTGCTGCATATGATTTCTAGAGGCATACTACAATCTATTTTGATGTCAGTATTGGGTAGCCTATATAAACAATAATACGAGAGCATATACAAGAACAATGAATCTCACTGCATGTATGATGTAGCCTGCCTTTCAATACATGAACTTGAATTCCATCATGTTTGTGTGCGGGACTCACAAGGCTGTTGTCACAATGGGTGGTACCGCCCGGTACAGTAATAATAACAGTCCACACAATATCACGATCCATGCCATAGCCTATGTTCTATTAGGACATGATCTGTGACGACAAATGTTCTAGAATGTTTGATTAAGATATCATACTCTGACAGCATGCCTATGATCAACAAAAACGCGAACTTGAATCCCATCATAGTCTGTCTACTATCTGGTGTCATTGCAATGCGTTTTCTATTCTTTCTTATACAGTAAAAAGGGGGAAGAACACTATATTCATATGACTTGTATTCTGCTTACAGCTTCGAAATTCCACTTGTTTCGTTTAACGTAAAGCCTTTTAAATATAATCAAAACGTTCCTGTGTTTCTGCGGTCTGCGCAAAATAATAACGAGTTGAGCTTTATGATTTATGATGAATTGAAAATGGGGGACCCTGATGTAAACAAGACGAAAGTCTTTCTCTGGTCTGCATCCCCAATTAACAATTGTATGTACTGAGCTGTACTGTACTGTACCCATTCTGCAATCTGTTAATAAACTTTTCAATCAATCAATCAATCAAGCTACGCGGAGCGCAGTCAGTCAGTAGCCTACACCCCGTATATTCCGATAACGCTATATAAACCATGCTGCATTCATTCTGAGAGAAAGATCTATTATTCCAAATGCTATTTATAGGGTTTTGACCATAATTACACTACTGTTGCTATTTTACAATGAACTATAATGAACTACGGTTCGTACAGAACATGCCAGTGTTATTATGCACAGAAGCTCATTTCCTTGTTGTAATAATATATTCTATCACTGGGCGCCAGGTACGCATGGTCTGACCTGTGCGTAGACATAAGCACGGAGTCAAGTTCAAGTTGAAATTGATGAATCCCACTCTTTGCTTAGAAATGATCGTACGCACAGGGTAAGCACAAATCTGTGCGTAGAACACGTTGATGAATGAGGGCCCTGGTCCTTCAGTATGTTTTATTGTATAACTGCTTTAGAAGTAGGTCAACATGAAGATCAGGCTGATCTTTGGACTGGGCGGGAGGCCTGCACTGAGAACTTATTGCAACATACTGCATCTCTTGTTAGGTTATGTTCTTAATCTATTTTCCTCAGTAATCATTAACTTGTTTCACTTGTGTTTCGTGATGATCTAATTAAACACCTTTGTTCATTGTGGACCTTCCTCATTCTTTAAATGTGATCTTCGTCATGAAGTAGATGTTCTGGTCCTACCTGTTTCTCAGTCCTCTCTGCTGCAGCTGACACCGTGTCGTGGCCTTTATGTTCATCCATGGTGCACAGCAGACAGATACACTGCTGGTCTGTACGACAGTAGACCTCCAGCAGCTTGTTGTGACTAGAACACAGAGAGGGAGAGAAAGAGAGGGAGAGAGAGAGATAGAGAGGGAGAGAGAGACTCACATTTTCGTGACATTACACACACTTCTGCAGTACCTCCTGCCGTCTCTCTCTCTCTCTCTCTCTCTCTCTCTCTCTCTCTCTCTCTCTCTCTCTCTCTCTCTCTCTCTCTCTCCCTCCCTCCATCTCCTCGCTGGTTCTCTGCCTGTCAAACCCCGTTTGAGGAAGTGTCGGGTTACACTATGCCTACGTCCCGACACACACGCAGTCAAGTTTGTGTATTTGTGTGTGTCCCCGACGAGGGAGAGAGATGGCGCACACACATTACACACACTTCTGCAGTCCCTCCCGCTGTCCCTCTCTCTCTCTCTCTCTATCTCTCTCTCTCTCTCTCTCTCTCTCTCTCTCTCTCTCTCTCTCTCTCTCTCTCCCTCCCTCCCTCCCTCTTGCTCGTTCTCTGCCTGTGAAAACCAGTTTGAGGAAGTGTCGGATTACACTGCACTACAACCATAGAGGGGCCGTTACTGCAGATCAATGCTATATCTTTTTACGTCGACGTCACAGAAACCGTCAAATCAGAACAGTTTAGTTGAGTGAGGGAAGATCTTGTGAACTCGAGACTAGACTGATGAGTCAATATGGTAATTAGAGACACAGACCCATTGATACTAACCTGTATTACTATAAAACCATGCTAAACACAGAAAAAAGCCATTTATAATGCATGTCCCCTTTAAATCAACTTTCCAGCCCCCTGTCAACTGTCAAATGTCAACTGTCAACCTGAATTAACATTCAGTATTCAATATGGTCTGATATTAACATTCAGTATTCAATATTGTCTGATTCAATATTAACATTCAGTATTCAATATGGTCTGATATTAACATTCAGTATTCAATATTGTCTGATTCAATATTAATAATAATAATAATAATAATGGATTGGATTTATATAGCGCTCTTCGTGACACCCCAGTGACCCCAGAGCGCTTACAGAGTCCATTATTCGTTCATACACAGTCATACCGGTGGTGGTAAGCTACAATTGCAGCCAGAGCTGCCCTGAGGCAGACTCACGGAAGCGTGGCGAATAATCATCGCCTACGGCCCCTCCGACCACCACCAACATTCATTCACATGCATACACATTCATACGAGGCAAGTAGGTTAAGTGTCTTGCCCAAGGACACAACGGCAATGGGATGGACATGGGCTTGAGCGGGATTCGAACCACCAACCCTTCGATCATTGGACGACCCGCTCTACCCCTGAGCCACGCCGCCCCACTGAATATTAACATTCAGTATTCAAGTAGAACAGCTAGCTAGCCGTTGTGGACACTCACCTTTCCACAGCTAAACGGTCGGCAAGGCACCTTGGTTGAGAAATGCAGGCTTCAGTCTATGTGTTGTTTAGTCTATCTGTTCAGTCCTGTTTCAAGATGCACAATGAGATCTTCTTCTTCTTCTTCTTCTTATTTGAATTTCCGGCAGAGTAGACGCATCGAGGCGTATTACTGCCCTAGAACACAAATGTTCTAGAATGTTTGATTATGACATCATACTGTGACATCACAAATGTTCTAGAATGTGCTATTATGACATCATACTGTGACATCACAAATGTTCTAGAATGTTCTATTATGACATCATACTGTGACATCACAACGGAACATGTTTGAGGGTCATTTGAATAATATAAGTAATATCTTTGGTAATGCTGTCCCCGAAGCCTGTTTTTGGGATTCAAACTTCGTCAGGGTTCTTCGAACGGACGTTCGAACCTTCGTTTTTAATTTAAAAAGTTAATAAAAAAATCTCAAAAATTTAATCCTCAAACTAAATCCTCAATTTGAATAAAGTGATTGATCTGATTAAATTACTCTTTTTTCTTTTATTATTTTGTTAGTGATGTAATATACGATTGGTAAACACTCTGATTAACCAAAACACTTAAAAGAAAACTGGATGAATTATTATAATAATATGTGGTTGGAACTTATTTATCGTTGCTATTGTAGATAACTGTGGCAATTCTAGAGTTAATACATATTTTTTTTTATTCATTGATAACCCAAAAAAAACATTATCTACTTGAGGAGAGAATGTGTACGTGTGTACACACTTACCGCCCATAATGGGAGTAGGTATGCGTTACTCATAAATTGTTTCTGCTTGGGGAGAAGTCTTGGTTTATGGGAGAGTAATACTTAGGGTTTCCAACCTGCTCTACTTCTAGAAACAAAACAGTGAACAAAATGTGTATTTTAGCAGCTTTAGGGGCTACAGGTGTGTAGTTCACCAGTTTGATAAGAATCTATTATTTGGGAAACAGAAAATACTCTGTTACACTATAACCACTTGTAGGGCTGGGCGATATGGCCAAAAATGATATCGTGATAACGATATCGATAACAATATCATATCACGCGATATCCATAATTATCGATATTGTTATAAGTATTAAAAAAAAATATATATATATATTTTTTTAAACAACAGATGTATGTTTATTTTGCAGCAATTCTTTGTCGTTGCCGCCATCTTTGGTGTTACATCCCCTCACACTCCAGTTCTCAGGCTGCAGCTGGTTTGAAAGCCAGTTTGTCACACCATGTTACCTGTTACCTGTTTATTGCACAATGTTGTTTTTTTATTGGATTCTATTATATGTTGTACCACTGTATTTTTATTGGATTCTATTATATGTTGTACCACTATATTGCACATTGTCGCGGGCAAGACCACCCGCATTTCATTGTATACTTGTATGCCGTGACAATTAAAACTCTTGACTTGACTTGACTCTTGACTTGACTTGACTTGACAAAGTAAACCGGCTTCTCTGCTGGCTGTGGCTCCAGGGGAGTTGAACAGTTCTGGCTCTGCTAGTTTCTTTTCTATCTTTTGGCGCTTTTTTGGTGGACAAACCACCGCACATGTGCACCGTGACTCGTGACTGGAGACTAGCTCTGCTAGCACACATAGCCTACTGTGTACAGACGGTTTCAAACTGTATTTTACATTAGAAAGCAAACAAAATAAATGGACAAGAGAAAAATAAATCTCAATTTGGTCAGTATTGTCATTTGGACAAGCAAAGCCATTACTTTAAGTTGCAGGCAAGAAAGACAAGTCTGTCCACTGTCTCTGGGTTTAACAAAAAAAAAATCTGATATAATTTTTTCCGATATTTTCCCCCCCGATATCGATTATTAAAATATATCGCGTTAATTATCGTTATCGTTATATCGCCCAGCCCTAACCACTTGAACGTGTAAACACCATGTCTCATGCCTCACCATAGTGTGAACAATATGTATATATATATACCATCTTTTATATCTTTATATTGTTTTCAAAGGCATTTTTTTTTTTTTGGTCTCATGAGTGTTTTACAAAAGTGTGAGAGAGAGAGAGAGAGAGAGAGAGAGAGAGAGAGAGAGAGAGAGAGAGAGAGAGAGAGAGAGAGAGAGAGAGAGAGAGAGAGAGAGAGAGAGAGAGAGAGAGAGAGAGAGACAGACAGACAGACAGACAGACAGACAGACAGACAGACAGACAGACAGACAGACAGACAGACAGACAGACAGACAGACAGACAGACAGACAGACAGACAGACAGACAGACAGACAGACAGACAGACAGACAGACAGACGCAACAGACAGACAGACAAACAGACACGATATAGACAGACAAATGATCAACCATATCCTTTGCTATTTTAAGCTTGTTCTGGAACAAATTACTGTGTGTCAACCATTAGTAAAGTCCTGTCTTTAGTTATCCTAAATAAATCTTATACAATTGATATCTTAATTATAACTTATTAACCTTAGTTGTATAGTGCATAATGAAAGAAAGGGCATTCATTCAAGTCAAAGTTAATTTATCATGGATGATTCCATCATTCCAGGCTGTAGAGAGAGAGAGAGAGCGAGAGAGAGAGAGAGAGAGAGAGAGAGAGAGAGAGAGAGAGAGAGAGAGAGAGAGAGAGAGAGAGAGAGAGAGAGAGAGAGAGAGGAGCGAGAGAGAGAGAGAGAGAGAGAGAGAGAGAGAGAGAGAGAGAGAGAGAGAGAGAGAGAGAGAGAGAGAGAGAGAGACCTGGAAAGCGAACAGGCTCTTGGAATGGGTGTCAGTACTGTATTTGCAAATCTGGTATGTCATAAATGTATAGATGTAGCAGTACTGTATGTCATGTATGTCATATATGTCCTGATGAATTGAAAATGGGGGACCCTGATGTAAACAAAACTGCTGGAGGGACTGACATCGAAAGGGTTGCTTCCTACAAATATCTAGGCATTACAGTGGACGAGAACCTTAAGTTTAAATCTCACATAGACAAACTTGTGTCAAAGCTGAAGCTTAAACTCGGCTTCTTTTTCAGAAACAGGTCTGTTTTTCACTTAAAGTGAGAAGTCACCTGATCTCGACCACCTTCTTACCACTACTCGATTATGGTGACTTACTCTATATGTATGCACCTGATCAGTACCTTAGAAAGCTTGATACTGTGTACCATTCTGCCTTACGCTTTGTCACGGGATGTGGAAATCGAGTGCACCATTGCACCCTATACCATTGCAGTTATCCATCTCTACAAATACGACGATTTTCTCGATGGCTCTCTCTGGTGCACAAAGCTCTGCTTAACTGGTTCCCTCGTACCTAAGTGTGCTTCTGTGCACAAGCAATATAAGTATGCCCTTCGTTCTCAAGCTGTTCTAACACTGGAAGTTCCCCATATGAGAACTGAATTGGGAAAAAGGGCTTTTAAATGTTGCTGCTCCTTCATCTTGGAACAAGATACAGGAGGACCTAAAATTACCAGGACTGGTCACCCTCTGAGAATTCAAAGCCATTTTAAATCCTACGAACTCAGTTCCCTTGGTCAGTGCAACTGTGTTGATCATTTGCCTGTTTGATAACTTGCCTGAAATTGGAGCTTGATGTAAATGTTTTATCTGTATTTATTGTGATGTTCTTTTTTATGTTGAAACTTTCTGCTGCCTTGCTTGGCCAGATCGCTCTTGAAAAAAGATTTTAATCTCAATGATGCTTATCTGGTTAAATAAAGGATTTGATTGATTGATTGAAACGAAGTCTTTCTCTGGTCTGCATCCCCTTAACAATTGTGTGTATTGAGCAGTACTGTATTGTACCCATTCTGCAATCTGTTAATAAAGTTTTCATCAATCAATCAAATGGGAGGGGGGTCTTTCGATGTTGATTAAACGGCAAGCAACTAATGTCATGAGTGCAAAATTAAAGGACAATAAATCTAATCTAACTGGAATTGTGTAGCACAGACCTTTCTATGGATGAAAACCTCAATATTATTATGGTGTAGTTAATACTTCATGTATCCTTAATCCCTAGGCTAATGAGGCACTAAGATGTTAATTAAAAAAAAGAACGTATGCCAATTAATTGGGGGAGAGACAGAGAGAGCGACAGAGAGAGCGACAGAGAGAGCGACAGACAGACAGACAGACAGACAGACAGACAGACAGACAGACAGACAGACAGACAGACAGACAGACAGACAGACAGACAGACAGACAGACAGACAGACAGACAGACACACACAGCGAGAGTGTCATAATCACAGCACGGGCATACTTCACTTCCCCTCCTTTTCCCCTCACGTCCTCCACACACTCCTCTTCATCCCCCTCTCCATCCACTACACACTCCTCCTCATCCTCTCCTTCTCCATCCACCCCTCCCTTTACCCTCATACGCCCAGCTGCACTCCATCCCCCTAATTCACACGCGGTCAGGCACCTCACTCTCCACAGCTGCACTCAATCCTCCCCTGATGGGGAGACTACTTCTACTCCTCGACGCTGACCAGAAGCTGTCGTGGTATTAATTACCACTACCCAGGTACGACGTCTCTGCCTAAAGCTCTGCTGAATTCCAACCTTGTATTTGCCTACTCTAACCTGTTCTCTCCTGTGCCCCAAAGGACCGCCGTCCCTGCCTGGACGTCTCCTGTCCCCAAAGAGGAACACTTGTTCTCCCGCTGCAGCCCAGCAGCTTCCAAGACAAGCACCAGGACCGCTTGCTCGCTCGCTGCCGCCACGGCAGCCACAAGACAGAACATAACCCTGTTCTATTCCCCCCAATTCCTGTGTTGCTCATTTGACAAATTAAACACCCTTGAAACCACTCCTATCTCCTCTCGTGTATTCAGCAATTGGGCTGTGCTCCAGACCCCAGTTCTCACAGAGATAGAGAGAGAGACAGAGAGAGAGAGACAGAGAGAGAAAGACACAGAGAGAGACACACAGAGAGAGGGAGAGAGAGAGAGAGTGAGAGAGAGAGAGAGAGAGAGAGAGAGAGAGAGAGAGAGAGAGAGAGAGAGAGAGAGAGAGAGAGAGAGAGAGAGAGGAGAGAGAGACCTGGAAAGCGAACAGGCTCTTGGAATGGGTGTCCGTACTGTATTTGCAAATCTGGTATGTCATAAATGTATAGATGTAGCAGTACTGTCTATCTGTATGTCATGTATGTCATATATGTCCTGATGAATTGAAAATGGGGGACCCTGATGTAAACAAAACGAAAGTCTTTCTCTGGTCTGCATCCCCTTAACAATTGTGTGTATTGAGCTGTACTGTATTGGACCCATTCTGCAATCTGTTAATAACGTTTTCAATCAATCAATCAAATGGGAGGAAGTGGGGGGTCTTTCGATGTTGATTAAACGGCAAGCAACTAATGTCATGAGTGCAAAATTAAAGGACAATAAATCTAATCTAACTGGAATTGTGTAGCACAGACCTTTCTATGGATCAAAACCTCAATATTATTATGGTGTAGTTAATACTTCATGTATCCTTAATCCCTAGGCTAATGAGGCACTAAGATGTTAATTAAAAAAAAGAACGTATGCCAATTAATTGGGGGAGAGACAGAGCGACAGACAGACAGACAGACAGACAGACAGACAGACAGACAGACAGACAGACAGACAGACAGACAGACAGACAGACAGACAGACAGACAGACAGACAGACAGACAGACAGACAGACAGACAGACAGACAGACAGACAGACAGACAGACAGACAGACAGACAGACAGACAGACAGACAGACAGACAGACAGACAGACAGACAGACAGACAGACAGACAGACAGACAGACAGACAGACAGACAGACAGACAGACAGACAGACAGACAGACAGACAGACAGACAGACAGACAGACAGACAGACAGACAGACAGACAGACAGACAGACAGACAGACAGACACAGACAGACAGACAGACAGACAGACAGACAGACAGACAGACAGACAGACAGACAGACAGACAGACAGACAGACAGACAGACAGACAGACAGACAGACAGACAGACAGACAGACAGACAGACAGACAGACAGACAGACAGACAGACAGACAGACAGACAGACAGACAGACAGACAGACAGACAGACAGACAGACAGACAGACAGACAGACAGACAGACAGACAGACAGACAGACAGACAGACAGACAGACAGACAGACAGACAGACAGACAGACAGACAGACAGACAGACAGACAGACAGACAGACAGACAGACAGACAGACAGACAGACAGACAGACAGACAGACAGACAGACAGACAGACAGACAGACAGACAGACAGACAGACAGACAGACAGACAGACAGACAGACAGACAGACAGACAGACAGACAGACAGACAGACAGACAGACAGACAGATAGACAGACAGACAGACAGACAGACATACAGACAGACAGACAGACAGACAGACAGACAGACAGACAGCAGACAGACAGACAGACAGACAGACAGACAGACAGACAGACAGACAGACAGACAGACAGACAGACAGACAGACAGACAGACAGACAGACAGACAGACAGACAGACAGACAGACAGACAGACAGACAGACAGACAGACAGACAGACAGACAGACACAAATCAAATCAAATCAAATCAAATTTATTTATAGGGCCCGACAACACACGTTAATGTCCCCATGGGCCGTACAGGTCTTCTTTAAACAAGTCAAGAAGACAACATAACAATAAGTCAAGAACAGAACAAGAACACCATAGGGTCCAAACATTTTTTAGATGAATGCAAATAAATGAAAGAATGCAAGCACTCCCAGACATACCCCACGCGAAGGTAAGGTAAAACTCACTAAAACCTAACAATAGGGAAAAAAAAGCTCCACAGGCAATGTGGAGGAGAGAAACCTTAGAAGGGCCGTTCAAGGGGGGATCTCCCTTCTTAGATGTCGGTGATAGTAGTGTTGCAGACGGACAGTTGGTAAGCATGCACTCATGTGTGTGGTGAAACACAGATGAGTGCATGCAATAGCAACTGTACATTTTGAAAAATGAAAGATAGAGCTAATAGCGATAGCAACTGAACATTTTGAAAGATTAAAGATAGAGTTGATAGCGGATCTATTTGAGGCACAGGGGCGGCGCAAGAGGGTCACGTCCTCCCCGTCTTAGTCACGGGACATTCAACACTCCGGTCGTTGCTCAGGGACAGCCGGAGACAGGGGGAAGGGGGGTGGCGCAGAGAGGGTCGCGAACTCCCCGACATCATCGCGGGACATCCGGCACTCCGGTCACCACTACGAGACCTCCGAAGACAGGGGGGCACGCAGAGGGGGTCGCAATCTCCCGGCCTTCGTCACGGGACGTCCAACACTCCGGTCAACACTCCAGGACAGCAAGTCACACAGACAGACACACAGACAGACACACAGACAGACACACACACACAGAGAGAGTGTCATAATCACAGCACGGGCATACTTCACTCCCCCTCCTTTTCCCCTCACGTCCTCCACACGCTCCTCTTCATCCCCCTCTCCATCCACTACACACTCCTCCTCATCCTCTCCTTCTCCATCCACCCCTCCCTTTACCCTCATACGCCCAGCTGCACTCCATCCCCCTAATTCACACGCGGTCAGGCACCTCACTCTCCACAGCTGCACTCAATCCTCCCCTGATGGGGGGACTACTTCTACTCCTCGACGCTGACCAGAAGCTGTCGTGGTATTAATTACCACTACCCAGGTACGACGTCTCTGCCTAAAGCTCTGCTGGATTCCAACCTTGTATTTGCCTACTCTAACCTGTTCTCTCCTGTGCCCCAAAGGACCGCCGTCCCTGCCTGGACGTCTCCTGTCCCTAAAGAGGAACACTTGTTCTCCCGCTGCAGCCCAGCAGCTTCCAAGACAAGCACCAGGACCGCTTGCTCGCTCGCTGCCGCCACGGCAGCCACAAGACAGAACATAACCCTGTTCTATTCCCCCCAATTCCTGTGTTGCTCATTTGCCAATTAAACACCCTTGAAACCACTCCTTCTCCTCTTGTGTATTCAGCAATTGGGCTGTGCTCCAGACCCCAGTTCTCACAGAGAGAGAGAGAGAGGGGAAGAGAGAGAGAGACAGAGAGAGAGAGACAAGAGAGAGACACAGAGAGAGAAGAGAGAGAGAGAGAGGAGAGAGAGAGAGAGAGAGAAGAGAGAGAGAGAGAGAGAGAGAGAGAGAGAGAGAGAGAGAGAGAGAGAGAGAGAGAGAGAGAGAGAGAGAGGAGAGAGAGAGAGAGAAGAGAGAGAGAGAGAGAGAGAGAGAGAGGAGAGAGAAAAGAGAGAGAGAGAGAGAGAGAGAGAGAGAGAGAGAGAGAAGAGAGAGAGAGAGAGAGAGAGAGAGAGAGAGAGAGAGAGAGAGAGAGAGAGAGAGCGAACAGGCTCTTGGAATGGGTGTCTGGGAGGAAGTAGGGGGTCTTTCGATGTTGATTAAACGCACAGACCTTTCTATGGATCAAACCTCAATATTATTATGGTGTAGTTAATACTTCATGTATCCTTAATCCCTAGGGTAATGAGGCCACTAACATGTTAGTAAAAAAGAACAAACATATGCCAATGACAGGAAGTAACGGTATATGTATGTGTGTGTGTGTGTGTGTGTGTGTGTGTGTGTGTGTGTGTGTGTGTGCACATCTAGGGGCGGGGTGTAGATTTGGTCTCCTGATGTTGACTCCTTAGCCACAGCCTTGGGTTGTTTAATACTGGACAAGTGTTTCATAACGGCCGCTGTGTGGGCCGGTTTCGGGGCCGGTGCGTGGCTGGTGCGTCTGAATGTCCAGGCTGAATTTGTGTCCAGTCCGCCACTGCCGGACATCGCCTGGAGCAACACAGCGTTCAGCACAGCAGCCCACCTGAGGAGCAACACAGCAGTCCGCGCAGCGAAGGGATGGACAGTAACACACCCAGGAAGTCAGGCCGTTCAGGCGGAGCGGCCTGTAACAGCATGCGGAGGACCCTCCACCAGAGCCAGAGTACAGGACGTCCAGTGGTAGCTGGTGAGAGCGCCACAAAGACTGAACTTATAGAGCCAGTGGTAGGCTGGTGAGAGCGCCACAAAGACTGAACTTATAGAGCCAGTGGTAGCTGGTGAGAGCGCCACAAAGACTGAACTTATAGAGCCAGTGGTAGCTAGTGAGAGCGCCACAAAGACTGAACTTATAGAGCCAGTGGTAGCTGGTGAGAGCGCCACAAAGACTGAACTTATAGAGCCAGTGGTAGCTGGTGAGAGCGCCACAAAGACTGGACTTATAGAGCCAGTGGTAGCTGGTGAGAGCGCCACAAAGACTGAACTTATAGAGCCAGTGGTAGCCGGTGAGAGTGCCACAAATACTGAACTTATAGAGCCAGTGGTAGGCTGGTGAGAGTGCCACAAAGACTGAACTTATAGAGCCAGTGGTAGCTGGTGAGAGTGCCACAAAGACTGGACTTATAGAGCCAGTGGTAGCTGGTGAGAGCGCCACAAAGACTGGACTTATAGAGCCAGTGGTAGGCTGGTGAGAGTGCCACAAAGACTGAACTTATAGAGCCAGTGGTAGCTGGTGAGAGTGCCACAAAGACTGGACTTATAGAGCCAGTGGTAGCTGGTGAGAGCGCCACAAAGACTGGACTTATAGAGCCAGTGGTAGCTGGTGAGAGCGCCACAAAGACTGAACTTATAGAGCCAGTGGTAGCTGGTGAGAGCACCACAAAGACTGAACTTATAGAGCCAGTGGTAGGCTGGTGAGAGCGCCACAAAGACTGAACTTATAGAGCCAGTGGTAGCTGGTGAGAGCGCCACAAAGACTGAACTTATAGAGCCAGTGGTAGCTGGTGAGAGCGCCACAAAGACTGAACCTATAGAGCCAGTGGTAGCTGGTGAGAGAGCCACAAAGACTGAACTTATAGAGCCAGTGGTAGCTGGTGAGAGCGCCACAAAGACTGGACGTATAGAGCCAGTGGTAGCTGGTGAGAGCACCACAAAGACTGAACTTATAGAGCCAGTGGTAGCTGGTGAGAGCGCCACAAAGACTGAACTTATAGAGCCAGTGGTAGCTGGTGAGAGCGCCACAAAGAATGAACTTATAGAGCCAGTGGTAGGCTGGTGAGAGCGCCACAAAGACTGAACTTATAGAGCCAGTGGTAGCTGGTGAGAGCGCCACAAAGACTGGACTTATAGGGCCAGTGGTAGCTGGTGAGAGCGCCACAAAGACTGAACTTATAGAGCCAGTGGTAGCTGGTGAGAGCGCCACAAAGACTGGACTTATAGAGCCAGTGGTAGGCTGGTGAGAGCGCCACAAAGACTGGACTTATAGAGCCAGTGGTAGGCTGGTGAGAGCGCCACAAAGACTGAACTTATAGAGCCAGTGGTAGCTGGTGAGAGCGCCACAAAGACTGAACTTATAGAGCCAGTGGTAGGCTGGTGAGAGCGCCACAAAGACTGAACTTATAGAGCCAGTGGTAGCTGGTGAGAGCGCCACAAAGACTGGACTTATAGAGCCAGTGGTAGCTGGTGAGAGCGCCACAAAGACTGAACTTATAGAGCCATTGGTAGCTGGTGAGAGCGCCACAAAGACTGGACTTATAGAGCCAGTGGTAGGCTGGTGAGAGCGCCACACAGACTGAACTTATAGAGCCAGTGGTAGCTGGTGAGAGCGCCACAAAGACTGGACTTATAGAGCAGTGGTAGGCTGGTGAGAGCGCCACAAAGACTGGACTTATAGAGCCAGTGGTAGCTGGTGAGAGCGCCACAAAGACTGAACTTATAGAGCCAGTGGTAGCTGGTGAGAGCGCCACAAAGACTGAACTTATAGAGCCAGTGGTAGGCTGGTGAGAGCGCCACAAAGACTGAACTTATAGAGCCAGTGTAGCTGGTGAGAGCGCCACAAAGACTGAACTTATAGAGCCAGTGGTAGCTGGTGAGAGCACCACAAAGACTGAACTTATAGAGCCAGTGGTAGGCTGGTGAGAGCGCCACAAAGACTGAACTTATAGAGCCAGTGGTAGCTGGTGAGAGCGCCACAAAGACTGAACTTATAGAGCCAGTGGTAGCTGGTGAGAGCGCCACAAAGACTGAACTTATAGAGCCAGTGGTAGCTGGTGAGAGCGCCACAAAGACTGAACTTATAGAGCCAGTGGTAGCTGGTGAGAGCGCCACAAAGACTGAACTTATAGAGCCAGTGGTAGCTGGTGAGAGCGCCACAAAGACTGAATTTATAGAGCCAGTGGTAGCTGGTGAGAGCGCCACAAAGACTGGACTTATAGAATCAGTGGTAGCTGGTGAGAGCGCCACAAAGACTGAACTTATAGAGCCATGGTAGCTGGTGAGAGGCCACAAAGACTGGACTTATAGAGCCAGTGTAGCTGGTGAGAGCGCCACAAAGACTGGACTTATAGAGCCAGTGGTAGCTGGTGAGAGCGCCACAAGGACTGAACTTATAGAGCCAGTGGTAGCTGGTGAGAGCACCACAAAGACTGAACTTATAGAGCCAGTGGTAGGCTGGTGAGAGCGCCACAAAGACTGAACTTATAGAGCCAGTGGTAGCTGGTGAGAGCGCCACAAAGACTGAAACTATAGAGCCAGTGGTAGCTGGTGAGAGCGCCACAAAGACTGAACTTATAGAGCCAGTGGTAGCGGGTGAGAGCGCCACAAAGACTGGACTTATAGAGCCAGTGGTAGCTGGTGAGAGCACCACAAAGACTGACTTATAGAGCCAGTGGTAGCTGGTGAGAGCGCCACAAAGACTGAACTTATAGAGCCAGTGGTAGCTGGTGAGAGCGCCACAAAGACTGAACTTTATAGAGCCAGTGGTAGGCTGGTGAGAGCGCCACAAAGACTGAACTTATAGAGCCAGTGGTAGCTGGTGAGAGCGCCACAAAGACTGGACTTATAGGGCCAGTGGTAGCTGGTGAGAGCGCCACAAAGACTGAACTTATAGAGCCAGTGGTAGCTGGTGAGAGCGCCACAAAGACTGGACTTATAGAGCCAGTGGTAGGCTGGTGAGAGCGCCACAAAGACTGGACTTATAGAGCCAGTGGTAGGCTGGTGAGAGCGCCACAAAGACTGAACTTATAGAGCCAGTGGTAGCTGGTGAGAGCGCCACAAATACTGAACTTATAGAGCCAGTGGTAGCTGGTGAGAGCGCCACAAAGACTGAATTTATAGAGCCAGTGGTAGCTGGTGAGAGCGCCACAAAGACTGGACTTATAGAGCCAGTGGTAGCTGGTGAGAGCACCACAAAGACTGAACTTATAGAGCCAGTGGTAGGCTGGTGAGAGCACCACAAAGACTGAACTTATAGAGCCAGTGGTAGGCTGGTGAGAGCACCACGAAGACTGAACTTATAGAGCCAGTGGTAGCTGGTGAGAGCACCACAAAAACTGAACTTATAGAGCCAGTGGTAGCTGGTGAGAGCACCACAAAACTGAACTTATAGAGCCAGTGGTAGCTGGTGAGAGCACCACAAAGACTGAACTTATAGAGCCAGTGGTAGCTGGTGAGAGCACCACAAAGAATGAACTTATAGAGCCAGTGGTAGCTGGTGAGAGCGCCACAAAGACTGGGACTTATAGAGCCAGTGGTAGCTGGTGAGAGCGCCACAAAGGACTGAACTTATAGAGCCAGTGGTAGCTGGTGAGAGCGCCACAAAGACTGAACTTATAGAGCCAGTGGTAGCTGGTGAGAGCACCACAAAGACTGAACTTATAGAGCCAGTGGTAGCTAGTGAGAGCGCCACAAGACTGAACTTATAGAGCCAGTGGTAGCTGGTGAGAGCGCCACAAAGACTGAACTTATAGAGCCAGTGGTAGCTGGTGAGAGCGCCACAAAGACTGGACTTATAGAGCCAGTGGTAGCTGGTGAGAGCGCCACAAAGACTGAACTTATAGAGCCAGTGGTAGCTGGTGAGAGTGCCACAAAGACTGAACTTATAGAGCCAGTGGTAGGCTGGTGAGAGCGCCACAAAGACTGAACTTATAGAGCCAGTGGTAGCTGGTGAGAGCGCCACAAAGACTGGACTTATAGAGCCAGTGGTAGCTGGTGAGAGCGCCACAAAGACTGGACTTATAGAGCCAGTGGTAGCTGGTGAGAGCGCCACAAAGACTGAACTTATAGAGCCAGTGGTAGCTGGTGAGAGCGCCACAAAGACTGGACTTATAGAGCCAGTGGTAGCTACTGAGAGCGCCACAAAGACTGAACTTATAGAGCCAGTGGTAGCTGGTGAGAGCACCACAAAGACTGAACTTATAGAGCCAGTGGTAGCTGGTGAGAGCGCCACAAAGACTGAACTTATAGAGCCAGTGGTAGCTGGTGAGAGCGCCACAAAGACTGGACTTATAGAGCCAGTGGTAGCTGGTGAGAGCGCCACAAAGACTGGACTTATAGAGCCAGTGGTAGGCTGGTGAGAGCGCCACAAAGACTGAACTTATAGAGCCAGTGGTAGCTGGTGAGAGCGCCACAAAGACTGAACTTATAGAGCCAGTGGTAGGCTGGTGAGAGCGCCACAAAGACTGAACTGATAGAGCCAGTGGTAGCTGGGTGAGAGCGCCACAAAGACTGGACTTATAGAGCCAGTGGTAGCTGGTGAGAGCGCCACAAAGACTGAACTTATAGAGCCAGTGGTAGCTGGTGAGAGCGCCACAAAGACTGAACTTATAGAGCCAGTGGTAGCTGGTGAGAGCACCACAAAGACTGAACTTATAGAGCCAGTGGTAGCTAGTGAGAGCGCCACAAAGACTGAACTTATAGAGCCAGTGGTAGCTGGTGAGAGCGCCACAAAGACTGAACTTATAGAGCCAGTGGTAGCTGGTGAGAGCGCCACAAAGACTGGACTTATAGAGCCAGTGGTAGCTGGTGAGAGCGCCACAAAGACTGAACTTATAGAGCCAGTGGTAGCTGGTGAGAGTGCCACAAAGACTGAACTTATAGAGCCAGTGGTAGGCTGGTGAGAGCGCCACAAAGACTGAACTTATAGAGCCAGTGGTAGCTGGTGAGAGTGCCACAAAGACTGGACTTATAGAGCCAGTGGTAGCTGGTGAGAGCGCCACAAAGACTGGACTTATAGAGCCAGTGGTAGCTGGTGAGAGCACCACAAAGACTGAACTTATAGAGCCAGTGGTAGCTGGTGAGAGCACCACAAAGACTGAACTTATAGAGCCAGTGGTAGGCTGGTGAGAGCGCCACAAAGACTGAACTTATAGAGCCAGTGGTAGCTGGTGAGAGCGCCACAAAGACTGAACTTATAGAGCCAGTGGTAGCTGGTGAGAGCGCCACAAAGACTGAACCTATAGAGCCAGTGGTAGCTGGTGAGAGCGCCACAAAGACTGAACTTATAGAGCCAGTGGTAGCTGGTGAGAGCGCCACAAAGACTGGACTTATAGAGCCAGTGGTAGCTGGTGAGAGCACCACAAAGACTGAACTTATAGAGCCAGTGGTAGCTGGTGAGAGCGCCACAAAGACTGAACTTATAGAGCCAGTGGTAGCTGGTGAGAGCGCCACAAAGACTGAACTTATAGAGCCAGTGGTAGGCTGGTGAGAGCGCCACAAAGACTGAACTTATAGAGCCAGTGGTAGCTGGTGAGAGCGCCACAAAGACTGGACTTATAGGGCCAGTGGTAGCTGGTGAGAGCGCCACAAAGACTGAACTTATAGAGCCAGTGGTAGCTGGTGAGAGCGCCACAAAGACTGGACTTATAGAGCCAGTGGTAGGCTGGTGAGAGCGCCACAAAGACTGGACTTATAAGGCCAGTGGTAGGCTGGTGAGAGCGCCACAAAGACTGAACTTATAGAGCCAGTGGTAGCTGGTGAGAGCGCCACAAAGACTGAACTTATAGAGCCAGTGGTAGGCTGGTGAGAGCGCCACAAAGACTGAACTTATAGAGCCAGTGGTAGCTGGTGAGAGCGCCACAAAGACTGGACTTATAGAGCCAGTGGTAGCTGGTGAGAGCGCCACAAAGACTGAACTTATAGAGCCAGTGGTAGCTGGTGAGAGCGCCACAAAGACTGGACTTATAGAGCCAGTGGTAGGCTGGTGAGAGCGCCACACAGACTGAACTTATAGAGCCAGTGGTAGCTGGTGAGAGCGCCACAAAGACTGGACTTATAGAGCCAGTGGTAGGCTGGTGAGAGCGCCACAAAGACTGGACATATAGAGCCAGTGGTAGCTGGTGAGAGCACCACAAAGACTGAACTTATAGAGCCAGTGGTAGGCTGGTGAGAGCGCCACAAAGACTGAACTTATAGAGCCAGTGGTAGCTGGTGAGAGCGCCACAAAGACTGAACTTATAGAGCCAGTGGTAGCTGGTGAGAGCGCCACAAAGACTGAACTTATAGAGCCAGTGGTAGCTGGTGAGAGCGCCACAAAGACTGAACTTATAGAGCCAGTGGTAGCTGGTGAGAGCGCCACAAAGACTGAACTTATAGAGCCAGTGGTAGCTGGTGAGAGCGCCACAAAGACTGAATATATAGAGCCAGTGGTAGCTGGTGAGAGCGCCACAAAGACTGACTTATAGAATCAGTGGTAGCTGGTGAGAGCGCCACAAGACTGGAACTTATAGAGCCAGTGGTAGCTGGTGAGAGTGCCACAAAGACTGGACTTATTAGAGCCAGTGGTAGCTGGTGAGAGCGCCACAAAGACTGGACTTATAGAGCCAGTGGTAGCTGGTGAGAGCGCCACAAAGACTGAACTTATAGAGCCAGTGGTAGCTGGTGAGAGCACCACAAAGACTGAACTTATAGAGCCAGTGGTAGCTGGTGAGAGGCCACAAAGACTGAACTTATAGAGCCAGTGGTAGCTGGTGAGAGCGCCACAAAGACTGAACTTATAGAGCCAGTGGTAGGCTGGTGAGAGCGCCACAAAGACTGAACTTATAGAGCCAGTGGTAGCTGGTGAGAGGGCCACAAAGACTGAACTTATAGAGCCAGTGGTAGCTGGTGAGAGCGCCACAAAGACTGAACCTATAGAGCCAGTGGTAGCTGGTGAGAGCGCCACAAAGACTGAACTTATAGAGCCAGTGGTAGCGGGTGAGAGCGCCACAAAGACTGGACTTATAGAGCCAGTGGTAGCTGGTGAGAGCACCACAAAGACTGAACTTATAGAGCCAGTGGTAGCTGGTGAGAGCGCCACAAAGACTGAACTTATAGAGCCAGTGGTAGCTGGTGAGAGCGCCACAAAGACTGAACTTATAGAGCCAGTGGTAGGCTGGTGAGAGCGCCACAAAGACTGAACTTATAGAGCCAGTGGTAGCTGGTGAGAGCGCCACAAAGACTGGACTTATAGAGCCAGTGGTAGCTGGTGAGAGCGCCACAAAGACTGAACTTATAGAGCCAGTGGTAGCTGGTGAGAGCGCCACAAAGACTGGACTTATAGAGCCAGTGGTAGGCTGGTGAGAGCGCCACAAAGACTGGACTTATAGAGCCAGTGGTAGGCTGGTGAGAGCGCCACAAAGACTGAACTTATAGAGCCAGTGGTAGCTGGTGAGAGCGCCACAAAGACTGAACTTATAGAGCCAGTGGTAGGCTGGTGAGAGCACCACAAAGACTGAACTTATAGAGCCAGTGGTAGCTGGTGAGAGCGCCACAAAGACTGAACTTATAGAGCCAGTGGTAGCTGGTGAGAGCGCCACAAAGACTGAACTTATAGAGCCAGTGGTAGGCTGGTGAGAGCGCCACAAGACTGAACTTATAGAGCCAGTGGTAGCTGGTGAGAGCGCCACAAAGACTGGACTTATAGAGCCAGTGTAGCTGGTGAGAGCGCCACAAAGACTGAACTTATAGAGCCAGTGGTAGCTGGTGAGAGCGCCACAAAGACTGGACTTATAGAGCCAGTGGTAGCTGGTGAGAGCGCCACAAAGACTGGACTTATAGAGCCAGTGGTAGGCTGGTGAGAGCGCCACAAAGACTGAACTTATAGAGCCAGTGGTAGCTGGTGAGAGCGCCACAAAGACTGAACTTATAGAGCCAGTGGTAGCTGGTGAGAGCGCCACAAAGACTGGACTTATAGAGCCGTGGTAGCTGGTGAGATCGCCACAAAGACTGAACTTATAGAGCCAGTGGTAGCTGGTGAGAGCGCCACAAAGACTGGACTTATAGAGCCAGTGGTAGGCTGGTGAGAGCGCCACACAGACTGAACTTATAGAGCCAGTGGTAGCTGGTGAGAGCGCCACAAAGACTGGACTTATAGAGCCAGTGGTAGGCTGGTGAGAGCGCCACAAAGACAGGACTTATAGAGCCAGTGGTAGCTGGTGAGAGCACCACAAAGACTGAACTTATAGAGCCAGTGGTAGGCTGGTGAGAGCGCCACAAAGACTGAACTTATAGAGCCAGTGGTAGCTGGTGAGAGCGCCACAAAGACTGAACTTATAGAGCCAGTGGTAGCTGGTGAGAGCGCCACAAAGACTGAACTTATAGAGCCAGTGGTAGCTGGTGAGAGCGCCACAAAGACTGAACTTATAGAGCCAGTGGTAGCTGGTGAGAGCGCCACAAAGACTGAACTTATAGAGCCAGTGGTAGCTGGTGAGAGCGCCACAAAGGCTGAATTTATAGAGCCAGTGGTAGCTGGTGAGAGCGCCACAAAGACTGGACTTATAGAGCCAGTGGTAGCTGGTGAGAGCACCACAAAGACTGAACTTATAGAGCCAGTGGTAGGCTGGTGAGAGCACCACAAAGATTGAACTTATAGAGCCAGTGGTAGGCTGGTGAGAGCGCCACAAAGACTGAACTTATAGAGCCAGTGGTAGCTGGTGAGAGCACCACAAAAACTGAACTTATAGAGCCAGTGGTAGCTGGTGAGAGCGCCACAAAGGCTGAACTTATAGAGCCAGTGGTAGCTGGTGAGAGCACCACAAAGACTGAACTTATAGAGCCAGTGGTAGCTGGTGAGAGCGCCACAAAGAATGAACTTATAGAGCCAGTGGTAGCTGGTGAGAGCGCCACAAAGACTGAACTTATAGAGCCAGTGGTAGCTGGTGAGAGCGCCACAAGACTGGACTTATAGAGCCAGTGGTAGCTGGTGAGAGCGCCACAAAGACTGGACTTATAGAGCCAGTGGTAGCTGGTGAGAGCGCCACAAAGACTGAACTTATAGAGCCAGTGGTAGCTGGTGAGAGCGCCACAAAGACTGGACTTATAGAGCCAGTGGTAGCTGGTGAGAGCGCCACAAAGACTGACTTATAGAGCCAGTGGTAGCTGGTGAGAGCGCCACAAAGACTGAACTTATAGAGCCAGTGGTAGCTGGTGAGAGCGCCACAAAGACTGGACTTATAGAGCCAGTGGTAGCTGGTGAGAGCACCACAAAGACTGAACTTATAGAGCCAGTGGTAGCTGGTGAGAGCGCCACAAAGACTGAACTTATAGAGCCAGTGGTAGCTGGTGAGAGCGCCACAAAGACTGGACTTATAGAGCCAGTGGTAGCTGGTGAGAGCGCCACAAAGACTGGACTTATAGAGCCAGTGGTAGCTGGTGAGAGCGCCACAAAGACTGGACTTATAGAGCTAGTGGTAGCTGGTGAGAGTGCCACAAAGACTGAACTTATAGAGCCAGTGGTAGGCTGGTGAGAGCGCCACAAAGACTGAACTTATAGAGCCAGTGGTAGCTGGTGAGAGCACACAAAGACTGACTTATAGCCAGTGGTAGCTGGTGAGAGTGCCACAAAGACTGAACTTATAGAGCCAGTGGTAGCTGGTGAGAGCGCCACAAAGACTGAACTTATAGAGCCAGTGGTAGCTGGTGAGAGCGCCACAAAGACTGAACTTATAGAGCCAGTGGTAGCTGGTGAGAGCGCCACAAAGACTGGAACTTATAGAGCCAGTGGTAGCTGGTGAGAGCGCCACAAAGACTGAACTTATAGAGCCAGTGGTAGCTGGTGAGAGCGCCACAAAGACTGACTTATAGAGCCAGTGGTAGCTGGTGAGAGCGCCACAAAGACTGGACTTATAGAGCCAGTGGTAGCTGGTGAGAGCGCCACAAAGACTGAACTTATAGAGCCAGTGGTAGCTGGTGAGAGCTGCCACAAAGACTGGACTTATAGAGCCAGTGGTAGGCTGGTGAGAGCGCCACACAGACTGAACTTATAGAGCCAGTGGTAGCTGGTGAGAGCGCCACAAAGACTGAAACTATAGAGCCAGTGGTAGCTGGTGAGAGCGCCACAAAGACTGAACTTATAGAGCCAGTGGTAGCGGGTGAGAGCGCCACAAAGACTGGACTTATAGAGCCAGTAGTAGCTGGTGAGAGCACCACAAAGACTGAACTTATAGAGCCAGTGGTAGCTGGTGAGAGCGCCACAAAGACTGAACTTATAGAGCCAGTGGTAGCTGGTGAGAGCGCCACAAAGACTGAACTTATAGAGCCAGTGGTAGGCTGGTGAGAGCGCCACAAAGACTGAACTTATAGAGCCAGTGGTAGCTGGTGAGAGCGCCACAAAGACTGGACTTATAGAGCCAGTGGTAGGCTGGTGAGAGCGCCACACAGACTGAACTTATAGAGCCAGTGGTAGCTGGTGAGAGCGCCACAAAGACTGGACTTATAGAGCCAGTGGTATGCTGGTGAGAGCGCCACAAAGACTGGACTTATAGAGCCAGTGGTAGCTGGTGAGAGCACCACAAAGACTGAACTTATAGAGCCAGTGGTAGGCTGGTGAGAGCGCCACAAAGACTGAACTTATAGAGCCAGTGGTAGCTGGTGAGAGCGCCACAAAGACTGAACTTATAGAGCCAGTGGTAGCTGGTGAGAGCGCCACAAAGACTGAACTTATAGAGCCAGTGGTAGCTGGTGAGAGCGCCACAAAGACTGAACTTATAGAGCCAGTGGTAGCTGGTGAGAGCGCCACAAAGACTGAACTTATAGAGCCAGTGGTAGCTGGTGAGAGCGCCACAAAGACTGAATTTATAGAGCCAGTGGTAGCTGGTGAGAGCGCCACAAAGACTGAACTTATAGAGCCAGTGGTAGCTGGTGAGAGCACCACAAAGACTGAACTTATAGAGCCAGTGGTAGCTGGTGAGAGCACCACAAAGAATGAACTTATAGAGCCAGTGGTAGCTGGTGAGAGCGCCACAAAGACTGAACTTATAGAGCCAGTGGTAGCTGGTGAGAGCGCACAAAGACTGACTTATAGAGCCAGTGGTAGCTGGTGAGAGCGCCACAAAGACTGGACTTATAGAGCCAGTGGTAGCTGGTGAGAGCGCCACAAAGACTGAACTTATAGAGCCAGTGGTAGCTGGTGAGAGCGCCACAAAGACTGGACTTATAGAGCCAGTGGTAGCTACTGAGAGCGCCACAAAGACTGAACTTATAGAGCCAGTGGTAGCTGGTGAGAGCACCACAAAGACTGAACTTATAGAGCCAGTGGTAGCTGGTGAGAGCGCCACAAAGACTGAACTTATAGAGCCAGTGGTAGCTGGTGAGAGCGCCACAAAGACTGGACTTATAGAGCCAGTGGTAGCTGTGAGAGCGCCACAAAGACTGGACTTATAGAGCCAGTGGTAGGCTGGTGAGAGCGCACAAAGACTGAACTTATAGAGCCAGTGGTAGCTGGTGAGAGCGCCACAAAGACTGAACTTATAGAGCCAGTGGTAGGCTGGTGAGAGCGCCACAAAGACTGAACTTATAGAGCCAGTGGTAGCTGGTGAGAGCGCCACAAGACTGGACTTATAGAGCCAGTGGTAGCTGGTGAGAGCGCCACAAAGACTGAACTTATAGAGCCAGTGGTAGCTGGTGAGAGCACCACAAAGACTGAACTTATAGAGCCAGTGGTAGCTGGTGAGAGCACCACAAAGACTGAACTTATAGAGCCAGTGTAGCTAGTGAGAGCTCCACAAAGACTGAACTTATAGAGCCAGTGGTAGCTGGTGAGAGCGCCACAAAGACTGAACTTATAGAGCCAGTGGTAGCTGGTGAGAGCGCCACAAAGACTGGACTTATAGAGCCAGTGGTAGCTGGTGAGAGCGCCACAAAGACTGAACTTATAGAGCCAGTGGTAGCTGGTGAGAGTGGCCACAAAGACTGAACTTATAGAGCCAGTGGTAGGCTGGTGAGAGCGCCACAAAGACTGAACTTATAGAGCCAGTGGTAGCTGGTGAGAGTGCCACAAGACTGGACTTATAGAGCCAGTGGTAGCTGGTGAGAGCGCCACAAAGACTGGACTTATAGAGCCAGTGGTAGCTGGTGAGAGCACCACAAAGACTGAACTTATAGAGCCAGTGGTAGCTGGTGAGAGCACCACAAAGACTGAACTTATAGAGCCAGTGGTAGGCTGGTGAGAGCGCCACAAAGACTGAACTTATAGAGCCAGTGGTAGCTGGTGAGAGCGCCACAAAGACTGAACTTATAGAGCCAGTGGTAGCTGGTGAGAGCGCCACAAAGACTGAACCTATAGAGCCAGTGGTAGCTGGTGAGAGCGCCACAAAGACTGAACTTATAGAGCCAGTGGTAGCTGGTGAGAGCGCCACAAAGACTGGACTTATAGAGCCAGTGGTAGCTGGTGAGAGCACCACAAAGACTGAACTTATAGAGCCAGTGGTAGCTGGTGAGAGCGCCACAAAGACTGAACTTATAGAGCCAGTGGTAGCTGGTGAGAGCGCCACAAAGACTGAACTTATAGAGCCAGTGGTAGGCTGGTGAGAGCGCCACAAAGACTGAACTTATAGAGCCAGTGGTAGCTGGTGAGAGCGCCACAAAGACTGGACTTATAGGGCCAGTGGTAGCTGGTGAGAGCGCCACAAAGACTGAACTTATAGAGCCAGTGGTAGCTGGTGAGAGCGCCACAAAGACTGGACTTATAGAGCCAGTGGTAGGCTGGTGAGAGCGCCACAAAGACTTGGACATATAAGGCCAGTGGTAGGCTGGTGAGAGCGCCACAAAGACTGAACTTATAGAGCCAGTGGTAGCCTGGTGAGAGCGCCACAAAGACTGAACTTATAGAGCCAGTGGTAGGCTGGTGAGAGCGCCACAAAGACTGAACTTATAGAGCCAGTGGTAGCTGGTGAGAGCGCCACAAAGACTGGACTTATAGAGCCAGTGGTAGCTGGTGAGAGCGCCACAAAGACTGAACTTATAGAGCCAGTGGTAGCTGGTGAGAGCGCCACAAAGACTGGACTTATAGAGCCAGTGGTAGGCTGGTGAGAGCGCCACACAGACTGAACTTATAGAGCCAGTGGTAGCTGGTGAGAGCGCCACAAGACTGGACTTATAGAGCCAGTGGTAGGCTGGTGAGAGCGCCACAAAGACTGGAACATATAGAGCCAGTGGTAGCTGGTGAGAGCACCACAAAGACTGAACTTATAGAGCCAGTGGTAGGCTGGTGAGAGCGCCACAAAGACTGAACTTATAGAGCCAGTGGTAGCTGGTGAGAGCGCCACAAGACTGAACTTATAGAGCCAGTGGTAGCTGGTGAGAGCGCCACAAAGACTGAACTTATAGAGCCAGTGGTAGCTGGTGAGAGCGCCACAAAGACTGAACTTATAGAGCCAGTGTAGGCTGGTGAGAGCGCCACAAAGACTGAACTTATAGAGCCAGTGGTAGCTGGTGAGAGCGCCACAAGACTGAACTTATAGAGCCAGTGGTAGCTGGTTGAGAGCGCCACAAAGACTGGACTTATAGAGCCAGTGGTAGCTGGTGAGAGCGCCACAAAGACTGACTTATAGAGCCAGTGGTAGCTGGTGAGAGGCGCCACAAAGACTGAACTTATAGAGCCAGTGGTAGCTGGTGAGAGCGCCACAAAGACTGGACTTATAGAGCCAGTGGTAGGCTGGTGAGAGCGCCACAAAGACTGAACTTATAGAGCCAGTGGTAGCTGGTGAGAGCACACAAAGACTGAACTTATAGAGCCAGTTGGTAGGCTGGTGAGAGCGCCACAAAGACTGAACTTATAGAGCCAGTGGGTAGCTGGAGAGCGCCACAAAGACTGGACTTATAGAGCCAGTGGTAGCTGGTGAGAGCGCCACAAAGACTGAACCTATAGAGCCAGTGGTAGCTGGTGAGAGCGCCACAAAGACTGAACTTATAGAGCCAGTGGTAGCTGGTGAGAGCGCCACAAAGACTGACTTATAGAGCCAGTGGTAGCTGGTGAGAGCTCCACAAAGACTGAACTTATAGAGCCAGTGGTAGCTGGTGAGAGCGCCACAAAGACTGACTTATAGAGCCAGGTGTGTGAGAGCCAGTGGTAGCTGGTGAGAGCGCCACAAAGACTGAACTTATAGAGCCAGTGGTAGGCTGGTGAGAGCGCCACAAAGACTGAACTTATAGAGCCAGTGGTAGCTGGTGAGAGCGCCACAAAGACTGGACTTATAGAGCCCAGTGGTAGCTGGTGAGAGCGCCACAAGACTGAACTTATAGAGCCAGTGGTAGCTGGTGAGAGCGCCACAAAGACTGACTTATAGAGCCAGTGGTAGCTGGTGAGAGCGCCACAAAGACTGACTTATAGAGCCAGTGGTAGCTGGTGAGAGCGCCACAAAGACTGAACTTATAGAGCCAGTGGTAGCTGGTGAGAGCGCCACAAAGACTGAACTTATAGAGCCAGTGGTAGGCTGGTGAGAGCGCCACAAAGACTGAACTTATAGAGCCAGTGGTAGCTGGTGAGAGCGCCACAAAGACTGGACTTATAGAGCCAGTGGTAGCTGGTGAGAGCGCCACAAAGACTGAACTTATAGAGCCAGTGGTAGCTGGTGAGAGCGCCACAAAGACTGAACTTATAGAGCCAGTGGTAGCTGGTGAGAGCGCCACAAGACTGAACTTATAGAGCCAGTGGTAGCTGGTGAGAGCGCCACAAAGGCTGAATTATAGAGCCAGTGGTAGCTGGTGAGAGCGCCACAAAGACTGACTTATAGAGCCAGTGGTAGCTGGTGAGAGCACCACAAAGACTGAACTTATAGAGCCAGTGGTAGGCTGGTGAGAGCGCCACAAAGACTGACTTATAGAGCCAGTGGTAGCTGGTGAGAGCGCCACAAAGACTGAACTTATAGAGCCAGTGGTAGCTGGTGAGAGCGCCACAAAGACTGGAACTTATAGAGCCATGGTAGCTGGTGAGAGCGCCACAAAGACTGAACTTATAGAGCCAGTGGTAGCTGGTGAGAGCGCCACAAAGACTGAACTTATAGAGCCAGTGGTAGCTGGTGAGAGCAGCACAAAACTGGACTTATAGAGCCAGTGGTAGCTGGTGAGAGCGCCACAAAGACTGGAACTTATAGAGCCAGTGGTAGCTGGTGAGAGCGCCACAAAGACTGAACTTATAGAGCCCAGTGGTAGCTGGTGAGAGCGCCACAAAGACGGAACTTATAGAGCCAGTGGTAGCTGGTGAGAGCGCCACAAAGACTGAACTTATAGAGCCAGTGGTAGCTGGTGAGAGCGCCACAAAGAACTGAACTTATAGAGCCAGTGGTAGCTGGTGAGAGCAGCCACAAAGACTGAACTTATAGAGCCAGTGGTAGCTGGTGAGAGCAGCCACAAAGACTGAACTTATAGAGCCAGTGGTAGGCTGGTGAGAGCGCCACAAAGACTGAACTTATAGAGCCAGTGGTAGCTGGTGAGAGCGCCACAAAGACTGAACTTATAGAGCCAGTGGTAGCTGGTGAGAGCGCCACAAAGACTGGACTTATAGAGCCAGTGGTAGCTGGTGAGAGCGCCACAAAGACTGGAACTTATAGAGCCAGTGGTAGCTGGTGAGAGCGCCACAAAGACTGAACTTATAGAGCAGTGGTAGCTGGTGAGAGCACCACAAAGACGGACTTAGAGCAGTGGTAGCTGGTGAGAGAGCCACAAGACTGGAACTTATAGAGCCAGAGGTAGCTGGTGAGAGCACCACAAAGACTGAACTTATAGAGCCAGTGGTAGCTGGTGAGAGCGCCACAAAGACTGAACTTATAGAGCCAGTGGTAGCTGGTGAGAGCGCCCAAAGACTGGATTATAGAGCCAGTGCTGGTGAGAGCAACAAGATGGACTTAAGAGCTAGTGGTAGGGTGAGAGTGCCACAAAGAATACTGAACTTATATGAGCAGTGGTGAGAGTGCCACAAAGAATGACTTTAGAGCCAATGTGAGAGCGCCACAAAGACTGAACTTATAGAGGCCAGTTGGTAGCTGGTGAGAGCGCCACAAAGACTGAACTTATAGAGCCAGTGGTAGCTGGTGAGAG
>NC_140169.1:47715739-47734225 GCF_963971535.1 Notolepis coatsorum | reverse complement strand
ACTTCCTTAGGCGCCTGAGGAAGTAGAGGCGTTGTCGTGCCTTCTTCACAACACTGTCAATGTGTGTGGTCCATGTCAAGTCCTCGGATATGTGGGCTCCGAGGTACTTGAAACTGTTCACTCTCTCAACCGGTGCCCCGTCGATGCTGAGGGGGCTGTAGTCCTTGACCCCCGACCTCCTGAAGTCCACAATCATCTCTTTTGTTTTGCTGACGTTCAGGGAGAGGCAGTTCTCCTGACACCACTGTGACAGGTTCTCTACCTCTTCCAGGTAGGCCCTTTCGTCGTTGGCAGAGATCAGGCCCACCACTACTGTGTCATCAGCAAATTTGATGATGGTGTTGTTGTTCCGCTGTGCTACGCAGTCATGTGTGTACAGGGAGTAGAGGAGGGGGCTCAGAACACAGCCCTGGGGGGCCCCTATGTTGAGCGTGATGGATGAGGAGGTGCAGTTGCCGGCTCTTACCACCTGGGGTCTGCCCGTCAGGAAGTCCAAGACCCACTGGCACAGGTCATAGTTCAAGCCCAGGTCCCTGAGCTTGGCTATGAGTTTGGAGGGGACTATGGTATTGAATGCTGAGCTGTAGTCGATGAACAGCATTCTCACATAGTTCCCCTGCCTCTTGTCCAGATGTGATGCTGCTGTGTGCAGCACATGGGCTATGGCGTCCTCCGTGGACCTGTTGGGGCGATATGCAAATTGCAGAGGGTCCAGGTTGATGGGGAGGGAGGAACAGATGTAGCCCTTCACTAGCTTCTCAAAGCACTTCATGGCTATGGAGGTGAGGGCTACAGGGCGGTAGTCGTTGAGGCAAGCGGGCGTAGATTTTTTGGGTACAGGGATGATGGTGGACTTCTTCAGACAGGTGGGGATGACAGCCTGTTCCAAGGACAGGTTGAAGATGTCAGTGAATACCGGGGCCAGTTGGTCGGCACAGACTTTTAGGACGCGGCCGGGGATGCCGTCCGGTCCTGCTGCCTTCCTGATATTCACTTTTTTAAAGATCCGTCTCACCTCATGCTCTGTTACCCTGAACACTGAGTCTCCATCAGCAGACCCCCCCCCCCCCCCATTGCCGTGGTTTGTAGGCTGGTGTTGTTATTCACAGCCTCAAACCTCGCATAGAAGGAATTGAGATCATTTGCTAAGGAGATGTCACTGTTCAGTTTGAGGGGGGTTCCTTTGTAGTCTGTCATTGTTCTGAGGCCCTGCCACATGCCTCTAGAGTCAGCCTGTTCAAACTGAAGTTCAACTTTATCCCTGTAACGCCGTTTTGCCTCTATTACTGCTCTCCTGACGTTGTATCTTGCCATCTTGTGTTCTTCCATGTTGCCTGTCACCAGCCCGGTGTTGTATGCTGATGTGCGCACTTTCAGAGCCTCACGGACGGATTTGTCTACCCAGGGCTTTTGATTTGGGTAGATTTTAATTTTGGTGGAGGGGATTGTTTCTTCTACCTGAGTACAGACATAGTCAATCACCGTTTCGGTGTATTCGTTAATATTGGCTGTGTTATCACGGAATACACTCCAGTCTGTACTTCCCAGTACAGCTTGGAGTGACTCCCCTGACGTCACGGCCCAACGCTTAACCTCTCGCGAGACCACCGGCGTTCGCTTGAGACTTTGTTTGTACTTTGGCAAAAGAAATATTGCAGCGTGATCGCTTTTACCGAATGGACTAAGAGCCTGTGACTTGTACCCATTCTTAAATTGCGAGTATACATGGTCTAATATGTTCTCGCCTCTGGTGGGACAGGTCACATGCTGATAGAAATTCGGCAGCACCTTTTTAAGACGCTCGCTGTTAAAATCACCCAGAACCAAAATGGCGGCGTCAACATTAGCTGCCTGGAGTTTGTTTACCTCGTCGTGAAGTTTTGAAAGTGCGACCCCAGTGTTCGCGTGTGGTGGAATGTACACTCCGATGAGGATGATGGACGTTAACTCTCTTGGGAGGAAGAAGGGTCGACATTTTATCGTGATAAACTCCAGGTCTGGGGAGCAGTGGTTAGACAGTTCCTTTGTGTTGCCTAAATCGCACCACTCCTTGTTTATCATGAAGGCAATGCCGCCTCCTCTCGTCTTTAGTGACTCTTCTGCCGTCCGGTCCTTGCGGAGAACGAAGAAGTGGTCTGCCGGTTCTATTGCGTGATTCGGGACATCTGGACTCAGCCAAGTTTCTGTGAAGCAGAGGACGTTACAATCCCGAATGTCCCTCTGGAATTGGATCCGTGCTCTGATGTCATCCAGTTTATTTCCTATCGATTGCACATTGGCCAACAATATGCTGGGCAATGTGGTTCTGTGTCGTTTGGACCTCAGTCTGTTTCGGACCCCCGCTCTCTTTCCACGTCTTCGCGGCGGTTTCTCCTCCTGGTCTTGGCCATGATAACAAAGGATCTCGGCGGGCCATTTCTGCTGTTCAGCGATCCGATCCAGAGAGCAATCCAAACGGTAAGTTTTCCTTAATCCAATGTCAATGATTGACTGACGGTCATACACATATAATGCACCAACAGTTGGTGCAAATAAAACTCCTAATACTATAAAAATTAACAAAAGAAAGCACAGTCTCGACGGAGCGATCAGAAAGGCAGCCATCAGAGCAGCGCCAGTTCACTAGGCAGTTGGTAGTCATAGTCTTGTGTTATAAAATAAATAAACAATCAGCAATGTCTCGCTTCATGAATGGCCAGCAGTAGCCTAACAGTACTGCTCCTAAAAAAAACTATTTACAAACGTTAACGTTAACCACAGAGAGAGAGAGAGAGAGAGAGAGAGAGAGAGAGAGAGAGAGAGAGAGAGAGAGAGAGAGAGAGAGAGAGAGAGAGAGAGAGAGACTCACTGTTTAGTTGAAACGTCCAGGGCAGGAGAGCTTGATAAACGTGTATAATCCACTGATGATGTATTCCAGACCACTGTCCACTGTAGTCTGTCTCCAGACTGCATCCGCCATATAGCTTGTAAGCCAAGTGTTAGCACAACACAAGTACATTCCTTTGTCCATTTCCGCTCTAACAGACTGCAAACTACCTGGCGTTCTATCGCCATGCTCTAAGACAAACTCTAACCTTAACCAACTTTGAAAGAGTGCCTAAGAAAGAGGGCAGAGAAATACGAAAAAATAAAAAAAAATAAAAAAAACTTGATGTCACTTCCTGCTCTGGTCAAGGACTACAGCCCCCTCAGCATCGACGGGGCACCGGTTGAGAGAGTCAACAGCTTTAAGTACCTCGGAGCCTACATATCCGAGGACTTGACATGGACCACACACATTGACAGTGTTGTGAAGAAGGCACGACAACGCCTCTACTTCCTCAGGCGCCTAAGGAAGTTCCAAGTCAGTCAGAAGATCCTTAAGAACTTCTACTCATGTACAATAGAGAGCATCTTGACCGGCAACATCACCTCCTGGTTTGGGAATAGCACTGCACAAGACCGAAGCAGACTACAAAGAGTGACACGTTCAGCCGAACGCACAATTGGAGGGGGGCTCCCCACCCTCCAGAACATTTACAACAAGCGTTGCACGGGCAAGGCTAAGAGAATCATTAAAGACTCCAGTCACCCGAACAACTGCCTCTTTGAACTGCTGCGGTCAGGCAAGCGATACCGGAGTCTCAAGGCGAGCACAGAAAGACTCAGAAGAAGCTTCTATCCCCAGGCCATCAGGCTGCTAAACGAACAATGAATGAACACTACACAACAACAACCACCAAACGCACATAGCACACACATCCACACGCACACACTCACTTTAAACAAACACACTGTAGCACCCACTCCACACACTTTATAGCACACACCCACTTTAAACAAACACACTGTAGCACCCACTCCCCACACTTTATATTTATTGATGAAGGATTGCACTACAACTCGTACACCTTACTGTAAATTGTACCTAAAATTGTACCTCATCCCATTTCTGCTTTGCACTAGATAGTACTGTACATTAGTACACTGCATAGTATTGTATATTATATGGTAACTCAGAACATTGTACATATGTCTATACCGAACACTGTGACCTCATTTTTCTTCTTCTAAATTACATGCTATATTATGTTATTTGATACTATCTTGTCTAGCACAGTCTCTGGAGCGTAACAGTAAGAAGCATTTTGTATGAAAGTATTCTGTACTTCTGTATGACAACTATTAAAGAACTTGAACTTGAACTTGAAGCTTAACAGTCTAAAGAACTTGCAGTCACGGCACGCTCGTCTAAGACAAACAGCTGCCTGCATCATTCTCACAACAACACAACTATCTCCACCGACCAACCTAGGAATAACCTAGAATTGGAACATTAGAAATTGGATTCGGCCAATCAGAGATCGTCTCTGTGAAATTCTGCTACGGAAAAAAATACTGGCGTCGGCCAATCAGAGAGCGTCTCCGCGAAATGCGGCTACAGATATTCTTGACGCTACTGGCTAGACCGCTTCAAATCGCGCCCGGATTCCAACATAATAGTCATATTTCAACGCACAACGCGTTATGCACTGATTGGCTGTGACGGATACAGCGATCAAACTGTGACGCGCACTCAGAGCGCTATCGCGTATAGCCCGGGCCGAGAAATACGAAAAAATAAAAAAAATAAAAAAAACTTGATGTCACTTCCTGCTCTGGAAAACGAGTGTTTTTTAATTGCGATAATAACGTTATATTGTGCATTGGAAACACAAACATACTTAAAATGAGTAAATATTATTCATTTTAAACATGTTTATATTATTTATAGGGCTATAAAACAAAAAACAAAAAGATACTTTTTCTTGTTCTACTCTCATATAACCAGGCAGGGCCTGAAGGGGGGGCGGCGCCCTTGCGCCCCTAGTGGCAGAGCCGCCACTGGTCAACTGTCAAATGATGTCAACTGTCAACCTGAATTAACATTCAGTATTCAATATGGTCTGATATTAACATTCAGTATTCAATATTGTCTGATTCAATATTAACATTCAGTATTCAATATGGTCTGATATTAACATTCAGTATTCAATATTGTCTGATTCAATATTAACATTCAGTATTCAATATGGTCTGATATTAACATTCAGTATTCAATATGGTCTGATTCAATATTAATAATAATAATGGATTGGATTTATATAGCGCTCTTCGTGACACCCCAGTGACCCCAGAGCGCTTACAGAGTCCATTATTCGTTCATACACAGTCATACCGGTGGTGGTAAGCTACAATTGCAGCCAGAGCTGCCCTGAGGCAGACTCACGGAAGCGTGGCGAATAATCATCGCCTACGGCCCCTCCGACCACCACCAACATTCATTCACATGCATACACATACGAGGCAAGTAGGTTAAGTGTCTTGCCCAAGGACACAACGGCAATGGGATGGACATGGGCTTGAGCGGGATTCGAACCACCAACACTTCGATCATTGGACGACCCGCTCTACCCCTGAGCCATGCCGCCCCACTGAATATTAACATTCAGTATTCAAGTAGAACAGCTAGCTAGCCGTTGTGGACACTCACCTTTCCACAGCTAAACGGTCGGCAAGGCACCTTGGTTGAGAAATGCAGGCTTCAGTCTATGTGTTGTTTAGTCTATCTGTTCAGTCCTGTTTCAAGATGCACAATGAGATCTTCTGAGAGAATTGTTGAATATAGATAGAACACAAATGTTCTAGAATGTTTGATTATGACATCATACTGTGACATCACAAATGTTCTAGAATGTGCTATTATGACATCATACTGTGACATCACAAATGTTCTAGAATGGCCTATTACGACATCATACTGTGACATCACAAATGTTCTAGAATGTTCTATTATGACATCACAACGGAACATGTTTGAGGGTCATTTGAATAATATAAGTAATATGTTTGGTAAGGCTGTCCCCGAAGCCTGTTTTTGGGATTCAAACTTCGTCAGGGTTTTTCGAACGGACGTTCGAACCTTCGTTTTTAATTAAAAAAGTTAATAAAAAAATCTCATATTTTTTATACATTTAAAAAAAAAATCCTCAAACTAAATCCTCAATTTGAATAAAGTGATTGATCTGATTAAATTACTCCTTTTTCTTTTATTATTTTGTTAGTGATGTAATATACGATTGGTAAACACTCTGATTAACCAAAACACTTAAAAGAAAACTGGATGAATTATTATAATAATATGTGGTTGGCACTTATTTATCGTTGCTATTGTAGATAACTGTGGCAATTCTAGAGTTAATACATATTTTTTTTTATTCATTGATAACACAAAAAAAACATTATCTACTTGAGGAGAGAATGTGTACGTGTGTACACACTCAGGGGCGTAGCTGGGGGGGGGGGGGGGGGGGGGTAGCTTAGGATGATTCCAAGGGCCCCGCACTGGGGGGGGGGCCAAACATTTTTTTTTTTTTTTTTTTACTAGACATCACTCAGGTGTATTATTGATGCTCTCATTGATACTATGTTTGTTTCTGAAGTGTGTGTGTGTGTGAGATATATAGAGAGAGAGGGGGGGCTTTGGTAGACTATTGCATTGGTCCATTCATTGAAGATGAACGCAATGCGACATCCTTTACTAGGCTCACCCACCAACAGTGCAGGTGCTGAACTGCTGATCCGAATGTATAGGTAAAAACTATATTATTATCAATAAAAAAATGGCCAAAAAAATTTCCCTCTTGCGCGCTTACGCGCGCTCGCATTCACTGGGGGCCTACAAATACATTCTTTCATGGGGCCCAGAATCTGGAGCTACACCCCTGATACACACTTACCGCCCATAATGGGAGTAGGTATGCGTTACTCATAAATTGTTTCTGCTTGGGGAGAAGTCTTGGTTTATGGGAGAGTAATACTTAGGGTTTCCAACCTGCTCTACTTCTAGAAACAAAACAGTGAACAAAATGTGTATTTTAGCAGCTTTAGGGGCTACAGGTGTGTAGTTCACCAGTTTGATAAGAATCTATTATTTGGGAAACAGAAAATACTCTGTTACACTATAATAATAATAATAATAATAATAATAATAATAATAATAATAATAATAATAATAATAATAATAATAATAATAATAATAATAATAATAATAATAATAATAATAATAATAATAATAATAATAATAATGGATTGGATTTATATAGCGCTCTTCGTGACACCCCAGTGACCCCAGAGCGCTTACAGAGTCCATTATTCGTTCATACACAGTCATACCACTTGTAGGGCTGGGCGATATGGCCAAAAATGATATCGTGATAACGATATCGATAACAATATCATATCACGCGATATCCATAATTATCGATATTGTTATAAGTATTAAATTTTTTATTTTTTATTTTTTTAAACAACAGATGTATGTTTATTTTGCAGCAATTCTTTGTCGTTGCCGCCATCTTTAGTGTTACATCCCCTCACACTCCAGTTATCAGGCTGCAGCTGGTTTGAAAGCCAGTTTGTCACACCATGTTACCTGTTACCTGTTTATTGCACAATGTTTTTTTTTTATTGGATTCTATTATATGTTGTACCACTGTATTTTTATTGGATTCTATTATATGTTGTACCACTGTATTGCACATCGTCACAGGCAAGACCACCCGCATTTCATTGTATACTTGTATGCCGTGACAATTAAAACTCTTGACTTGACTTGACTCTTGACTTGACTTGACTTGACAAAGTAAACCGGCTTCTCTGCTGGCTGTGGCTCCAGGGGAGTTGAACAGTTCTGGCTCTGCTAGTTTCTTTTCTATCTTTTGGCGCTTTTTTGGTGGACAAACCACCGCACATGTGCACCGTGACTCGTGACTGGAGACTAGCTCTGCTAGCACACATAGCCTACTGTGTACAGACGGTTTCAAACTGTATTTTACATTAGAAAGCAAACAAAATAAATGGACAAGAGAAAAATAAATCTCAATTTGGTCAGTATTGTCATTTGGACAAGCAAAGCCATTACTTTAAGTTGCAGGCAAGAAAGACAAGTCTGTCCACTGTCTCTGGGTTTAACAAAAAAAAAGATCTGTAACTGCCCCCCGGCTTGGTGTTGAAATAAAGATGCGGTTATGTTTCGTACAGATGCTTTTATTTATTTTCTCTTTTTTCTTTTGCATTTCAGCTTAGCAGTACTGTAGCTGTTGGTAGTTTGTCGTTGCACCGTGTTTGTACAGGTAGTGACGGTTGCATCATTTGCTCCGTTTGCACCTCGTTTGCACCGTGAAAACTGCATAGGACAGTCAAACACAAACATACAATTAGTTATATATTTCACATTTCAATATTGTTCACATGTTGTTCATTATTATACCAAAGTGTTCAAACAAACAATTGCATTCAAAGATATTTAAAAGTGAACTCGTCTTCTATAACAAAGGCACTCAGGGAAAAACAATGATATATAATAACGTTACTTGTCCGGCAGCAGGTGCCTTTGATTAGAATCTACTTCGTGAGTGCACCACTTTATATGTTTATAAATGTTTGGCGGTTACACACATAAATATACAACAACATATCTTCAACAACAGTAATAATAATAATACATTTGAGTGTTCGACATACCTTATTCCGCTTTACCAAGGGTAGTTAATTTAACTGGAGTAAGGTCCTTCTATCATACATATTCGCTGCCTGCTCCGTCGTTATCTCTGAGTTACTTCCGCCTTGGTCACACAGGAAGCTGTGACTTTATACTAAAGGAAGACGAGCTCTGCCCCCATGTGGACACTAAATGAAAGTGCACAAGTGGCTCCGAAATATTATTTTCTTAAATAGATAAATAGAGGGCTCAGTATTCTGAGCCAATACAGAGAAGTTGATCATCTAGACCAACGCAAATCAAAGCTTACTGACAGTAAAGATGATAGGCATCTTTACCCTTGGCGGTCAGTTACACTCCCACCAAATCCTGCTATGACGGATAAGCACAAAACAATTAATTTAGTCATACAGGATTTCCTTTTAGATTTCATATAGCATCAAAGTAATACAATTCAAGCGTTTCTATACTAATTACTCTCGAGGAGGAGTACCAATTTATGGATCAGTCGCTCGAGGACTGAAGGTCTGGCAGAGTGATCTTTTCGCTCCCCAGTTTGTATTTTTACTCGACGTACTAGGCCGTCGCTCTCTTGAGTGGCTTCGACGACCCGACATAGTTGCCACTGGCTTCTTGGCAGGTTACTGTCCTTGAGGATGACTATGTCGTTCACCTTGAGGTTACGCCGTGGTACGTGCCACTTCTGGCGTGTAGAAATGTTCAGGAGGTATTCCTTCTTCCAGCGGCTCCAGAATTGTTCGATTAGGTACTGGACTCTGCGCCATCTCTTGGTTGCATACATGTCCTCTTTAACAAATCTCCCAGGGGGTGGAAGAGCGATTTTAGACTTCATCATGACGAGATGGTTTGGTGTTAAGGGTTCTAGCGCTATAGGATCGTTGATACCATCTACTGTCAGTGGTCGGCTGTTTACAATAGCTGTAGCTTCATAGAAGAGTGTTCTAAGAGAGGCGTCATCAAGTCTGTACAACTGTTAACTTTGGTTGTGAAAGCTTGGACAGCCTTAACCTCAGGATCGCCTACGAGTAGGTCTGCGAAGGGATTCAGTTTGGGATGTACTTCTTGCTCCCAGAGAAATGTAGGACCTGACATCCAGTTTGTTGAAGGAAAGTGAGATGCCTGAAGGCCTCTGGAGGCATGATCTGCCGGGTTCTCTGCCGTTTCGATATAGTGCCATTTACTTGGGTCAGTGTTTTCTCAGTTGGACTCTGTTCGCGACGAACACATGGAACCTTCTTGCCTCATTATTGATGTAGCCCAGAACTACTTGTGAATCTGTCCAGAAGAATTCTTCATCGATCTTCATCTGCAGTTCTCTTTTCAGCAACACACTTAATTTGGTTGCGACCACTGCCGCTGAGAGCTCTAGTCGTGGGATGCTACTCTTGCTTTGGCCATCACAAGACTGGAGTGTACTGTATTTTTGTCATTTTTGTACCCGAGGTAGGAACAAGCGCCATACCCCATGCTGCTGGCATCGGCAAAGTGATGCAGTTCCGTCTTGATGATGTTGCCGAAGTCATGTGGGTGATAGCATCTAGGGATCGTGAATTCCTTTAAGTTATATAGCCCGATCTTCCATTCCTCCCACCGTGGCTTTAAGTCATCTGGCAGTGGATCGTCCCATCTTATGCCTCTGCGGCATAGTTCTTGGAGTATGCGTTTTCCGCTTAGGGTGAATGGGGCAACAAACCCGAGTGGGTCAAAAATAGAGGCGACGATGGAGAGGATTCCTCGACGGGTTGAAGGCTGGTCTTTCATGTTGACATTGAAGCTGAAGGTGTCATTGTCTATAGACCACTGAAGGCCAAGTGCATGCTCAGTTGGGGTCGCTTCCAGCTTAAGTTCGAGAGGGTCAGTGATTGTTGCTCTTTCTGAGGGTTTCACACAGTCGAGGACGTCTTTGTGGTTAGAGTTGCATTTGTGGAGGCGTAGGCCTCCTCGTTTGCACAATTTTTGTGCCTCGATGATCAGTTTCTTGGCTTCTTCGACTGATGAAACGCTGGTTAACCCATCATCAACGTAGAAGTTCTTCTCAATGAAGGCTGAGGCTGCTGGGTAGTCTTCTCTATGTTGGTGTGCCATGTACCTTAGGCCTAAGTTGGCACATCCAGGAGACGAAGCAGCTCTGAATAGGTGAACTGTCATCTTGTTTTCCGGTGGTTCTTTTCCCAAATCTCCTTCCTCCCACCATAGGAACTTAAGGTACTTTCGGGATTCAGGCGTGGCGAATAGTTTTGCTGAGCAGTCGACGAACACGACCCTTAGCTTGTTGGGCCTTTTGGGATGGTAGGTGCTGTGATGAGGAAGGTACCAGGCAGTCTCTCCCTTTGCTGTTGTATGGTCCAGTTCTGCATCACCTTTCTCAATGATTTCCTTCATGAAAATCTTATAGCGTTCGTGATATTCTTTATTTGTCTTTAGTTTCTTCTGAAGGCGGACAGTGGCTCGTTTCTTGTTTGGTAGAGATGGTGGGCCGCTACCCTTGAAAGGTAAAGGCATCTCGTAGTGTCCATCTTCTTTCTGTCTGATGTGGTTACTGAGAAATTGTATGAAGCGAACATCTTCTTGAGACACGTACTTGTCCTCGTAGTTCCTTTAAGAGAAGTCCGACTCAAGGGCTTTCAGGACATCTGTTGTAGACGGGGCTGGTATTTCTTTTACTGCGACTCTATGTACGAAGCTCTGACTCCCTTGTCTGTCCAGATGAGGGTTAGGTAGGTGGTTCCTGCTTAGTGCACTTGCTTGGGCTAGACTGAAGGCCTCTTGGTTCACAGTTGCTCCAGGAGATACTTGACGTTGGAATGTTGGATGTAGCAGAGCACTATCTTCAGGTTTTTGGTGAGCAGTTTTTATTTCATGATCAGTGTTTTCTTCTTCTTCTTTGTTATCTTGATCACTTCCAGAACCGTATGCCCTCACTCGGGCTGCTGCTACCTTAACTTCATTTTCAGCTTGTAGCTGCTGTAGCTTCATCCTTTCCGTCTCCAGCCTACGTCGACTCTCCACCTTCATCTGCTCCATTTCCGTTAGCATGGCTGCCTCTTCCTCCTCTAGTTTGAGGAGATTTGTTTGCAGAGCCTGTATTCCCCAGATGGCCTTCACCTCTTCCTCTTTAGCTGCAAGTTCAGCTTCCATCCTTCTACTTGACGCTTTATTCAGTGCTATCCTCACTCTCTCCTTTTCATGTCGTTCATTACAATCTTCTTCCTTTGTTTCCAATCGTTTACAAACAAGTTCCTGTGTGTCTGTCGTCAGCTGGATACAGGCGTCCATTTTATCTGCTATCTCTGGAGTTGTGGCATGATTGCATAGAATTGACTCATACACACTATATACTAGGTCACAACTTGTTTGAATGTCTCGTTTTAATTTTCCAAGTTCTTCTGTCGGACAGAAGGCTCTCAGTTTTCCTCTAATTTCCTTTGCCATCTTCCTCCAGGTGTGGTAAACCTTGTTAAATACCTTCTCATTTTTCATATTTTCCACCTCACAATTCTCCTTTCCTTTCTCTGTTAGAGTTCCTCTGCGAGCACCTGTCCTGTTCTGTTCCATCTCCAAGAGGTTGCCAGCATCGTCTTCTTGGGCCGACATTGTGCTTGATCACACACACTCAAAATATCAAATAAATAGATGGTATTTAAGAGTTCCACTTGCTGGGATGGATATCAGACAGCATAATATTCATTAAATATACAGGAGTTGCCACACGTCCGTGGTATTGCTGGGATGGATACCAGACAGCATAGGGTTAATTAGATATACAGGAGTTGCCACACGTCCGTGGTTTTGCTGGGATGGATACCAGACAGCATAGGGTTAATTAGATATACAGGAGTTGCCACACGTCCGTGGTTTTGCTGGGATGGATACCAGACAGCATAGGGTTAATTAGATATACAGGAGTTGCCACACGTCCGTGGTTTTGCTGGGATGGATACCAGACAGCATAGGGTTAACTCAGTAGGTTCATTCTTCCTTCTCTTCATACATGTATTTTCTTTAGTGTAGGGTCCTCAACATACATGTATTCTCTGTGGAGTAAGATCTTCAACATACATGTATTCTTTTCGGAGTAAGGTCTTCAACATACATGTATTTTCTTCGGAGTAAGATCTTCAACATACATGTATTTTCTTCGGAGTAAGATCTTCAACATACATGTATTTTCTTCGGAGTAAGATCTTCAACATACATGTATTTTCTTTGGAGTAAGATCTTCAACATACATGTATTTTCTTCGGAGTAAGATCTTCAACATACATGTATTTTCTTTGGAGTAAGATCTTCAACATACATGTATTTTCTTTGGAGTAAGATCTTCAACATACATGTATTTTCTTCGGAGTAAGATCTTCAACATACATGTATTTTCTTTGGAGTAAGATCTTCAACATACATGTATTTTCTTCGGATGGTGGTCTTCATTGTACATTTATCCACTTCAGAATAAAGTCTTCATAATACATCCATCCTCTTCAGAACATCTATCCTCTTCAGAGTAAGGTCTACTTCACATTTATCCACTTCAGAATGAGGTTTCATAATACATTTATCCTCTTCAGAGTATGGGTTTTACTCACTGTTTATCATCTTCAGAGTATGGGTTTACTCACTGTTTATCATCTTCAGAGTATGGGTTTTACTCACTGTTGATCATCTTCAGAGTACGGGTTTTACTCACTGTTTATCATCTTCAGAGTATGGGTAAGTCTTCGCTTACCACTGGTCGGTAAGTTTTCACTCACCACTGGTCGGTAAGTTTTCACTGTAACTGCCCCCCGGCTTGGTGTTGAAATAAAGATGCGGTTATGTTTCGTACAGATGCTTTTATTTATTTTCTCTTTTTTCTTTTGCATTTCAGCTTAGCAGTACTGTAGCTGTTGGTAGTTTGTCGTTGCACCGTGTTTGTACAGGTAGTGACGGTTGCATCATTTGCTCCGTTTGCACCTCGTTTGCACCGTGAAAACTGCATAGGACAGTCAAACACAAACATACAATTAGTTATATATTTCACATTTCAATATTGTTCACATGTTGTTCATTATTATACCAAAGTGTTCAAACAAACAATTGCATTCAAAGATATTTAAAAGTGAACTCGTCTTCTATAACAAAGGCACTCAGGGAAAAACAATGATATATAATAACGTTACTTGTCCGGCAGCAGGTGCCTTTGATTAGAATCTACTTCGTGAGTGCACCACTTTATATGTTTATAAATGTTTGGCGGTTACACACATAAATATACAACAACATATCTTCAACAACAGTAATAATAATAATACATTTGAGTGTTCGACATACCTTATTCCGCTTTACCAAGGGTAGTTAATTTAACTGGAGTAAGGTCCTTCTTTTTTTTGAAATTATCTTTTTATTGATTTTCACCATGGTCCATACAAACAATATCTTGATTTCGCCTTCTGCTGTACAAATTGCATCAATTGTTAATCATTATTACTTATCTTAAAAGTTGCAGTGCAGAAGTATCATTACGTGCGTGGGGACCCATACAGTCAATAACATCCTATACTTTTTTTTTCTAGACAAACAAAAACGATAACAAAAAATTATAAATAACAAAACGCAACAAGACAAAATTATATGTTATGGTACCTCTCCAATATATCTGCATTTACCATAAAGTAAACAAATAACCAAATAATATGTTGGGGTGCATCTTCCTGATACTCTCCTCCATTTACACAAGTTTCACTTAACAATTATCCCGAATGATCATTTCTATACACCTTAAACAAATGAAGGTCGTAACGGTGTAATGTACATTATCCATCTTTCCCATTTCTTCCTAAACTTATCCTGTTGCAACCTAAGAGAAAAAGTAATTCTTTCCATCTTAAAAATATCATAAATAATATCAATCCAATCATCCACTGTAGGAATTTCTGTTCTTAACCACTTTCTAGTGATGGCTTTCCTGCTGGCCGCACTTAATATCTGAAATATATATCTATCCCCATTTTCTAATGGCCTGGCGCCGAAGTATAGGCTTTCCAATTTAAATGGGATGTCCCCCTGGAATACTTTTTTAAAGATTGTATGGACCTCCCTCCAGAAAGGCATCAGCAAGGGACATGACCAGAATATGTGGTAATGATTTGCCTCTGAGAGGCCACACTGTCTCCAGCAGTTGGAAGATTTGGTATGGTGGCTCCCTTGAGCTGGAGTACTAAAGAACCTAATCAGGGATTTCCAACAAAATTCTCTCCATACTGGTGAACTTGATGTTTTCCATTGTATTTCACATAAATCCTCCCATTCCTCTTCTGTTATATTTAGGTTTCCCTCCCTTTCCCACTTCTGTTTTACATACAATGAATTACCTTTCGTCTGTTGTAATCCCTTATAGAGTCTTGAGATGGTTTTTTGGTTCGAGTTCGAGACATAAGCCCCTCTGAAGACTTTTAATAAAATATTTTCAGAAAGTGTTTGTTTACTTTGCTTCAGTAGTTGCTCAATATGGTGCCGAACCTGAAGATATCTGTAAAAATCTTCATTTTTCAAACCATGCTGCAACTTCAGATCTTGAAAGCTCTTCATTGACCCCTGATGTAAAAAGGTACAATATGCTGTTAGGCCTAGAGTCTCCCACCCTTTAAACCGTACGTCCATTCTTTTGGGTACGAACTCTGGGTCATACGCACACCATCTCAAAACTTTTATGGCTTCTTTTAAATTCTTTGGGGCTGTTACCTTACTCCACAACTTAAGTGGTAAACTAATCCATGGATTTCCCATCTCCCTTAAATCATTCATCAAAGCCTTATCCCCAATTGCAGCTTGAATTGGATACTCTGCTGTTACCGCCATCTCAATCTCCTTCCACCTGGCAAAATATTCTGGACTACACCAACACGTCATTGGTCTTAATTGAGCTGCAATATAATAGTCCTTCAAACATGGAAGTGCAACCCCTCCCCTGCTCTTTGCTAGTTGTAGACTCTTGTATCTAATTCTAGGTCTCCGCCCTTGCCAGATGTACCTTGAAATAAGTTTATCCCATTCCTGAAATTTTTGGTCAGGTAGGTCTAGAGGGAGGGCCTGGAACAGATAGAGTAATCTCGGCAAAATATTCATTTTTACCGATTCAATTCGCGATCCAAAATTCAGAAGAGGTATTGCATCCCATCTCCTTATGTCTTCTTTAATCTTTTGATTCAGGGGGAGGAAGTTAATGGTGAACAAATTTGACAAATCTTTTGGTATATTTACTCCCAAATATCTCATGGATTCTGCTTCCCATTGTAATTTAAATTTCGTCTTTATATTTCTTGAAGGGCTATATTTAAAACTAAGAATTTGCGTTTTCGTTACATTCAATTTATACCCTGAGAATGACCCATATTGTTCTAAAAGCAAAAATAACTGTTTAAGTGAATGTTCTGGGCTTGATAAATACACTAATACATCGTCCGCAAATAAGGACATTTTTTGTTCTCCCCCCTTCATATCTATCCCTTTAATATTTGTATTCTGTATAATCCACTGACTCAGGGGTTCAATAAAAATTGCGAACAATAAAGGACTAATTGGGCAACCCTGCCTAGTCCCGCGTTCTAGTCCGAAGGAACTAGACACTGTTCCATTTATCTTAATTCTTGCTCTTGGTTTATCATAAAGAGCCTGTATTGTTTTAATAAAACTGCTATGGAAGCCAAATGTATCCAAAACCCTGTATAAAAATGACCAATTCACACAGTCAAAGGCTTTTTCGGCGTCCAGCCCCACCAACACTGCCTCTAGATCAGGGGTGGCCAACCAGTCAGAGACTAAGAGCCACAAAAAAATTACTGTGGTACCACAAAGAGCCACACCATATACCAGCGTTTCTCAACCTTTTTTTTCAGTCACGGCACCCTTCATGTGTTTATAGGTCTCACCCTCTGGCCTCTGAAGTTGCTAATGTCTTTTTTATTTGGGCCTCACAGGGTTAAAAGTACCCTGTGAGACCCACGGTTGCAAAATTACAAAATCACTTTTAGCCATTTAAAAAAAGAATGTTTATTTAAAAAATGTTAAAGGGGAACTATTTTACTATTTCTTTCACTATTTGGGCACTTTTACACAATTCCTGTGAGTCTATGGAACACCTAGGTTTTTTTTTAAAAAAAATCATTGTTTTGTATTTCTAATCAAGTACTAAAAACCGCATTTTTCTACCTCAAGATCTTAAGCCGTTTTGAGGCTGGGCTCCAACCACTGTGTGTCCTGGTGCCAACTGCCACATCAACTGCCACATTATTATGCAGCTGAGAAATCTCTGACATCACAGATATGCACATTTTCAGATGACTCAGTTCAGTGAGGGTGAATATTGTGAGAGGAGAATTGGAAGAATTCGCCAATATGAGAATTAGAGACATATATCCTATTAATATAAGTCCACATAGCTAAGAAACAATGGTAAACACTGAAAAAAGCCATTTATAAGATAGTTCCCCTTTAAGCACATGTATAGTCAATTGGTCCTGTTGTTCAGCCTCACAATGCTATTTGATAGTAAATGTGTTTATATGTCCCACCCTCTGGCCTCTGAAGTTGCTAATTTCTTTTTAATTTGGGCCTCACAGGGTTAACCTCTTAAGCCCGAGATATACAGTAAAAGTGTATATTTTCAGCATTATGTTTGTTTACCAATTATTTTAACTGTTATTAGTGAAATATAAGATTATAGAAATCTCAGGGCATTGAGTCGGAAACCGGCGCATATTGACAGGAGGAAGTGGCACAGCCAAAAGTGAGTGTAGTCTTTTGAAGGAAGAGACTCAGGGCTTTCAAATTTCGAAAAACTACCCTACCCAGCTCATACCAGCCCCTGTCAATCATCTGACTTCTGGATTTACTTTTTAATTTCTCTTATTTTTTGGGATTATCTCCCACAAACCTGAACGTTATTGCCATAAAACAGAACGCAGTTAGTTTCTCTACCTTTCTGTGAACGTCTTGCAAAAAACGGTGTTGCAATATGATGAAAAATGGTGGAGAAATTTACATTATAAAAAAGATGGCAGAATTCAGTACTGTATCTACAAAACCTTCTGTTTAATCATCTTCCATTTATTCATTTGCTTAGATTTTTCAGGTCTGGTCAATTTTAGCATGGTGTTATTTACAGTCAAAGATAATTTTTTTTTTAAATAGAATTGATATTCTCCTTTGGTTTATTACTATTTACTCAAGCCTAGTAACAGACACACTATTTCTGACACTGATCCATATATGTCCCTAGATTCAGATACCAAGAACATGCAAATGGACCATTTAAAAAAAATTGTAAATGTGTATTCTACGTCCTTATGGAATGAGTGACATAAAAAAAAAAAAAAAAAAAAAAAAAATGTTAAAAAAAAAAGAAAAAAAAAAAAAAAAAAAAATATGGATGGAAGAGCCGCACATTGACGGGCAAAGAGCCGCGGGTTGGCCACCCCTGCTCTAGATTATGCTCTTTTATATGATTAATTACATGTAAGGTCCGTCTGATGTTGTCTTGCGTTTGTCTTTCGCGGACAAAACCTGTCTGATCTAGGCTGATGATTTGTGGTAAAAGTCCCTCTATTCGCTTTGCCAGTATATGCGTAAAGAGCTTATAATCTTGGTTGAGAACACTTATCGGCCTGAATGAACCACACTCAGATGTATCCTTTCCCTCTTTTGGAATCAGTGAGATTACTGCTTCCCTCCAGGAGGGGGGTATTTTACTCTCCTGAAGGACCCAATTAAAGGTGGATTTCACCACCGGCATCAGCGAATCTTTCATTAATCTGTACCACTCTGAAGGAAATCCGTCAGGTCCCGGGGCTTTACCTGGTTTGAGATGAGCTATGGCCGCACTAATTTCTTCCTCCGATATTTCAATTGCGAGCTGATTACTCTGTTCACTGGTTATTTTTGGAAGATGAATTGTCTTAAAGAACTCCTCC